>NC_073302.1:117655831-117998759 GCF_027595985.1 Sorex araneus
AACACAAAAACATTAACTGAGAGGGCTGGAGCAATAGCACAGCGGGTAGGGTGTTTGCCTTGCATGCGGCTGACCCGGGTTCGATTCCCAGCAACCCATATGGTTCCCTGAGCTCCACCAGGGGATTAATTCCTGAGTGCATGAGCCAGGATTAATCACTGTGCATCGCCAGGTGTGACCAAAAAAGAAAAAAAAAACATTAAGTGAAAGAATATATTCCTGTATACATTCATAACAGCAGTATAGTCAAAATATAATAAAAACCCCACTAAAGATGAATGAATCAAGAAGCTGTGAAAGATACACAACAAAATACTAAGAAAGAAAAAAATTATGCAATTGCAGCAAAATGGATAGAATTAGAGGATCCCATGCTGAATGAAGTCAGTCAAAAGGAAAGAGACAGATGCAGAATGATCTTTGTAATATCTGGGGCTTAAAGATACAACAAAGAAACCGTGGGCAAAATGCAGCACAATAGGAGATCAATTGTCCACAAAACAGATTTTGTGTGTGTAGTGAGCAGAGGGAGGGGCAAGAAAAGGTAGCCGTGATGGGAAAAGGGGCGACAGAGGTAGGTGCACTGCTTTTGCATGTGGTCATTATGCACATACAAAATCACTATTAAAAATATAAATCAGAGTGTCCAAACATATTCTTTTTTTTTCTGTGTGTGGCTTTTTGGGTCACACTCAAAAATGCACAGTGGTTACTCTGGACTCATGCACTCAGGAATTACTCCTGATTGTGCTGGAGGACCATATGACATTCTGGGAATCAAACACGGGTCGGCTGCATGCAAGGCAAATGCCCTACCCTCTGTGCTATTGCTCCAGCAGCACAATATATTCTTTAACTACTTGTCACTTGTAATCCTGTTGATCTTCAATTTGCTTTAGAAGGCTCCAGTAATGTCTCCATTCATCCGTGTCACATGCTAGTGTAGCCCAATGGTATCTGCTCACTCCAGGAAAACGAGGAGACTCAAACCATTCATTCAGTGTCTTGACAAAGAAGTCTGACCATCTAGTAGGTGGGTGGCCACTCGGTCTTTTGACATCCTGTGGAATGCAGTTGGTAACAGCTCTAGTCCAGCAGTCGTCTCTAAATTGCATTATGTGTCCAGCCCACTGATTTTTGATGTCTTGGCAAATGAGACGGCGTCCCTGATATTTTATCATCGATGGAGGTCAAAACTCCAGATTCCTTCTCTCACTTGAGTGAAATGTGGTATTCCAAGATAGTGCTTTCAAATCTTCTTTGGGATACGCAAATAGTGTTCTCGTCCTATTTTTGTAGGGCCCCGGTCTCTGAGGCATATGTTAGTGCAAGAAGAACAGTGGAGTTGAAAAGATGTGCCCAAAGCCAGAGTTTCTTCACCCTCTTAACCTATTTTTTGACACTCTTGAAGGCGTTCCATGCTGCTCTCTTCCTCCTGAATAGTTCTGGTGCCAAGCCGTTCCTTATGTTGAGTTCTAGACCCAGGTGCACATAGCTGCTGCATTCAGAGATGTTCATTTGGTTGAGAGCAAATGGAACATCAGAGACTAGTTCATTTTTCATGAACATTGTCTTGGTGAGATTCAGTTTCAGTCCGACCTTTCCACACTCGTGGTCAATGTCAGCCAGCATTTGTGCCACTTGGCTAACGTTTGGTGTTATTAGAACGATGTCATCAGCAAAGCAGAGGTGGTGTAATTGCGGACCATCTATCTTCACTCCCATTCCTTCCCATTCCAGTTGTTGAATGACGTTCTCAAGGGTGTTACTGAAGAGTTTTGGTGAAATGGTATCACCCTGCTGAACCCCTCTCTTTACGTCAATGATCACTTCCTTATAGAATGGTGAGATCCTGGTGGTGAGTCCGTAATACAACTCACAGAGGATCTTGATGTACTGAGTTACCATAGATGGTCTTGGTCCACATGATGAACTCAGACAGTCTCTCAACCTGTTCGTTCCATTCGATGATCTTGTAGGAGGTGTGGTCTTCTTTATAGAACTTCTCCAGCTCCATATAGAACTTCTCAATTTATTCTTCATCATAGTTGGGTGTTGGTGCGTAGACAATAAAGATAGAAACTGCCGGCAGTGAGTCACATCTATTCAAGCGTAATTGTTCGATTCAGCTTGTTAGGCATTTGAATGAATCAATGTTCATGGCCAAGGTGTTGACAAGGACACCGACGCCACCAGTGCCTCTGTTGTAGCACATTCCGAGGAACAGTTCTCCAGTATCAAAAACGGCGTGATGTGATCGATGCATTCTCATTTCGGTCAGACCAATGATGTTGTAGTTGATCTTCTGCACTTGCATCATCAGGTCCTCTATGTATGCTTCTGATGCCAGCGTACATGTAGTCATTTTAGTCCTTCTTCATTTTGACAGTCTAGTTCGTCCCTGAGATTTTATTAGCCTCTCCTTGCTTATCCTTCTTAGCGCTGCCGTGTTGGGGGCTCTTTCAGTGTCAGGCAAATGATGCCCATTGTTGTTACTGGTTTTCACATATCCTATATGCCACGGGAAGCTTGCCAGTCTCTGCTGTGTGGGGGGGCTACTCTCTCGGTAACTTGCCGGGCTCTCTGAGCGGGATGGAGACTTTTAGGGCAGCCCCCTATCATCCTTATAAGTGTTCCCATGGTTCACACCATAATTGAACCCCATCAAATATGGCTCGGAAATGCTGGAAAATGGGTATGAAGTGTCTTTTGGTGTACAGAAAGCGGCCTGGAGTGGGCCAGTGGCTGGGTAGTGGAGGTGGTGGAGGTCAGCCGGTGAGGAATTTATCTGGCACCAGTAGGTGGAGCTTCTAATTTTGATCCCTGGGGTGCCAGATATTGGAGAAAGTAGACAGAAGATCTTGTTTCTGGGTCTCTTTGAGCCTGGAGTTCAAAGTTGCAAAGTTCTGCTTTACCTGGTTCTGTTGGGCTTCACTCATGTATGAGGTTCATCCTGAGTGTCTAGAAAGCGGCCTGGAGCATGGCGGTGGCTGGGTAGTGGAGGTCATATTCTTTAATTAAAAAATAATAATTAAATTATTTTCAATAATAGCGGTTGGGCTTTTGCCTTTCATGCGGCCAACCCATGTTTAATTCCTCCGCCCCTCTCGGAGAGCCTGGCAAGCTACTGAGAGTATGGAGCCCACATGGCAGAGCCTGGCAAACTACCTGTGCGTATTGGATATGCCAAAAACAGTAACAATAAGTCTCTCAATGAGAGACGTTACTGGTGCCCGCTAGAACAAATCGATGAGCAATGGTATGACAGTGACAGGTTCACTTTTAGAATAAGATTTTTTACTTTCAGGTACTTATTACACAACAGAAATTTATATATATTTTTCAGCCAGACCCACTGACAATAAACTAATTTTAATCTTTAAAATATAACCTGTAGAGAAGTCACAATTTAAACAAAAATTATTTTAGACACCATGTGTTTATAAAATGTTAATGGTAGGGTTTTGTGCATAAACTTTCCAGCGGCACCTCCTCCACCTTCTCCAGTTCCGTCCACCATTGTCCCAGTGTTCACCGTCTTACCCACATCCCACCCATTCTGTTTCTGTGAGAAGCAGAGTTTTGTTAAAACTAAAATACTAAATGTCTTTGTGGGGCAATGTAAATGAAGGATGGAAAAGTGACATGTCTTCAGAATTTCTGAAATTTCTATGAGCAGACTTATTGTGATTATTTGACAAGACATAGATAGATATTAAGTCATTTTATCATATAATTAAACTACTATAATAATGCTATATTAAAATTAAATATATTTAATTATACAATTAAGCTAGTATAATATATGTAAATTAAATAGCTATTAAAACATACAAATAAGCAAACAAATAACCAAGTGCATTAATTTTGTTGATTAAATTCTAACTGCTCTCATGTATAGATAATTTACTAGTTCTTTCAAGTGATTCTTAATAGAATAGAGAATATCGAAACCAAGGTTAATTTCTGGTTTGTAGACATAGAAAAAAAGGCTGAGTATTTAAGTTAAAATATATGGAATGGAACCATTACAAACATACATGAGATACATATGTGTAAGTCTGCATTTAAAAACCTCATTAATTAATTCAATAGAATTCAGAGTGTCACTAATAGAAGAGGTCAAAAGGTATATATTTTACTTATAAAGGAAGTACAGAACATAAAGCCCACCTTTTGTGATAGATCATTATTTTCCAAAAAAAATATGGAACCCATAGGAGAATATATAGACTTTATTGTTATAAAGTTGAATAAATATACCTATTATAATGATATGAACATACACAAATGGAGTATCAAATCAAAATAATTATGTCATATAGGTATCTACTATTTAAAAATCAATCTTATTTTAATTAGAGACAGCATGACTGATTTAAACCTGATTTTAAATATATGTGTTATAATCAATATCAGTAAATGTGTGAATTTCCAAGAAAAAACATTCTTTAGTTATATTGTATTTGCAATATTATTTTCATTAATAACAAAATTAAGCCCCACTTTATTCATGGACCTTTTTATATTATGGAACTTTTACATTATATAAAATGATAAGACTCTTAGAATGAGTAAAATTATCCTCTGAAAGAAAAATACACAAAACAGTTTGCTTCAGGGCATAAAAATCAATAAATCTGGTAGAAAGCAAAAACATTAAACATTGAGTAAAAAAGGCAAAGAATGAAGTCTCAGGACTAGTTCAAGTAATTAGTGCACATGCTTCCTATGCAGGGGACTGGGTTGTTCTCAGACCCCAGCCGGGTCGCCACACAGAGCTGGAAGTGACCCTTCAGTACTGTGCTGGGTTTAGTCTCTGTACACGGTGCGATGTGGCTCAAAAACTAAAACTGAAAATAACAAGGGGAAAGTTCATGTATCATTAACTATAATTCAGTTTGACAAAAATATTACTGTTAAGAATAAAACTAACGTGGAGAACATTACTATATCACTGTATCACTGTCATCTTGTTGTTCATCAAATTGCTTGAGCGGGCACCAGTAATATCTCCATTTGTTCCTGTCAGTGCTAATGTAGCCCCATGGCATATTGGGGGCTCTTTAAGGATCAGGGTGATGAGAACTGTCGTTGTTACCATTTTTGGCATATTGAGTGCACCATGGGTAGCTTGCCAGGCTACCGAGAGTATCCCGCCCACACATCAGAGCCTGGCAAGATGAAAACATAAAATTAATAAAATTGATTTTTCTTTATAAATGTTGTGCCAAAAACCTTGACATTTTAAGGTAGCTTGTAGTTTCATAAAATCTTTGATGAACACATGTTTCTACTACCCAATAGTGTAATTCTTAAGTAATAGTATATACTATGAGACATCTCAAAATATAAGTTCACAGTAAATATCCATTATAAATTGAATCATTACATGAGCAAAAAGTAAATAAGTTTATATAGAGAATATTGTAGTTGTAAGCTCTATTAACCATAGATAAAATAAACTAAAAATTATTCCTATGTAAGAGCATAAAATGACTTAGTGGTTATTGCTTGTAATATCTGATTATCATCATTAGTATCTCATTGTTATGTAGTAATGTAGTATTTCTATTATAAAATTTAAGAAAATTATAACTACAAAATTTAAGGTTTTGCTAATATTAAATTTTGTCTGCATTCTTAAAACATTAACAGAATTTCTAGATTAATGAAAGCATTGACATATAAATATTTCATCCTTTGGAAGGACTATATTCAACCACTCTTCCCCTTCCCCAATATCTATAATCTCTTTCAAATTAAATTCATAATATATATTTGATAAATTCTTTAGTTGTTTCCCCTGGCTCTCTGTAACCAATATTTATTTATAATTTTTCCATAAAGGAAAACTAAGTCTTTTTATCTCTCCTTTTTAGATTGAAATCATGGGATAAAAGTATAAAATTTTACATTTTAATAGAATTTGAACTTATTTTGGATACATGACCTAATGATTTATGTACAAAGGACATATAATGAATGCACATATAACTTAATTCTATGCTCTTTCTAAATTTATAATTATGTTTCAATAGTAAGGCTTCTAATTCTAATATTTGAGGTCTCCCAATCTATCCAAATTACTTTTAATCCTTTTATTTCTTATTAATGTTTTTGTTGCTGTTGTTTTGGGCCCCACCAGGTGATACTCAGGGGTCACTCCTGTCAGTGCTTGGAGACCATACGTGTTGTTGGGATTAAACATGTTTAACTGCAGCCAAGCATCCTATGCCCTGTATACTATTGCTCTGGAGCCATCTTTTATCTGTGCTTAAGGCAGAAATGACAAATCAAAAGGCCTTGTGGTCCAAGCCATAGTACATGTGACCAATCCTGGTTCCATACTTGTCATCCTATATGGTTTAGAAGCACCCATAGGAATAATTCTTGAGTGCAAAGTTGGAATAACCACTGAGCATCACCAAGAGTGGCCCTAAAACAAACCAAAAATTTTCAAAGAATGTTTACTTTTTTCTTCTTTAATTTTTATTGTAACTAATAGTTGTATATATATATATATATATATATATATATATATATATATAATGTTCCAACAGCACCCCTATGACCAGAGTGTTTGTATTTCTTCACAATCTCTTGGTCTCTTGGTTCCTTCTTGCCTCCTCACCTTCAGGTCATCCTCAGGCCCACATTTCAGTAAACTCAGTTCTGTAGGTTAACCCTCAGGCTCTGTAACCATTAGCCATTTGTTATTGCCTTATCATGTGTCTTTATATTTAATATATGAGCAAGATATTTCTCTATTTGCACCCATCCTTTACTTTCAATTCTTATAACTCCTATCCTCTTGATTTCTAATAGAAAAACTGTAGTAAAACCCCCAAATCCAAATTAGTCTGTCATATTTTAACTATTAATATTAAATTTTCAATTGTCAAGGAAATAGTATTTATCAAACTATTCCATCATTGTGTTATAATAAAATGTTACTTTGACATATCTTTGAAACAATTATTTTGGTTTTATGTGTTGTTTTTAATTATTATTTTCTAGAGAATTAGTAAGTCTCCAAAAAGCCAAGATCTATAGCTGGGGGCCAGAGAGGTAGTCTGGGAGTTAGGCACAGACCTTGGATGTTGCTGACCCATGTTCAGTTCTTAGCATCATATGTTTTCCTGGTAATCACAGTATATGGTTGGGCAGCCCCCAAACATTGCTGAGTGTGACTGGAGAACTAAGGGGTTCTGGGTGATCCCCACCACCACCATCACCATACAGGCCCCTCACAGCATCCTTGAACCCTTACCCTGAAGTGCTGCCTCGTTCGCTGGACCCCTCTGAGAAAAACTTGGGAGGCCCCACAGAAAATAAATATCCATAAAATACTACTATATTGAATCATATATGATTTATCTATTCTTGACAATAAATCTAAGAACATGCCTATATTTTTTAAATATTATTTAAAGTATGGAGAAAAAAAAGACTTATTTAGGTTGAACACCATGGCTATTGACCTGAAAAGACACGGGGTAAAATGTTATTAAAATTGAAAAGAAAACTGTTTAATAGAAGAGGGAAAAGAGTGATGGTTATTATGGGCAAACAAACCCCTAAAGAAAATCCGAGGTAGAGACAGTCTATTCAGTAAAATAAGTTTAGCTTAATTTAGACATTGAAGGCTATAAACATACAGGCAGGTCGGGATTATTCTTCTAGAACAGAACAGGAGAACATCATGACTATAATGCTATACATTAAGGTACTTTCTATTTATTTGTCACCCAAAAGGACTCAGGTATGTAAATATTCTAGCTGTTATTTTTAACATGTATTTTAAGACCTAAAGATTGATCCTTGTGTGGAATGCAGGAGATATGTGATGCCAAGTGAAAAAATAAGCCAAAATATGTCCTTTGCAAGAGGGTGATCAATGCTACCTTGCTTCCAGGACAGCCTCAGTTGGTCTCATAATCAGTGACAGACTTCAGGACAGAAATGCAAGTTCCAGTTTCACCTGGTTTTACAGTGGTGGACCCCTACAGATCATTATAGTAAACAGGGATGAAAGTAAGTAGGTCACAAGTACTTATTTAAACATATGCACCAATAATTAACTACTTCATGTTCATGAAGTAAATAGATAACAGAATCAGACACTTCATACATCTGCAGTATATACAACTGGACAAAACAGGTTTGTTTTTATTCGAATTTCCCTGGTGCCCATTAAGAACATAATGCTAAATATATTTTTTAAATTCTGTTTTGTTGTTATGATGACAAGCATATGGATTATAGCTCTAATTATTTCCCTCTGAGTCACAAATATTTCTCTCTCATGATTATGTTACTTGGCAAACAGCAAGCTTGCATTTAACTTAAATTCCAGTAAATATATTTAATAACATAGAGTCACTGAACTGAAAAGAGTTATGTTTTAAACTATTCAAACTTCAGGAGAATCATAAAATTTGCAGACGGCACATTGATGAACAAACTTCCTTTCTAACGTCCGGTCAAAAACTCAACTACCTATCACAGAGAAAATACTTCTCAAATCACAACCTCGTCTGCCATGGCCTTCGGGACACATGCATCTGTGTGCTAGAGGTTAGTGACCATAGCATAGAAGTTGGTGAGGGATAGATAGGTGAAAACAACTGATGTGGTGGCAACAGGCATTACTAATGGGGAATCTCTACTGATTAAGGGAATGCAAAGATTATGGAAATAATACTCCATAAACATGCATCATGAAACTTCAGAGGGGTATGTAAAACTTCACAGGCTGTGGGAATCAGGTTTCAGTACAAAAGCAAATTATGCCAAATGCATTTCATCGAATGTATTATTTTTTCTCTCTCTCTCACTCCCTTATAATTAGGATTACGATGGAGATTTTCAAGTCTATGTTCACACTTACATTCACAAATTGTTCTTCACTTTATATACTCATCAATGTGTACTTACTTACTTATTTTATTTATTTATTTTTAAATCCTGCCTGTACTCAAGGATCCTTCTTGGTGTTGTGCGTGGGATCTTATGGGTTGCCAAGATCTAACCTGAGTCAGCTACATGCTTGACAATTGCCCTACCAGCTGTACTATTTCTATGCCTCTCAATAGATACTTCCGTTTATGTACTTCTTCAACATTGATTATTAAGTTTGCATAATGACTTACATGGGACATATAGTAAAATATTTAACTAAAACAAATCTTACAAAGCAGGATTTTTTGTGGTGCTTTTAATCTAACTGAGTCTTTTCCCAAATGATTGGAAAGTGACAAAGTTTTAAATTCAAAGTGAATGCACTTTTCTCTGCATTTTTTTCTATAAAGCACATTTTAAAATGACTTTGTGTTTTTACACTGATGTTAATTATTTTCATCACAAAAAAAATGTATCTTTTCTGTTACATCAAAATCACCATCAGAGGAGCATCAAAGCAAGATACCTAAATTATACTAAAAAAAAACAAGATTTTTTTTTGATAAAACATCCTGTGAATGAATAAAATATAGGCACTTTCTTCAAGCCATTTTCATATTTTTCTAAAGAATTTATCAGAGTTGTTCTCTGAAGTAGAATTCATTATGGATGAATTCACATCAATTACAAAACATCCATTCACTTTCATAAAATAACAAAAGGAAGACCAGTATTTTTTTAAGAAATTTTTTTCTAAGCAAGATAGAGGGAATTGTCAAAACAGTTTTTAACAAATCAGGAAGCCACATTTTTAAAATAAAATATTCAGGTTAAGTTTTAAAGATAAATAAGAAGATTAAGAATATTTTCACTAGACTGATGTTTATTCTTGTAATTTTCGCTCTTTGATCCCAGTTTTAAATGTCTAAGCACATAAAATTGTGTATATGTATGAATGTGTGATTATGATTGCATTGATTTGTGCATATGCATGGGTTTATATAATATGATACACAGAAATGCAAACACATAGATCTTATTTATTTATTTAAATATTTATTTATTTATTTGTTGTTTAGGTCACATCGGCAATCCTCAGGGATTATTCCTGGCTCTGCACTCATGAATTACTCCTGGTAGTGCTCAGGAGACCATCTGGGATGCTAGAGATCAACCCCTGGGTTGTCCATGTGACAAGGCAAACTCCCTTCTCGATGTACTATTGCTCTGGCCCCACATAAATTTTAAATAAACACAGGTATATGCCATATACAGAAATCAAAACTAAATTTGAAAATAATTAAAGAACAGTTTTGGTTTCTAAGCTTATTGTGGTATTGTTTGATTTACAATAAACAAAGGGACTAGGGGTGTGGTTCAAGTGGCAAAGCACATAACTTGTGTATGCGATAGCCTAGAGTCAGTCCCCAAGGGCTTCTGACACCGTAGACAGCAGTAGGCATGGCTTCTGTAGCTCCAGAACCAATCGGTATGCTTCATTTAAAAACTCGGTGAAGATCCCATACGTATCTGCATGTTTGGTGTAAATTCAACTGATCTAAACAAAGAGTATTTGAACCACTTGTAATTTGTATTTCCTGCTCTTGTCTGTGTACAGGTTTTACGTTCACTCTGAATGCTACACATTTCCTAGTTGCAGAAAGGTTGAGTGTGCTATTAGGAGAGCAGCTTGATGCTCTCATGAACTAAAGAGTTGTGTAACTCTACACTTAGTAAAATTGATTTCGACACAATTCTAATACGGGACACCAGGATTCCTATTAAACTATTACTAACACCCTGGGGATATGGACCTTATAATTCCATTTTGGTTTTTATGCATTTTATATCTGAAACATGACATATGCAATAGTCTTTATCTGTTTTGAGGTCACAGCTGCTGTGCTTCAAGTACACTCCTAGAACTACACTCGGGGATCATTCCTGGGGGTGCTGAGGATTGAACTGGGGCCAGCCACATGCTACATGTGTCTATATAAATAAAGTTTTATAGGAATTTTAGACATAGTAATTCACTTATGTCTTTCGTAACTTGAAAAATATCTTCTGACGTATGATAATAGCAGAGAAAATTCAGAAATAAGCTTGTCTATGATTGCTATTCTATTCAGGATGACACAAATGAGCAACTTGTAGACCACAGACAGCAGGCAGATTGGGTGATAGTTGCCGATGTCGTGGATGTCTCCCTTCTTGTATAACATAACGGTCCTACTGGTTTTCCACTGAAATGGAACCTTGCATTCAGACAGGTAGTGTGTGAAGAGTTGAGCCAGTGTATTGATGAGTACTGGCTGCAGACTCTTCAGGTGTTCGGGTGTTGTACACATCTTTACCAACAAAATGGCATGTAGGATTTCAGAAGGGAGAATGTTGGGAACAACATATCCATCCTGCTGAATTTTGTACCTGAGCAGGTGGACATGGCTGTCAAAGAGATCCAATTAGAAGTCATGAAAAATTCTCTCCATTGCCTTTCTGGAAGATGTGATAGATCCATGGGACATCGGAGGACAATCATTTTGGTCTTGTAGTTGGAAAAGGATAGGAGAGTGTTGCAAATACTTTTCCCGGCTTGTGTTGCACTAGCCAACACTGCTGCTCTTCTCTCTTTGAGGTCTCCCTTTATTGCATCTCTGCACAGCTATGTGAGCTTGAACGTTAGCTTGTGGTTGCCTGAGGCTCGAGCCAAACCACATTGACAAATGAGCTCGAGAGTTTCCGAAGACAGGTGTCTGTTTGTGGCTTTCTCACTCTCAGCATTCTTCGCACAGTCATGGAGATTCTGAACCAGTCGATCATATTCCTCATCGATGTTATCAAGGACACGGCATCTTCTCATGTTGCTGCATTATTGCCAAAGAGCTCTCAGTTGGTGGGCATTCTGGGAGTTGCCTTCTTAGACTTAAATTTTGCAGACTTTTCTCCCCGCTCTGTGAAGTAGAATTTTGCACGAAGGAGATGGTGGTCCGATTCTCTTTGGAATTTGGGAAACCAGCGACATCGTTCAGGCAAAACCTTCGATTGAATATTATGTGGTCAATTTCATTGTGGAACTGTCCTCCGGGATACTCCCATGTCCAGCATTTAGATCCGGCCTTCTGAAACTGTGAGTTACCATGGATAATCTTGGTCGACATGATGAATTCAGACAGTCTCTCACCCTGATCGTTCCACTCTAGGCCATGTGTCCCAATGTGGAGTTCTTCAGGCAACCTTCTTGGAATAGAATAGGCAGAACACTGGACGAAGGACAACCAGGCAAGCAAGTCGGGTTCCGAAGGGGATTCAGCATGATAGACCATATCCACACAGTGACCAAACTCATTATATTTTTACGAGAGTTCAAAATGCCGCCCTGTCTAATGTTCATCGACTTAAAGAAGGCCTTTGATTCTGTTGAGACTGAGGTGGTCATCAAAGCCCTGGCCAAACAGGGCATTCAAACTCAGTATATCAAAATCCTCTGCGAGTTGTATAGTGGATTCACCACCAGGATCTCACCATTCTACAAGGAAGTGATCATTGATGTAAAGAGAGGGGTGCGACAGGGTGATACCATTTCACCAAAACTCTTCAGTGCTGCCTTTGAGAATATCATGCAAAGACTGGAATGGGAAGGAATGGGAGTGAAGATAGACTGTGCGCAATTACACCACCTCCGCTTCACTGATGACATCGTTCTCATGTCACCAAACATTGGCCAAGTGGCAGAAATGCTGGCCGACTTTGACCATGAGTGTGGAAAGGTCGGATTTCAGCTGAATCTCAAAAAGATGATGTTCATGAAAAATGAACTGGTCCCTGAAGCTTCATTTGCTCTCAGTGGAATGAACATCTCCAAATGCAGCAGCTATGTGTACCTGGGTCGAGAAATCAACATGAGGAATGACTTGGTGCCAGAACTGCACAGGAGGAAGAGAGCAGCGTGGAATACATTCAAGAGCATCCAAGAGGTGGTTAAGAGAATGAAGAACCTCCAACTCCAGGCACATCTTTTCTATTCCACCATTCTTCCTGCACTAACATATGCCTCAGAGACCTGGGCCCTACCAAACAGGATGAGAATGCTTTTCGGGTATCCCAAAGAGGAATCAAAAGAGCTATGCTAGGAGTATCACGTCTCACTCAAGTGAGAGAAGGAATCCGGAGTTCTGACCCCCATCAACGTTCAAGAATCAGGGACGCTGTCTCGTTTGCCAAGGCATCAAAAATCAGATGGGCTGATTATGTATTGCGATTCAGAGACGACCGCTGCACCGACTGGATTCCATGGGACGTCAGAAGACATCGTGGCCACCCACCACTAGATGGTCAGATTTCTTTGTCAAATCCCTGAATGAACAATTTGACGCTCTTCCTGTTCCTGGAGTACGCAGATATCACTGCGCTGCTTTAGCATGAGAGAGGGACAAATGGAGACGTTCCTGGCGCTCACTCGAGCAAATTGAAGATCAATGGGATGACAAGTGATACAAGTGATGATTGCTATACAAATTTTGTCACAATGATGGATTTTAATGAGGACAATTTTCTACTAAATTTATTCCAGAATCTTTAAACTGTATACACATTAGTTTCTCTTTCTAAATTGTTGCCAAGTTCTCAATTTTTCTATTGTACTTCTAAATCCTGAAAAAGAGACAAAAACCTCAATGGTGAAACTGGGAACACTAGCAAGCAATGTGATGCCACATGCAATTTTTCATCCAATTTTTATATGCAACATTTTGAAAGGTAACAGTTTACATTTGTGTGTGAGTGTGTTTAAATAGAGTAACTGCACACATTTTAATAAAATAACTAATAATTTTTATGGTTTGATATATTTTATACTTCCACTAAAAGTATAAGCCAAACTGGAAGTTCTATCATCACTTTGAGGACAACTTGACATAAAATTAAATACATGGTGTATAATAATAATTTTAACTTAGTAGAAAATTTATCTCTTTACCAAGACTGAACTTTTCATAAATATGCTAGCTATGAAATCAACACCTATTTTCTGTCAAATAAGTTTCATGTTATATTTGTGCTTGTGGTTTTTGTGTTATCTTAGTTCTCATTTGTATGAGTGTTTTCATGGCATCATTAGTGTATTCTGTGTATCCAAAAGTTAAATTAAAACTGTTTGCCTAAGTCAACTGTTGACTGTTAGGTCATTTCCCAAAGAGCTTTCTTCCCAGTTATTATATGTTCTTAATAAATGCAAATTAAGTAATTACCTAGTTAAATTTTGACTAGGCATTATTCATTTGAGAAATGGTTGCTTTATAGTGCAGAGGAAGCATTTTTTACACCTTTGGCACTTTACAATAAACTCATTCTGATCTAAATTGATTGCTGTGGGATTATCTTGGAGTCATTAAAATATTGCTGTATTGACATTCACTAATGTCTTTAATTAGTGATTTTAAATTCCAATGTTTGGCATTAACTATAAACAGTTGTTATTTAGTATATCCCTATAGCTGTTTATTTGGTTTGTTTGTTTATCCATTGAGTGTATTAAACAATTATTAGACACGCTTTGTGCATTATTTAAACAATCTGTGCCTATAATATATTCAAAATAGCCTGCTAATGTTATAACAAATAAAATTGAGATTTGAAATGTTTTTATGTTGGATTAATTTTTAAAAAATTATGCATTTTTACTTTGAAATTTTTCAACAAGGTAGTGAAGTTGTCAATATTCACATTTGTACAGAATTCAACATACATCACACATAGGGTATTGATATTTTTCAAAATCCACATAGTATTGTTCTAGGGGTTGAAAACACTTGATTTTGGACTACATGTATACATCATAACTTTAGTTTCAACTGACTTGGCACTTTTTCTACTTGGTAAATGTCATGTACATTGTGTAACTTCAAAATTTCTACAAATAAGAGACTAAAAATGAATCAGTCATAAAAGCCCAGGGCAAAGAATTCACCATTATGAAAAACAAGAGAAAATTCTTGTGACAATAACAGGAGGCTTATTATGCATTTTGTTTTTGGTCTCAGGGCCTCAGCCAGTGATGCTTGGAGTCTACTCCTGGCTCTGTACTCAGGAATTACTATTAGCAGTGCTCACAGACTATATGGCAAGCTGGAAATCGAATCCCATCAACCTCATGCAAGGCTCTAACCCTCTACGAGTACTTTTATTTTTCCATAAACACCTACTTTTGAGACAATAATTTTATTAAACTATATAGTCTTTGGATTAGTTTTGAATGAGTATTTCCAAATAATTTGTCACTGCTGGCTGTGACTTTGTCATATTCACTCTGCAAACCAGTTTTTGGGGGTATCAAATAGGTAGAAATGTAGTACTGTCATACCGTTATTTATTGATTTGCTTGAGCGGGCACCAGTAATGTCTCTATTGTGAGACTTGTTGTTATTGTTTTTGGCATATCAAATGTGCCGTGGGCGGGATACTCTCCGTAGCTTGCCAGGCTCTCCGAGAGGGATGGAGGAATGGAACGCGGGTCAGCCATGTACAAGGCAAACACCCTACCTGCTGTGCTATCACTCCAGTCCATAAAATAGGGAAAACATAAATATTAGTCTCTTGTTGCTTGTTTGAGGAGCATACCTGTCCGAACTCAGGGCTTACTCCTGGGTCTGAGCTTAGGTATCACACCTCAGTGAACCATATGTGGTGCTAGTGATCTAACGTAGATTCGTCATGCACAAAACATGTGACTACCTACTGTACCCTCTCTCTGACCCCCAAATATTACTTTTAACTGTGAGAAACATGCAAAATAAGATTCATATGGTGATAATAGTACACAGTTCTTTATTTTTAGTTTCATTAATTTTTTTCTTTACATTCTAAGTATGCTTTAATCAAGAATGATAAAATGTCCAGCCACTATAAAAATTTAGACCTTCATTTAAAATGGAAATAGTATCAATTCTTTCAAACATAGCGCAATAGTGTTCTGAGTATTTTAGCATATGATTATAGGCAGATTTTATAGGATCCCCTTTTACATATCTTGCAGCATTGTGTAAACTTACCTTTAATTATTTTTGGGAATGGGATTCCCAAATGGTGCTCAGGAGACCAGAGACCCCACCAGTGATTCTTGGTCAATTGATCCTGAAGCTCATTCAAATCGTCCAAGGATGGGATACCATTTAGATCCCAGGATGCTTGGGATACCAAACCTTTTTCTTGTTGGCTCGAGGTTTCCAGGACATACCCAGAAGTACTCAGAGGGTCTTGAGCATCTTGCCAAGTTTCTGGAACCATGTGATGCTAGGAATTGAAATGGGTCAGGCACAGCCTAGGCATGTGTCTTAACTGTGGTTCTACCTCATGTAGACTTTGTTTGAATATTTTTAATTCAGAATTTGAACTCTCATTTTTTGTGGAGTTAAGGTCATTCTCACGGAATGCTTAATAGTTCTTCGTCATCCTGGGCTGGCCTGCAACTCAGGGTGGGAGGATGTTAGTGCTACATGGTCCTCTCTGTCCTCTAGAGGTACATGCTCATTGTCTGAGGGACCCTAGGGACTGGGGACTAAATAGGGGTTGACTTCATCAAAGCATTCACTTTAATTCCTGGCTATCTCTCTGGCTCTTTGTTTCTGATTTGAATGAATATTGTGACCTAGAAACCACAGAAGGTCTGAAGCAAAAATAGGGTAAAATGCCACACTGGTATGTTTGCAATTTCCATAATCCTTTATGATTTGTGCTTCATTTTGATCACAGTCCTTTGCTGTTTTATTTTATTCCCTTGTTCAAGATAATTTCACAATGTCATCTTTCTGATAATTTATGGTTTTACTGAAAACACTATCTAAAGTCCTTTATCACTTTCTCTTATATAAACATATTCATTTTTATTGCATCCATGTGAGATACAAAGACACAGTTACAAAGATATTCATGACTGAGTTTTAGTCATACAGTGTTCCAAAACCCATTCTTTCCCCAGTTCGCATTTCCCACCACAAATGTCATTTTTTCCCTCAGCCATCTTACCCCCACCCCATACCTACATCCTGCCTCCATGGCAGATGGTTTTTTCATCTCTCTCTCTCTCTCTCTCTCTCTCTCTCTCTCTCACTCTCTCTCTCCCTCCCTCCCTCCCTCCCTCCCTCCCTCCCTCCCACTCTCTCTCGCTCTCTCTTCCAGTTTCCTTTTAGGCAGTATGGTTAGCAATATTGTTTCTGAAAGAGTATCATGAATATCATTTATTTCCTTTCAGCACTCCGTTCTTGTCCAGAGAGATCATTATCATTTCCAACTATCATTGTCATAGTAGTCCCTTCTCAGTCTTAATTTTACTCCTACTGTCCTTTTCTGGTAAGCTCGCTACTGCAGTGGACCAGTTCGTTCGTTTCGCCTTTGTTTCTGTGCTTTTGGGTATGATACACATACTTTTATTTTTTATCACACCAATGAGTGGAGCAATAGTACAGCAGGTAGAGCATTTGCCTTGCACATGTCCGACCTGGGTACAATTTCTGTATCCCTCTCAGAGAGCCCGGCAAACTATCGAGAGTATCCTGCCCGCATGGCAGAGCCTGGAAAGCTACCTGTGGCACATATGATATGCCATAAACAGTACCAAACAAGCCTCATAATAGAGACATCACTGGTGCCCGATTGAGCAAATCAGTGAATAATAGGATGACAGTGCTACTACTCTCCCACTAATGAGTGCAATCATTCTGTCTAACCCACTTCCTTCCATTTCATTCAGTATTACACATGTTCATCCATGTATAAGCAAATTTTATGACTTTATTTTCCTAATAGCTGAGTGGTGTTCCATTGTGTAGATGTACCATAGTTTCTTTACCCACTCACCTGTTCTTGGGCACTTGGGTTGTTTTCAGATTCTGGAAATTGTGAAAAGAGGGCTGGGGAGATGGAGGTTTGGGGGGAGGTTTACTGTGGTTCTTGGTGGTAGAATATGTGCACTGGTAAAGGGATGGGTGTTCGAGCATTGTGTAACTGAGACTTAAGTCTGAAAGCTTTGTAACTTTCCACATGGTCATTCAATAAAAAATAAAATTTAAAAAAAAGTGCTGTAATGAGCATAGGAGTGCAGATAGCTTTTCTGCATTGTGATTTTTGGTTACTAGTACTTATTTACAGGAGTGGTATTGCATCATTTTATGGGGGCTCAATTTCTGAGTTTTTGAGGTATGTCGATATTGTTTTCCAGAAAGTCTGGACTAATTGGCATTCCCACCAACAGTGAGTGAGAGTTCCTTGCTTTCCCATTCATGAAAGCACTGGCTGCTCATTTTGATGTGTGCCGATCTCTGTGGCATGAGATGATATCGGATTGTGACTTGTATCTCCCTGATATTTAGTAAATATAGAGCACTTTTCCATGTGCTTTTTGCCATTTGTATTTTTTTCTTTGAGGAAGTCTCTGTTCATCTCTTCTCCCCATTTTTTGATGGTGTTGGATACTTTTTCTTGTAAATTTCACTAATGACTTATTTATCATTGATTTTTAACCCTTATCAGAAGAGTAATGAATAAATGATTTTTTACGGTCTGAGGCTGTCTTTTTTTATCTAGCCATCATTTCCTTTGAAATTTAGAAGCTTTAGAGTCTATTATAGATCCATTTGTTTATCTTTGCTTCCAATTTTTTGGTCAGTGGTGTTTCATCCTTGAAGAAGCCTTTAACTGCAATGTCATGGAGAGTTCTATGTTTTCCTTGATGTAGCTTGTGTATTCAGGTCTGATATCAAGGTCTTTACACTCATATGATGAATAAACTGTATTGATTGTTATAGTTCATTCATATCTGTATCTATTTAAATATATAATTTGCAGGGATAACTATTTTCAATTGCACTTATATGTCTTCACTATATAAAAGTTAGTTTGAACATGTTTACTTGATATATTAGTATATGTTCACTAATAGTGAAATTTTTTATTCAATATTTTGACCTTATATATTCTTAGAGCTTCTAATGTCTATGACTATTTGAAAGTTTTAGATTGACTTATTGGTAATTAATCTTGGATGCTGAGCAGGAAATGACTATATATTACTTGTACTGAAACAATGAAAATATCTCTAATTCTGAACATATTAAGTTTATTTAAATAATATGTAAGGAGTCCAGTTCTAAATTTAGAATCTCATGAAACAGCATCATACCAACCAATCACTAAAAGTACTAAGAAGTTGGGGCTGGAGCGATAGCACAGCGGGTAGAGTGTTTGCCTTGCACGCAGCTGACCCGGGTTCGAATCCCAGCATCCCATTCCATATGGTCCCCTGAACACCGCCAGGAGTAATTCCTGAGTGTAGAACCAGGAGTAACCCCTGTGCATTGCCGGGTGTTACCCAAAAATAAAAAAAAAGTACTAAGAAGTAAAAAATATACATTATTTAAAATTAAAAGTTAATGTTTTAAACAATATACATTAAAAATATACATTATTTCAAATTAAAAGCTAATGTTTTAAGCAAAAGATTATTTTAAAGTTTAAAATTTAGTACCAGGATTTTTAGAATGTCTTCAGAATGCATGATAGAATATCTATATTCAAGCTTTATTTCTATGCCTATAGCTCTGGATATTAAGTAGATTGATACCTTTGAAAAGAATCCTATAGCTATTTTAGTTCTACATATCCTTATGCATCATCTTACTTCTTAGTTTTGAGCTCAAAATTTGATACAGATTCTTCATGTATGAATATTAGAGGATATAATAATTCTAGTTTAATAAAAGGAAACTCAAGGGTGAGATTCATCACGTAGAGAAATGTAGACTTTTTTCCTTGAAATTTAATAACATCAAATGACCTCCATAATCATTTTCCATATAAAAGAACAAAAATGGTTTAACTGGACTCATGCAAGTAGTTAAAAATATGCACAGACAGATCGCGTAGAAGTATGGCAATTTTACTTAAGTTATATTTTATTATTTCTTTGTAGTTAGTGAAAATCAGATGAACTCTGACACTTAGTATTCAAATATTCTAAGGTTGTATTGGAAAAATTGAAATATATGATTAAAAGGATATTTAGACACACCATAGAAATCAAACTACCAATACCTAACCTTGTGAATACTACAATTAGACATTTTGCATATATAAATGTTAAAAAAACACTAAAGCAATCGTGACACTAATACATATGAAATATTACTGAGGTAAGTTTTGAATACATATAAATTGTGTCCAGTGAAGAATCAAATGTGACCAACTCTAGGAGTAACCTTTAACAGAAAAAAATATATATTTTATTGTTTTTCCTTAACCTTGTTTATTCAGGGATTCTCAATAAAATTAAATATTCTAAGAATGACCAAATAAAAGCTATTTCAAATAAACTTGAAATGTGGAGATATAATGTGTTTAGAATAAAGAAAAAGGAAGAATTGCAATTTCAATAAATTCCTAGTTCTAGTATTATTACATAACTTTGATTTTGAGAAAGTTAAAGCAATACATTAAACCTTATTTTGCACTCATATATCTAAAGTTTTATTCAGATATATTAAAAGGTTTTCAGCAAGTTGGTGAAATTTTTGTAGTTCAATAAAATAAAAAGATTGAAAGAATATTAAGACTCTTATTATTTATAGATAATACTGTTATATAAAGTACTGCAAACTATTAGAAATTATGATTAAATGAATTAATCTCTGTTGGTAGATACAAATTTAATACATACACTAATTTTTTTAATTGCCAATTCTGTAGAAGTTACCTTAAGTATGCTTTAGAAGAAAGCAAAATTCTAGCAATATCTCTCATAAAATATATACGAGTTACCCTAGTAAATCATTAAAAATGTCTGAAAAAGTTTAAAAACTGGAGGCATATGACATTAGTTTTATCATGCTGTGAATCCACTGAAAGGAAGGAACAAATTCAATGAATTACCTTGCAAAAACAAGCAGATATTTTTTGAGAAGAAATGACAGGATGAGTCTAAAATGTGTACTAAATTTGAAACGAAAAAAGTAGACATGAAAATTGTAAATAACATAGTAGAACACTTATGCAATCCAATATCAAACTTGTCTAGTATTTATAGTTAGAATCACACTAGTCTATAACTTTGTGGTAGAGAAATTCCCCCAAATGCGCTATACAATATTTAATTCTGACAAATCCTTACTTTAAAAACAAAACAGATTAGCAAATAGTGGGAAGGCAGGAGGGTAGTTGGGATGGCTTATGTGTGTGGTGAGGTGTGCAGAGGTTGTTGAATGGGCAGATGAATTGATAAAGAATAATGGGAACTTTTGTGGTATATAACATGCAATGAGTTTGTATGTAAAGATAATAAGTGTAGCATTATTGTAACCAAGTTACCTAGGCTATAATAAAATATTAATATATGTTGGGGGGGTCACATCTGGAAGAACTCTGGCTATACTCCTGGATATGTCCTTTGGGATCATTCTGGATGGTTTTTGGGACTATACATAGGGCAGGGATTGGTCAAATCTAAGGACACTCCTTATCCACTCTGACCCTAGACTACATTTTCTTTAAAAGAATAAATGTACTGGATTATCACCAGTTGTAATATTTGGAGGATCTACTTTAGCTTTCTAGGACAGTTCCTAGTGGATTGCATTATCTAGCTATTTCAGTTAAATGCAAGGCTTCTCAAGATGTTACCTTTAATTTAGAATCCCGAACTGATTTGATAGGAATGTGTCAGGTCTGAGATACAGCTGGTGAAGATCCTGCACCAATAAATAATTTCTTCACTTTCTTGTGAAGTTTTTTTATTTGTAGTATAAAGCCTTATTTTATGTCTTTGTGTTACTATCCTGCCTTTTATTTTCAAAATGCTGGCGAAGGTGAAGAAATAGGACTGGATCATTCACTGTGTATTAATGAAGACCTCAGGTGATTTGAGATTACTTTAATGGAAGGATAGAGAGTATTATGCATGAAAATATTAGAAATGGTTGCTAGGACATTTCATTGATGAGCTCAGGATAGAGACAGGGAGATTGAGAAGGGGAGAGAGAGAGAGAGAGAGAGAGAGAGAGAGAGAGAGAGAGAGAGAGAGAGAGAGAGAGAGGTCAGTTAGGAGCTAATTGGCAATGAACTGTCAAATAGAAAGATTTTTTTTTAATGAGGAAAACAAATAAAAACACCAAAGTCATAATCCACTAGTTGTAGTTTCTTAATTTTAGAGACTATAGAATTTCATCCAAACATTTCTGCAATGCTTATCTTAGTGTACTTGTTGGGAATCTTGAAGCTTTTATGCATGAACCTGGATTTATGAGCATATAGTCATGGAAATATTCCTCCTCATATTCCTCCCTCAGAAAGAGATCATGCGTACTGAGACCAGACAGCAGATGGAGTCTTAGATAACATGATTTTTAAAGTCATTCTTCTGAGATTCCACGTGCATAAACAGGAGTCAAACTTGGCAATTTGGGGATTGGTCATACAGCAAACTTTGAGGGATGAAATGAAATCTCTGAAACTAACCTTATCTTCTCACTCAATAACCAATATAGGAGATACAAATGGTTTTATATCCTGGGTTGGGAGGTAAATAGATATTTACCTTTTGAATTTTATAAATTAGAATTAGATGAATCTATTATACCTTGATTTCATACACCATTGTGACATTAAATGAAAATACTCTTTCAAAAAGTGCCTCACAGACTAACTGGTATCCATATAGTAACTATGCCATGTACATTTGCTAAAGCAGATTACCAAGGTATAAATATTTATCTCTCATTTCCATTTTCCTTCATTCCTTTTGTCATTCAGGAATTATCTCTCTACTAAGATAATTTAACACACAGCTAACATACCATGCAATGTGAATGCATGCACTATCCCATCCTGTTCTTACTTAAGCATTTAAGGAAAACAATAGCCAATAATAATCACAGTCAAAGAATGCCACACTATTTGAGTATGGGGTTTTGATTTGTTTGACCCTATTAGAGCTCAAATCAGAGAAAATAGAAATGAAGGTAGTCAGTCTCCTCAACTGGAAAAGCCCGTTTCCTAGTATTTGAGACTCACTTCCCAAGCCATATGCAGTCAAGAAAGTGTTTCTGCCAAGACAGGGGTAAGTACTATGGTATGCTGAGTTTACATCAGAGGGATCATTTATTGCTTTGCTGGAGATCCCTGGAGTAAGAATATGAAACTTCTAGGTAAAAAGGTGGTGGATCACAAGAAGATAGCAGTCGGGGCTTCCTTTCAGCTGGCTTTAAGCTTCTCTGCTTGTTTGAATTTGTTATAAAGCTACATGAAACTCATATGCTACATGGAAACTATCTAATTTAAAACAATATGTATGCTTACTAACAACTATCTCTCTGGGTAGAGTTGAGAAATCTCTGGAAGTGATAACAAGTATGGTTTAACATTGGTGTCCTATTAACTGTGATCTGGCACATCTTTCTGGAGAAGCACATGTTCCTGCATTGCTAGATATTTAATATTTTATTTACTTCATTTGCCATTCACTGCTCCTGCTTTTTATTTCAAATATAATTACATGGCGGTCACTTAAATGTGTTTTGTGCTTATTTGTTTTCTATCCATTGGCATCTTCTACCTAATAGAGTTAAAGAATAGAAATAAATACTAATATTTACTTAAATTCTAACTAAATGTTGATGAAATTAATATTAAACTTAATATATAAATTTATAATAATATTTAGAAATATTTCATTATTTGGCATTTAATATTCTACCAAACTATATTTAATAGTATTAATTAGTTTTTTCCCTCAGACTCTTTGCTTTTTATGAATATGTAGATTTTTAAACTATTTACAAATTTTAAAATAAATTTTACTCTCTCCTACATATGCATATAACTTTTAGAGGCAATAAGGCTATTAGAATTCTTGAAGAGGTTACGACTATTTTTGAGAATATTCCTGAGTAAGAATACCAATATTAAGTATAACCACTTTGCTTAACATTTTTACTATTAAAAACAAATCTAGGAATAATAATAATGTGCCAAAAGGAATGTTTGATATATATGTTAAATGAAACTTATCAAATATGCATAAACAAGTGGAAAGGAAAATGTATATTTACAAACCTGAATATCTCTGAGAATCAGAGATGCCAAATTCAAAGAGAACTCTCTAATCATGTGGTAAATTGCCTATCACTGCAGACATTTAATTTGCACTGGGCTTATTATCATTTCAAAATCCAAAAATACGCTGCACTCCCTTGGCTTAGGGGTGGTCAATATGTCATATAACTACATGTAACTTCTACTGTGTTATGACTCTTATGAGATGCATGATTCCACAAAGAACTGCCTTGAAAATATACAGAATTACCCAGGGAATCCCCAGTGATAGAATATTGAGAACTTTCCATTTATTTTTACATAACTAAGTAAATGAAGTAGAGAAGGTTAGGAGAGAGGCCATCATAGTTAAGCCATTCTCAGAATCATTCCGTTAAAGATGTATACATATGTTCACTCATTTTTTTAACCTTGTTTCAGGAAGAATGGTGGGGGTGGGGGGGTGAAAATAATGATTATTTTTTTTCAAATCCAAAGTCAGTCCTAGTTTTTTGTGAAACCAATGACCATCTTTAAAAGTATTGCAAGAATTAATTTCTAGTTTTGGCCGAAGGTTGTCTTCCCTTTAAGATGCTATGACAAGTGGCAGTATACTGTATCTTTTGTCCACATTTGATCAACCAGATCATTGGTTCAGTTTTCAGTTTTGCTAAAAATGTTGTAAGAGGAATGATCATTAAAACTGGGTAAAAATGAGTCCATGTGTTTCATTATACCATTACAAATAGCATCATAAAACACTTCCCCTTCATATATTTTAGCATAAAAAGATAATAAATTATGTAAATGGAAATAGAAAAGTCCTTAAAAATAGACCCTAGAGAACTCATTTTTTAACAGTTACAAGGATATGTAAAATAACCTACTCTACTGAAAAAGCAATTAGAATACTGAAAGAATATTTGTGGGGGCACAGGGGTAGGCTGGGGTGGAGGAATCTATCAAAATCAATGTTTGCAGAGCTCAGGAAATGAAGTCAAAGGTTCACAACAATTTGAAGAATGCTTATTCATGAAGTATTGCTTGAATTTGGTGAGAGTAACGTATGTGACTGTACTTTAGCTTTCTCTCATTCCATACTGGGTCCCTGGGCTCACAGTGCTCTTGGAAAACAGCATCCTTACAAGCTCAAAGATTTTTATAAAAAAGGAACTGGCAGGCACTGGAAACACACTAAGTTTGTATATCAAAAATAAAAAGTCCAAAATTCAGTGACTTGTCAGTATTTGACCTATTCGGCAGCTTCCCAAAATGCTTGATTCTCCAGTCTCTTGGTATTTGATGTGACACAGTTTGCTTTTTGCAAACAGTCTTATGTTCAGGGCATTTTTCAAACCAAACAGCAATTGTCTAACAACTCAGCTGCCTGAGGTGGTGATCACAGTCAACAAAAGTGAAGTAAAACTTGAAAAGGATAAAGTGGAAAATGAGATCTCCATAGGGTACATTGAAATCTTTGACCTCTACCGGGAAACTTCAGGGCCACATTCATGGGTAAGGCTGTGTGCATATTCAGAAATTTGCACAGTCTTGGGCAAAACTAAACAAAACTAGAAACAGAAAGCACACTGACCTTAAGATTCTGGGCAAACAAGAAGTGAAAGCAATAATAGAAGGAGGGCATGAAAAAATACAGCAGATACACACACACAGGCATAATTCACATAAATGTGAATTATATTAAGAAAGACAAGGAGACACCATGCTTCCTTTAACATAATAAAAATTAAAATCCTTTATTTTAATAAACTGTGTTTTGATATGTTGGTATTTTTTAATTTATTTTTTAATTGAATCATAGTGAGATTCACAGTTACAAAGTTGTTCCTGATTGGGTTCCTATCATATAATGTCCCTTCCACCTAACTGTCAAAACAGTGAAAAAAAAATTGTCCTGACGAACTTATTGTTGGTTTTACACTGATAAATCAGCTTATATAAATTCCACACTATGGAATCTAGGGCACTTGCTGCAGCAGTCCATACACCAAAATTAGATTTTCAGAGTTTTGACTTCATACTCCTACATGTGTGTAACAGTCATCACTGATACCAACAAAATACTAATGCCGTCCCATCCAATAGATACTTCCTTTCCTCATTTGAACTTCCTTCACTTTGTTCCCCTGTGGTATACGTCATAATTTTCACTGAGTCTAAAAGTTAGCTTTGCTGATTTGTTTGCTTTAGTCATTTCTATTCCATATGTGAATGAAACCATTTAAAAAGTGTTGTTTATTTCCCTACTTAATTAACTTAGCATAATTAACCTCAACGTTAATCCCGTTTGTCCCATAGTGATCACTGTCAGCATAGACTCTAAGAAATGCACATTATCGCCTGGGTGAAAGCCAAGGCCACAAGGCAGTGTATCCTATTCTGTACAGCTTGGTTTTGTCTTGTCCAAGTTTAGAAGGAACCAGAAAGTGGGAGAAACATGTGCTGTCACTCTTCATTCCTCGTGTTCTTTTCTGGGAACTCTTTGCTCTCTTTCTCTAGCAGGCAATGAAGACACTCTGCTTAGTCTCCTGTCTGCTATTTTAGACATGAGTCTGTGAACTGATTAAAGCAAAGACAATGGTGAATAAGTAGACTTTATAAAATTAGTACAGGAAGTCATCCAAATATCATGGAGCTACAATAAAAATATTGTTCAGCAAACATAGTTGGATGTCATTAGGATGGAAGTAGGGAGACATGAGTTCAAAAAGATTAATAATGACAATTTAAATGGAGAGTATAGAGCCAAAACTGCTGAATAAAAAATATATATATTTACCTCCTACATGGACACATAAAATCTTTTCAAAAATGTGGATTTATCTACAGAAACTTCATTGGACACTGGCAAAATTTCTCCATTAAATAAAAAAGGGACAACACTTAGCTGGATTGAAGACACAGGGTAGATATGAGTTCACTAGAAAGTAAAACCATTGAGGAACAATAGGCTATAATTCGAAAGTGATTACTAAGGTTTAGACTTTTCTCTTAAGAACAGAAAGTGGTGCTGAACTCACACTATATCAATTCTATGATTTATAGTTAGAATAGGAAATAAGAAAATATAGGAAATGAACAGATGTTAGTGTTTAAAGAAGTAATATTGATACCTACCATCTATCTGCATATATATATATATGCTGAACTGTTAAAATACACAACAAAAAAAAGACAAAAATGACAAAAATACAAAAATACACACAAATAGAACATATGACTAATCTTCAACATATCGAGGTTTTAGACACCATCAAGATATGAAAGTTATTGATAGCAATATATTATCAAGATATCAAAACAAATGAAAGGCAACAGATAAATTAATTGCAAACAAATAAATTCAAGTAATTGTGTTTTTTTTTTTTTTTTTTGCTTTTTGGGTCACACCCGGCAATGCACAGGATTATTCCTGGCTCATGCACTCAGGAATTACCTCTGGCGGTGCTCAGGGGACCACAGGGATGCTGGGATTCGAACCCGGGTTGGCTGCTGCAAAGCAAATGCCCTACCCGCTGTGCTATTGCTCCAGCCCCACAAGTAATTGTATTTAAAAAAAGTCATCTAACTCTCACCTTTGAGGTATCATTAAATATTTTGGTAAGGATCTTAGCAGATGAAAATCTTATACAGGAATACACAGAAAATGAAATAATACTTTATAAAACAATAGGACTCTTTCTTAACATGACTTATATTCCCTGACATGACCCATTAATAAAATTTCTAGTTATTTATCCAAATTAAAGAAGCAAAAATCCAGAAAAAATTGATATCAATGTTTATAAAATTATTATTAATAATTACTCAGAGTGTAAATACTTTATTGTTTCTAGGATGAATTTTAAAAATATGGCATATTTAGGACTGAAGCTATAGTACAATGCGTAGGATACTTATCTTGTATTTGGCCTACCTTAGTCCAAAAGGAGTGATCCCTGACATTGAAGGAGGTTAAGACATGAGCACAGTCCCTGACATTGAAGGAGGTTAAGACATGAGCACAGTCAATAAAATTATATAGTATTCCATTGTATAGATGTACCAGAGTTTCTTCAACCAGTCATCTGTTCTAGGGCACTCAGGTTTTTTCCAGATTCTGGCTATTGTAAACAGTGCTGCGATGAACATATAAGTGCAGATGTCATTTCGACTATACTTTTTGGCTTTTCTGGGATATATTCCCAGCAGTGGTATTGCTGGGTCAAATGGGAGCTCAACCTCTAGTTTTTTGAGAATCGTCCATATTGTTTTCCAGAAGGGCTGAACTAGCCGACATTCCCACCAGCAGTGTAGAAGGGTCCCTTTCTCACCACATCCTCTCCAACAGCGGTTGCTTTTGTTCTTTTGGATGTGTGCTAGCCTCTGTGGTGTGAGGTGGTATCTCATGGTTGTTTTGATCTGCATCTCTCTGATGATTAGTGATGTAGAGCACTTTTTCATGTGCCTTTTGGCCATTCGTATTTCTTCCTTGGTAAAGTTTCTGTTCATTTCTTTGCCCCATTTTTTGATGGGGTTGGATGTTTTCTTCTTGTAGAGTTCAACCAGTGCTTTATATACCCTTGATATCAACCCCTTATCTGATGGGTATTCTGTAAATATCCTTTCCCATTCTGTAGATAGTCTTTGATGAGGTCATGACGTTTGCATATAAGTGGATCAGCATGGAAAGTATTATGCTAAGTGAAATGAGTCAGAAAGAGAGAGACAGACATAGGAAGATTGCACTCATCGGTGGAGTATAGAATAACAGACTATAAGACTAACACCCAAGAATAGTAGAAATAAGTACCAGGAGGTTGTCTCCATGGCTTGGAGGCTGGTCTCTCATTCTGGGCAACTCAGAGAAGGGAACACCAAGTAAAATGTGGTTGGAGGTCATGTGGGGGAAAGATGATGCGGGCCCAATATAGACTAGAGACTGAACACAATGGCCACTCAACACCTTTATTGCAAACCACAACACCTAATCAGAAAGAGTGAACAAAAGGGAATACCCTGCCATAGTGGCAGTGTGGAGTGGGGGGAGACAGGACTGGGGAGGCGGGGAGGGATGTTGGGTTTACTGGTGGTGGAGAATGGGCACTGGTGAAGGGATGGGTTATCAAACTTTGTAAGGCAGAAACATGAGCACAAAAATGTATAAATCTGTAACTGTACCCTCACCTTGACTCACTAATTAAAAATAAACTATTAAATTAAAAAAATTATATATACATTAAAGTATAATATGTCCATGTTATATATGTGTTTTTATATATGCATATATATAATAGCCATCACATAAAATAAGTTGAACAGTAAAAAAGGTATAATTCTGACACAATCTAGAATGCAGATGTACATTGAAATGATAATTATGTCAAATGGAAAGAAAAGAGGCAAGCAGATATATTTTATAAACTTATTTGAAAATAAGCAATTTTAAATATGCAGAAATACGTTAGTTTTTCCTAACTAGAAAGAAGACTGCATGTAACTCTATGTGGGTATGCCGTATCTCTCTGGAATGCTAAAAATACTCTGGAATCTGATAGTACTGATTATGCACACAAAATATGCGTACACTAAGACCCTTAGTCCATTTTTAAAAAGTAATGTTCCAAGACTGGAGTACAGCAAGTGGACTCTTTTTTTACATGATGATGACACTGGTTTTATTACCAGCATCAAATTGTCCCCTAAGCCCTGCCAGGAGTGACCACTGAAAACAGAGTCAGGGATCATGAGCACTGGTAGAGGAGGCCACTAATCAGAAAACAAAACAGCAAGTAAAGAATTTAATATGGCAATGTTATCTTGGTAAGTTTTGATAAGATGACAGCAAATTAATTTCACAGATATATCAGGAATAACGAAATCCCATTGATCATCCAATTTATCGAGTGGTCTCAGTAACCTCCCCATTCATCCTATCCCTGACATTTTAGAAGCCTCTCTCTACTCAGCCTTCCCAATGATGCCGCATTGGAGGCTCTTTCAGGGTCAGGGGAATGAGATCCAGCTTGTTACTGGCTTTGGCATATGAATACACCATGGGAAGTTTGTGAGGCTGTCCCATGTGGGCAGGAAACTCAGTAGCTTGCTAGTTTCTCCCAGAGGGAGAAGTAGATTGTAAGATATCACTTCTGGGAGCTTGCTTTTATGTGTCTGGATGTTGGCTGTTGATGGGATTACACACACCTGGGTTCTTCTGCCGGTACCTTCATGCGAGAGGCCTGTCCAAACATGTGGAGCCTTGAGCGTGGCTGTGTATAGGTTCTGGTGGTCTTCGGCCACCAGGAGCTCTGCTCGGGGCGGAGAGAGAAGCTGGAGCCCATCCCCTCCGAGGGGCCCCAGCGAAGACAGTCAGGTGTGCGGGCAAGAGACTCTCTGCCTCACAGATATATATATGGGTAGAAAAACATTCTCAGTTAAAATTTCAGATGGCAATATTCAAGGAAAATTTCTTAGTTCACAATTTCAGTGAAATCTAAGGCTGTGTATTTAAGAAAATCCTAAACTGTAAGAAACTGTCCTGTTATCACAACATATTTTGTAAACATGCACCATTTCCAGTGTATGTATGCTGAAAATATAAATTCCTGTAACTGACAGAAATACAACTCTTTCTATGTTTCACTGTAAGATAAAGTTATGTCCTTGCGGTAATTTACTACATAACTGTGGTGAGTGATTAAACTAAAATACTTTATTTCAATCTTTAAGATGAAAGACTTATTTTTCCATTAGTCGTAATATCTGTGGTTTCAGAAAGCAGAATAAGATGATTGTTGAAATAAGTCTTGTTGGTGAATTTAGAGTGTTCAAAGTTAGGGGGGAACGTTTTCTTTGACAAACATTTTCATTTGATTACAAAAATGCATTATTTTTCACTTGCTTCAATCTTTTCATTTATGCATAGGAAATAAAAGGGAATTTTAAGCTTAACAACTTTGTGCATTCTTAAGATATTATATGAACTCTTTTGTGTTCTTTGGAAAATGTTCAACACATGATTTGTGTTACATCTTCCAGATGTAAGTTTTCTTTCTTTAAATTTTCCTTTATTTCTTCTTTGAAAGAAGAAATAGACTGTCTTCTTACAGGCCAACAAAAATAAAATAATTATCCTTCAAATATACCAAAACTATCTGCAGATACCTTATCTGCAGTTATGCCATAATCAGAAGTGCTTTGTTCAATACAATATTTTACTATGTGTTCAATGCAGTTGGTCTTGTTTGTCTCAAAAATCCACCACCTATTTTTTTCCACTTCAAAATCCTGATTTTGACCCAAATCCATTTTCGGTTTTCCCAGAAATAGAGAATATGCAAGTTCCAAGGCCATTTTTCTATCCATTTTACTATTCCCAAAAACAAAGAAACAGGGAGAGAGAGCAGAAAGTGTTTTGACCCTCCTCAAGCTGCAAAGATGTATAAGAAAATGATGTTCCTTTCCCAGTTCTTGCAAATAGCACTGAGAGAGTTTGATATTCTGGTTCACCAGGTAGTGGGTTCACGGTCAATTTCAAATTCCACCCAGATGGTACAATGACCCACGAATGCACTGGGTCAGCTTGACACCTCGCCCTAATGGCTAGTCATAGGTAACTAGTCCTCTGTCTATTTGCACAGTTTTTTCTAGAGGTTTGGCCAACATGGCTGGTCGCCACACATGAGAATGCTGACAGCCCATTCTTTTACAAAAGGAACCTGTTCAAGATGGGAACATCTATGGGTTCGATAATGCTAATTATTTTGGATTTCAGTTCGCGTGTCTATATTTATAGTGAGCCATCTCTCAGTCTCTTCTTGTAAGTTATATGTCTTTTTGTCTCATAGGACTTCCGTACCAAGTCCCACATAGAGAAATCACTGTGAATTAGAGTACCGATGTGGATTCTTAAATCCTGAGTTGGAAATTTAAGACCCTTTCTGCCCTCAGCCCAGATTTTAGGTTAGAGTATCAAGAATACGACAATTCTGAAAGATGATTGCATGCATAGACAAGGCTAATTTTTGCCTGTTTTTGATTTAGTCACTTCACAGAACATTATCATCATCATCATCATCATCATTATCCTGTTGATCTTCGAATTTCTCGAGTGGTCTCAGTAAGGTCTCCATTGGTCCTAGCCCTGAGATTTTAGAAGCCTTTCTCTACTACTCCTTCCCAGTCCTGTGCCATTAGAGGCTCTTTCAGATTCAGGGTAATGAGACTCAGCTTGTTACTGGTTTTGCATATGAATACACCATGGGGAATTTGCCTGGCTCTCCCATGTGGGCAGGAAACTTTCCCTAGCTTGCCAGGTTCTCCCAGAGGGAGAAGTAGGCTATAAGATGTTGCTTCTGAGAAATTGCTTTTAAGTCTCTGAGTGCTGGCCGTTGATGGGATTCCATAGCACCAGGGGGGCAGTCCCTGGGTGTGACCACCTAGCTACTGGAAAATGGGAAATCTGGGCAGAGTCCCAGTTCTGATCCAAGCAGGCTTGGAGGTCTCAGCCCCAGGTTCTACACACCTGGGTTCTTCTGCCAGTACCTTCATGCATGAGGCTTGTTGGAACATGTGGAGAGGGGTCTTGAGCATGACTGTGGCTAGGCTCCAGAGGTCTTTGACCTTGGGAGCTCTGCTCGGGGCCAGAGAGGGAAGCTGGAGCCCATCCCCTCTAAGGAACAATTTATAGAACAATCCTGTGTTTTTCACAAGAGCTTTTATTTTTTGTTGTGTCTGCTGCTGGATTCATTTTGACAACTTAAAACTAAATAATGTGTTTATTCATGGCCATTGGTTATGGAATCATGACCTAGTAAATTTTATGTCTCTGTCTCTTGTCTCTATGTCTTTGTCTCTGTCTTATTTACTTCATCTTTTAAAATTTGGCCATTTTAGCTTTGAAACTATAAAAATTTTGACAGATACAAATCTAAGAAGAACATTCTTGATCAGAGTAAATAAACAAAATATAATCCGAAATTAAATTAAATTCATGTGACTTTGTCAATAATGATCTCAAAACACTTTTCATTTATCTCCCTCCAATCCAACATTATTTTAATAACTATAATCTACAATAATTTAATGAATAAAATGCTTAAAATTTGAAACATGAATGTGCTTAACAGTGTAATATTAGTGTAATGTCTTTTTTCTGCCTATGCTTGTTAGTTTTAAATTGACTCATGTTCTAACAGAAAAATCATATTTTTCTCAAATTTTAATCACTTATTTTAGAAACTGAAAATATTTGGCCTGTGGTTGTATTTGTCTTTATCACCTGAAATATTAAACTGGAAGGAATCATATTTTCTAGAAATAGTTATGTAGCTCTTTCCTCGTATTGCTCATAAATTTGCTCAAGAGGGCACCAGTAATGTCTCCATTGTAAGACTTGTTCGCTGCAGGTAGCTTGCCAAGCTTTCCAAGAGGGATGGAGGAATTGAACACGGGTCGGACACATGCAAGGCAAATGACTTACCCGCTGTGCTATCGCTCCAGTCCAGAAGTAATTATAATTTCTTTAAATGTCTTTAAATCTAAGATACTATTGCAATATTGTTTTTAGCACTTCAGTTTTGAGATTAGAAAATTTAGGATCTGTGCTGAAAATTGTAGAAGATTGAAGCATAACTTAAATGATTTTACAAGATCAATATAAATAAGGAAAATAGTAGTAAGCAGAAAGTATTTTCTTTTTTTTAAGTCTACAGTTTTAGGAGCCAGAGAGCTTGTACAGTGAATAGGGTGCTTGCCTAGCACATGGCTGACTCCTGTCACCCGTGTCATCCCCCAAGTGCCCTAAGAGTGATCTCTGAGCAAAGAGCCAGGAGTAGCCCTGAGCAAGCATGGGTGTGGTCCCTAAACCAAACAAAACAAATCCTGCTAGAGTTTTAGTCATATTCCACTTTAAATTTAGACTACTGCACAGTGGATTTCTAGCTTGTTCCCCATTAGCTACATCATCTTCCTAGGGTTGTTCACCTCAATCTTTTCCTATGATACCAACTATTTTTTTTATTATACTTGGGGATCTTAGATTTCTTATAGAATATTAATGTCCAGCCTATTATTTTGTTTGATTTCATACTTTGGCTGAGTGGATAATGAGATAATTATTTTTTTACACGTATTTAAATTGGAGATACATGCAAAGCAGTTGTAATTTCCTCTTGGGAAAGATAGCAAGTGTTTGCAATTTAGAATTGGATGCTAAAGTTGATACTTAAGATTATTACAAAATAGGCTTGCTTGTAAACTAGTTATTTCTCTCCCAGACCCAACCTCCCCCCTCCAGAGCTTTATCTGTTAACTCCCCAGTTTACTGCTGCTGAAATAGCCATGCAGATGCTTTAGAATGAAGATTAAAATGTTGCACTTAAGGCAGATTCTACAAAGGGTATAAAGTCTGTAGAAATGGTATCTACTCTCTATTTGGCCCCTGGAGACGAAAATATCATTTTATTTACACATAAGTGAAATTTTACTTTACCATGGGCATCTTATAAACTATTCCAATATAATACTAAATGTGTCACTTGTTAAGATGCACATTTCTCTGGTGTAAAGAGTTGCATCTTCCATGGGAAAAGCATAGCTTTCCTAATTTAGGAGCTACTCCTACATTTAGAAGCACAAGTGGAACTGAATCAGTTCACTTGTGAAAAATGACAAAATCTCGTTTTCCCTTTCTACAGGGCAAAGACTTTCACAAGAAAATGGATTATTTTTAGGTACTTTGGGAACGTAACAGTAAATATTGCATGTTATCTACAAATGACTAAAACCCTGTATGTGCTCATTTAAATAGTCTGGAATCTCTGGATTTAACAAAAGTCCTGGCCATCCTTTCCTTGACTATATTATTGCTCAGTGTACTTGAAAGTTATGTCTGCACCTCCCTCAAGATGTTCTGCCAGTCATTTTTGCCAGGATGCAGAGTAGTTTGCCCTTTTCTGATTTATTAAAATCTCTCTGAGTACCAATAATAGCAAAAAAAAAAACCCTTAGTACTAATAGTACCTTACAGTTTGCAAAGAAAGTTCATGTGTTCTCATTTGAGTTTTGCAGAGTAAACCATTTGCAAGATATTTTGTGACATCTATATTTTGAGTGTGTTAAAAATCCACCAAGTAGTAACCAAACTATAAAGTTATTTACACAGGGATGGCCTGTTTTACAGCAAAGTGTTGCTTTATCAAGCATCCCCAGGACCCTAATTATCATTATTAACAAGCGCAGGCCATAAACAAACTGTTCAGCTCCTCTGATCAACGTCCCCAATTGTGACTGTCTCCCATAACTGCAAGCCAATTGTTCTCTGTGACCATAAACCAGTTTAGCCATTAACTAGTTTATTTGACTTTTCTGGTCATAGCTCCTGTAGCCTAATACTCGTTGTGTACACTTTCTGACTAGGATGTGATTTTTATTTAATTATTTTATTATTTTTTGTTTAGAGTCACACCTGAAGATGCTTAGGGGTTACTCCTGGCTTTGTGCTCAGGGATCACTCCTGGAATTGTTTAGGGGACCATATTAGACACCTAGGCATCAATCCTGGGCTAGATACATGCAAGGTAAGTGTCCTATGATCTATATTTTCTCTCCCACACCTTGTATGTGATTTTTGCCTTTATACAGCCATCCCTGAATGTACCGGGGCTGGAAGTTCTCTGGAACACTTGTTTATTTCCACTTTTAATGAAGATTTCTAATATGGTCTTTCTGAGTGGTGCCATCGGTGTCTAAGGAAACTCATTTACAACAGGAGCCCCTGATGGACTGAAAAATACTCTCTTGAAAGAAGGCATACCACGAATATCTGAGGTGAAAGATTCCTGATATTTAGCTTTAGGGATCTGTCTTTCTGCTTGTTGGTAATAAAATCCCCATGTTACTACCTATAAGAGACAAATCAGGGCTGGAGTGATAGCACAGCGGGTAAGATGGTTTCCTTGTATGTGACCAACCGGGGTTGGATTCCCAGGATGACATATGGTACCGGAGCACCGCCAGTAGTAATTCCTGAGTGCAGAGCCAAGAGTAACCCCTGTGCATTGCCAGGTGTGACCCAAAAAGAAAAAAAAATCAAATCATATTTTCTATAGTAAGTATTGTTATAGGTGCTTCGAGTAATTCGTTGAACTGATTTGTACTTGTCAACTGCTGCACATCCTATTCTACCCATACCCTGACACATGCTTCTTTTATATGACGATTTCTAGCTCCTAATTCTGTTCCCCATCAGCAGTAAACAGCTACAATGGACAGTTCCCCTAACGCCTTATGACTGAAAAATGATAAAAAGAAAAGATATTATAGAGAGTTGCTGTCAGGACTGCATGCCAGGGATAGTGCTCTCTAAGATGGTCTGGAAAGAATATGGGTACTTGGCATTGATAAAATGAGTTAGACAAAACTAATTGCTAATTTATACTCTGTTTATGGGAACTATTTTTGCAGAAGCAATACATATACAATATTTTTCAGGAAAAAATAGTAAGCAAAATTTACTGAGATTTCCTATCCTGTTCCATCAATCTACTTGCCATTTAAACTAGGCAATATATATAGAATCCTACCACAAATTATATTTTATAATAAAATGCCCAGAGAACATATTCTTAATAATTTAAGAATCCCTATTTTGTTTTTCCTGTTACCTGCTCTTTTCCTTAAGATCTCCATTTGTATATCCCCAAATTAACCTGTTTACAATAATTAGAAGAGAGAAACTTTTCATGTCCATCTTCCCATCTGGCCAAATATTCTCCAAAAAATGGTTGAGAGAGAGAGAGAGACAGACAGAGAGAGAGAGAGAGAGAGAGAGAGCACTAACCAGTATTCTTAAGGTTAACCAATACTCTTAACTTCTTTAAACTCTGAAAGAGAATTAAAAACAACAACAAAAAGTCTTTCTCTTCTTGTAAAACCAAGAATGACAGAGTTTGGCTTCAGGGGCTAAGGGCAACAGGCCTGATTTTATTTACATATATAAATTTAACAGGGCACTAGTTCTATTACTCTCCATGAACTTTTGAATAACTAATAATTTTTAATTTTAATTTTTAATTAATTTTCATTGAACATACCGTGATTTACAAATTTGTTCATTATACAGTTATTTTAAGCATTGAGTATTCCAACAACACTAGTGTGACATTCCCTCCAACCATATTTTCATTGTCACCACCAAATCCAAACTGTCTCCTTAGGCACATAACAAAGTTACTTTATAACACTTATTCCAACAAAACTTTAAGAAATGGCAAATAGAATAATCAGAAAATAAATCAGGAAAAGCTAATTTGTGATTAGTATATGATTTTGATCTATGTAGCACTGTATCACTGTCATCCCATTGTTCATCAATTTGTTTGAGCGAGCAGCAGTCACATCTCCATTGTGAGACTTATTGTTATTATTTTTGGCATATCGAATAACGCCACAGGTTGCTTCCCAGACTCTGCCATGCAGGCAGGATACTCTTGGTAGCTTGCTGGATTCTCTGAGAGGGACGGAGGAATCAAACCTGGCTCGACTGCGTGCAAGGCAAACGACTCATCCACTGTGCAATCGCTCCAGTCCTTGATCTATATAAATTAGAAAATTACAACTATTTAATACAATATAATAAAATTCACATTGTCATTTTCATACATACATTTTCAACTCTAAAATATATCACTGTATCACTGTTATCCCGTTGTTCATCGATTTGCTCGAGCAGGCGCCAGTAACATCTTCATTTGTCCCTGTTGCATGCTAGTGTAGCCCGATGGCATCTGCTCACTCCAGGAACATGAAGAGCACGTTGTTGTTACTGTTTTTGGCATATCACTATATTACCTTAAATTGTACTTTAAACTTGGATCTCATTATGGTAATAATCATGTCTCACCTGTCATTGATAAAACCTTTAAAACCACTCTGTCTTAATATCTTTTGGAATTTACATGGATTAGGTAAAGCCTAAATGGGGTTTGGAGGAACTTTTCTCAAGATAGTCGAAGCCATCTATCACAAGCCTACAGCAAGCATTATCCTCAACGGGGAAAAACTAAGGGCCTTTCCTCTGAGATCAGGCACAAGACAAGGATGCCCACTCTCACCACTCCTCTTCAATATAGTACTGGAAGTACTTGCGATAGCTATTAGACAAGAAAAAGAGATTAAGGGCATCCAGATAGGAAGGGAAGAAATCAAACTCTCACTATTTGCAGACGATATGATACTATATCTAGAGAAGCCTAAAACCTTTACTAAGAAACTCTTAGAAACAATAGACTTATACAGTAACGTTGCAGGCTACAAAATCAATACCCAAAAATCCATGGCCTTCCTATACACAAACAATGAGGCAGAGGAAAGGGACATGAAAAAAGCAATCCCATTCACAATCGTGCCCCAGAAAATCAAGTACCTCGGAATCAGCTTAACCAAGGAAGTAAAAGACCTTTACAAAGAAAACTACAAAACGCTACTCCATGAAATCAAAGAGGACATGAGGAAATGGAAACATATACCCTGCTCGTGGATAGGGAGAATCAATGTTGTCAAAATGGCAATACTCCCTAAAGAATTATACAGATTCAATGCGATCCCTATAAGTATACCCATGACATTCTTCAAAGAAATGGATCAAGCAATCCTAAAATTCATATGGAATAACAAACGTCCAAGGATAGCTAAAACAATTCTTGGGAAAAAGATGATGGGAGGCATCACCCTCCCCAACCTCAAACTTTACTACAAAGCAGTAACAATTAAAACAGCATGGTACTGGAACAAAGGCAGAGCCATAGACCAATGGAACAGGGTGGAATATCCCTACACACAACCACAGATGTATGATCATCTAATCTTTGACAAGGGAGCAAGAGATGTGAAGTGGAGCAAGGAAAGCCTCTTTAACAAATGGTGCTGGCACAACTGGACAACCACATGCAAAAAAGTGGGCTTAGACCTTGACCTGACACCATGCACAAAAGTCAGATCAAAATGGATTAAAGACCTCAACATTCGACCACAAACCATAAGGTACATTGAAGACAAGGTCGGCAAAACCCTCCACGATATTGAAGATAAACGTATCTTCAAAGGTGACACGGAACTAAGCAATCTAGTAAAAACAGAGATCAACAAATGGGACTACATTAAACTAAAAAGCTTCTGCACCGCAAAAGATACAGTGACCAGAATCCAAAGACTATCCACAGAATGGGAAAGGATATTTACACAATACCCATCAGATAAGGGGTTGATATCAATGGTATATAAAGCACTGGTTGAACTCTACAAGAAGAAAACATCCAACCCCATCAAAAAATGGGGCGAAGAAATGAACAGAAAATTTACCAAGGAAGAAATACGAATGGCCAAAAGGCACATGAAAAAATGCTCTACATCACTAATCATCAGAGAGATGCAGATCAAAACAACCATGAGATACCACCTCATACCACAGAGACTAGCACACATCCAATGGAACAAAAGCAACCGCTGTGGGAGAGGATGTGGGGAGAAAGGGACCCTTCTTCACTGCTGGTGGGAATGCCGACTGGTTTAGCCCTTCTGGAAAACAATTTGGACGATTCTCAAAAAATTAGATATTGAATTCCCATTTGACCCAGCAATATCACTGCTGGGAATATATCCCAGAGAGGCAAAAAAGTACAATCGAAAGAACATCTGCACATGTATATTCATCGCAGCACTGTTTACAATAGCCAGAATCTGGAAAAAACCCGAATGCCCCAGAACGGATGACTGGTTGAGGAAACTTTGGTACATCTATACAATGGAATACTATGCAGCTGTTAGAAAAAAGGAGGTCAAGAATTTTGTCGTTAAGTGGATGGGCATGAAAAGTTTCATGCTGAGTGAAATCAGTCAGAAAGAGAGAGACAGACATAGAAATATTGCACTCATCTATGGTATATAGAATAACAGAGTGGGAGACTAACACCCAAGAACTGTAGAAATAAGTACCAGGAGTTTGACTCCATGGCTTTGAGGCTGGCCTCACGTTCCGGGGAAAGGGCAACTCAAAGAAGCGATCACCAACTACATTGTAGTCGAAGGCCATGTGGGGGAAGGGAGTTGCGGGCTGAATGAGGGCTAGAGACTGAGCACAGCGGCCACTCAACACCTTTATTGCAAACCACAACAGCTAATTAGAGAGAGAGAACAGAAGGGAATGCTCTGCCACAGTGGCAGGGTGGGGTGGGGGGGAGATGGGATTGGGGAGGTTGGGAGGGACGCTGGGTTTAAGGGTGGTGGAGAATGGGCACTGGTGAAGGGATGGGTTCCCGAACTTTGTATGAGGGAAGTATAAGCACAAAAGTGTATAGATCTGTAACTGTACCCTCACGGTGATTCTCTAATTAAAAATAAATAAATTAAAAAAATTAAAAAAAAACATCTATATCTCTTCCCTTTCTCACATTTCTCTAAATAAATTTATTTGCATAAGTAAAAAAATAAAAAAAAAATAAAGTGATAGAGCTCTTGGAGAGTCATTTGTTCAAATGAAGTGTTTCCTAATGTGCTCGTATATGGGGCTGGATACTGGCAGACAATCCCATAATTAACCCCAGCTCACTTTCTTCAAAATGTGGAAGAAAAACTAAAACTAGATCCGATGACTCATGATGTCTGTTATAAAAATTCCTAAATACATCAGTAATATGGTTTCCAGATTTATGAATGGACTCATCTTGGAGGTATTATCTGATAGATGACTTACCCCAACGTTATGCAGATAAAAATGCTTAGAATTAGAAATGATATTAAGATTAATTTCAGGTAGTAATAGCATATGTATAAATTCAGGCGGAAACTGCATTTGCTTGACAGGAGGGGAGACTGTGGGAATAAGTTTTCCATTTCACTATCTCTTACATCAAGTAAGGAAAAGAGGCATTTGGGAACATTTGAGAATAATGTAAGAAAAGTAGAGTAATAAACTTGAATACTAACAACCTATATCTATATGCTTTTACCAGTATATGAATGTCTTTATTAGAGTTAAGAGTAAATGTCATAGGAAAATGATGAACCCTTAAGTGTGAGTTAAGGGAATATCATCATTCTCAAGCTTCAGAAATACCCTTTTCTATTCTTTGCTGAAAAGACTGATGTGCTCTGTCAAAAATCCCTCATTTCCCATCTTTAAACCTTTGAATATATCAAATGCGTTTCACTTAAAATCTGATTGTTCAAGGAAGGATACAGTCCATAGGATTGTAGAGGCCATCAGATGTTGATGGGACAGAGCAGATGCCACTTAGGTCCCAGCAGTGCTCTGGAGAGCACCATCAGGTGTGGTCCAAATCTCCCCAATATATCATTTTCTTTTTTCTTTTTGGGTCAGGAATTTTTTTTTGCTTTTTTCCTTCCTGCATCAAGAATTATCCCTGGTGGTGCTCAAGAGACCATATGGGATGCTGGGAATTGAACCCAGGTCAGCCGTGTAAAATGCAAATGCCCTACCCACTGTGCTATCCTTTTAATATACTTTATGCAGCTACATGTAGAATAACATTGAACTTCAGCTACTACAATAAAAATTCCTGGTCATATTTGATAAGCTAACTGTTTCCTTTGAGAACATTAATACATTTTGTAAAACAAAAATAGAAACAACATTCTGTGACATTTTGTGAGAAACATTTTACCACATGTATTGGTTCATATTTATAAATGCACAACTTTCCAAGACAAAAATTGAATCATAAGGTGTGCAAACTAAGTATTAAGTTGTCTATTGCTGTTTTACAATGGTGTAATGAAGATTTTTATATAATAATTTATTATTCTTCATTTTCTATGTAGAGACCTAGATATCAAATTATTTAAATAAACAATACAGTAGTTCTGGTTTACAATCTTTTTTTAAAAAAATCAGCCTATGCACTTTCTAAGAATTCAGGGATAAGAGTTCAAAGCCTATGCACTTTCTAAGAATTCAGGGATAAGATTTCAAAGCCTATGCATTTTCTAAGAATTCAGGACAAGATTTCAAACCCCAGTATCATATCACATTCTGAAAAACACTGTATATAATCCGGGTGACCTCTAAGGACTGCCAGAGCAGCATCCCTAACTCTACAGCAACCCAACATCCTTGGAGTTGAGCATGAATCATCTGTTTTGAGTGGCCTGATACAGAGAGCAGTGGTTTTTCCCAACACCTTTAAGCATTGTTTGGGAGTTCCCATTCAAAGAATTGCTGACCCACTTCTACCCATAGTAGAATATGCTTCAGAATTATTTAAGTGGGTAATGTTGGTCTCTTAGACTAAAAGTAAATATCTGACTCCTACGTACAGATTCAAAAAGACTGTCATGGTGACATAAAGAAGCACAGAATTATTACTATTCTATGCCGTAGATGAGCATGCTTTCCTATCTATAACAAACAGTTTCTTAAATTTGTCTGTAATTTTAATGGAAGTAGTATAGTGGTTTCTGATTTTCTTTATAAAAGGAGTTATTGCTTTCTGTATCAATATTGCAAACCACAATGAAAAAGGGGAAGGGAGAGATAGTGAGAGAGAGGGGGGAAGGGAGAGGGAGAGAGGGAGAGGAAGAGGTAGAGAGAGAGAGAGAAAATAATATCTGCCATAGAGGCAGGCAGGGGGTGGGGGGGAGGGTGATGGGAGGAAACCTGCAAAACCTGGTGTTGGGAAATGTACACTGGTGGAGGGATGGGTGTTGGAAAACTATATGACTGAAATCTAAATCATGAGCATCTTTGTAAGGATATATCTCACAGTGATTAAATAAAAAAGTGTAACTAAAAAGCTGTCATCCTGTTTGTGGCAGATTGTTGATGCAACTTCTCCAGATAATTATATATAATTCACTGTAACACTGTCATCTCGTTGTTCATCAATTTCCTCCAGCAGGTGACGGTAACGTTTCCATTCATGCCTGTCCAATGCTAGTGTAGCCCGATGGTGTATTTGGGACGCTTTTAGTATCAGGGAAATGAGGACTGTCATTGTTACTGTTTTTGGCATATCGAATACACCATGGGTAGCTTGTCAGGCTCTGCTGTGCGGGCAGGATACTCTCAGTATCTTGCTGGGCTCTCCAACAGGGGCAGAGGCATTTGGGGCTGCCTCTAATATATAATTATATGTAATATATGTGTATATATGAAATACATATAATATATTATATATAATATATAAACATATAATCATAACCAGTCATAATCAACATACAGAAATAAACTAAAATTCAACATATATGCATATTTATATATATGTTTTGTTCTTATTAATCACTGCATCACTATCACTGTCATCCTGTTGCTCATTGATTTGCTAGAGTGGGCACCAGTAACATCTTCATGTGAGACTTGTTACCGTTTTCGGCATGTTGAATACACCACAGGTAGCTTGCCAGGCTCTGCTGTTCAGGTGAGATACACTCGGTAGCTTGCCGGGCTCTCCAAGAGGGGTGGAGGAATCGAACCTGGGTCAGCCATGTGCAAGGCAAACTCCCTACCCGCTGTGCTATTGCTCTTGTGCTTATTAAATATGCAAATAATGTTAAATGCTTTATGCTGCTGAAAATAAAATTCACCTGAGTCTGATTTTACTGAATTTGTTTTAAGCATTTTTTTGAAAAGCTATAATAGAGCAGAAAATACAAATGTCATGGATTGTAACTAATTTTGAATTATTATGAAATATATATTTTTCCATCTACTAAATTCTTTCATCTCTAAAGTCTCTGAATTTACCTACTATCCTTAATGTAAGCAATCCCCTGCTCCCCAATACTAAGACAAACAATGTGACATCATTAAAAGAATTGCTTTAGCAAGGAAACATTCTTTATTGGCAAGAGGAAATGTCAGTGAAGGCACCATTGTTTATAAAAGATATTTGCTTTGTGAAAAACACCCCATGGATTCCATTTTCTCATCTACTCAAAACTGAGTACTAATATGCTGTCTAGAGATATGGAGGCAGAATGAATACAAGGTCATAATCAGCATTCAGAACAAAATGAAATTTCAAGGAATCATATGGTTCCTTGTAGAGTCTAGTTTGCAATAAATTTAGAAACTTCAAGCAGCAATTATTTGAGAAATGTGGGTTTACCAAAGCTTTGGCTACTACTTTTCTTATTTTAAACTCAGGTTTAAAATAACCTGATTTTAAGACTAGATGTCTTTCACATTTTCAGAGATAGACAAATAATTGTAAAGTAGAATATTTTTTATCTATAGTGATTAATAAAATTTGAGTATATCAAATATAAAATGGCAAATATAAAGATAATTTGAATGTTAGATATACTAGATATTTATCTTGACATTTAGTATATTCATATTAAACAAAGTATAATAAGTACAATAAAGTCAATAATAGAATAAATAACCTAGCAATTAAAATGCATTATTTCAAATATGCATAAATTTAAAAAATGTATTTTTAAAAACTACATTTACTATGAATATTAAATTCCATATGCAAATTATATAAAATTATACATACATAAATATATAGTATACTATTTTAACAAAATATAAAATATATAATTATTGACAATAACTCATTTGAAGGCTCATCAATAGCACAGCCATAGTGTGTTCACCTTTCATGCGGCAGACCTGTGTTTGATCCCTCCACCCCTCTCGGAGAGCCCAGCAAGCTACCAAGAGTATCGCACCCGCATGTCAGAGCCTGGCAAGCTACCCGTATATATTGAATATGCCAAAAACAGTAACAATAAGTCTAACTATGAGAGACGTTACTGGTGCCAGCTCGAACAAATTGATGAGCAACGGGATAACAGTGACAATGAATTTATTTGAAATATGTGAGGCATATAAGAGGAATTTTTTTGTAGATAAAGAGCCATTGAGCAAAATTTGAATGAGTTTAGAATGAAATAACAGATAATGTTATAAACTGATATATAAAAATAAACTTGTAATGATTATAAAGTTAACAAATACCCATTATAAATCAAGATAATTGCTTATTTTTGTTTTGCTTAGTAGAAAATGACAAGATTATTCTGTGATTTATATCAAAATGCAAAATCTTAAGAATTTCTTCTAAAAGAAGAGAAACAAAATGCATATAAAGAGCTACATTTTGGTTTGTTTGCATTTTGAGCCACTTCTGGTGTTTATGGAATTATGCTGTTACCTGGATGAACTCCACCTCTTCCACATAAAAACATACACTCAGTTCAGAAAGCTAGCTTTATCTTCATACTGTACTTTATTTTCCTTAATTGATTAGACTCATAAATCAGAGCTATCCAAGTATTATTAAATAGGAGTGATAATCTTAATTGAAACTGTAAAATAGAACCATGCATATAAGTATACCTGATGCATAACAACTGTTGTAAAGCATAGTTTAAAATACAACATTTCCAGGAAATAATCAGGTTACGTTCTGGTATCAAAATAAATATACCACAACCCTCTAAACATTCCTGAATATTAATAAATGCCATTCAACTGCACTTAGGAATAAGAACAGTCACTGAATCCTCAAGAAATTCAACTTGGAGTTTATTTTTTAAATGTGACTAGTGGTGAATCAACCAGTCTATTCCATATTTTGAGTGCAATAAACTTTATAACTAATGAGCTACAAAAGTATTGAAGCATGTTTAGAAATGTCCATAACTTTCCCTTATTTAATGTCACCAAACGTCCACCAATTATAGTAACTAAAATGTTATACTCATTGTCAGATATCCTTTCAGTAGCAAACCTCTTTTAGCTTAGAACCATTGAATTTAAATGTATTAAACATAGAAATGAATACCTACTAATATTTATTAATATGAATAAAATGACACAGTAGAATGTTGATCTATTCTCAACATATATAACTTAAAAAATCATTTATACAATAAATCTCGGATGTAGGGAATTAAAATGAGAGTAGCAAAAATAGAATAACAAAAAGACTTATTTGAGAGAAAACAATGCATTATAAAAACAAATATCTAAAATGAACATATTCTCCTGACAACTATGCCCAAGATTGTTTAAATGTGTGGAGATGTCCTGTAAGTAAACCAGCCAGTGATTATTATCTAATAAACTAATATTATCACATCTAAAGGTTTTAAAAAAATACCAGGTGCTAAATATAGTATTTTGGAATATATATTAGGTATAAAACTGAAGACAAACATTACTGAAAACTTCAATTGATTAGATACTTTTAAACTTTAGAAAAGAGGTGTTTAAAGGGTGAAACTATTGGGTCTCTACTCTGCTTTTGCCTAAGTAGCAATTATATGGGTATTTGCTTATGAAATTCTACTGACTATGGTACTTTTCTTAACTCTTATATGCATATAAAGTTTTAAAATTTAAATGAGAATGACAAAGAACATACACTTTCTTTAGGGTGGTAATACCCTTCTGATAGAGAAAATCAGACTCTGAATTATCCTTCCAGATATACTTCAAACATATACCTGTATACATACTCATATATTTTGCAACATTTTAGTATTTATTGTCTTGTATTTTTTCCACTTAATATAACTTACTGATGCCTCTATATTGACACATTCATAACCTTTTCACTATTAAAAAAGTCTGCATTCTCATGTGAATAATTAGAATATAGAAAATGTAGGTAAGAATCTTCAACAACAATGCATAAAATTAAATTTTCATTTGCCGGTGCCATAATAGTTATACCATATACAGATTAAAATCAATATACCATTTCTATTTAAGGCCATTTTTAAGAACAAAGGAAAAGAAATGATCAGTATATGAACATCAAGAAGATATTTTTTAAATATCTCGACTTCCCATATTAAAAAGACACTATTTCCAAATGTTAGTAATGTGAAATAAAATTTTATATATTTTTGAGTGAATAAATAATTTTAATGTTGATGAAGAAAATACTTCAGTAATTATTAGAATTCAGCCTTTATTTATGCCTCTGTATACTAAAAAAATAACAAATGCATGTTATTAAGCAATTTACTGATGTAGCACCCCCAAAATAACGTATAGAGAATTATATATTTGAGAATTAAAGTAAATTTTAAAAATAATTTTGATATCTCTTTAGGATATATAATTTTTCAAGTTTAATTAAAATTATTAGAGATTATATACAATATAAAATAGTTTACTCTCAGATACATTAGTCTTTATAAATAATATATATAACTTTTTTATCGCAATCCTGAATCTCAGTCTAGGTGAGGCAATTATGCTTCTGACTTGTTATTAACATTGCTAAATTGATGAGTCATTTGTTTACATATATTGTCCAAAGTACTCTTACAGGCCTTGTTGTAAGGCAAATTTGTTGTACCACAAAATCCTTGAGGATTCTTAGGTAATTATAGCAATCCCAAAATAGATTTCATAAAATTAAACTAAAAATTAACATTTTTCATCTCTCTGCCAATAGCTGATATCCCACCATCAATGTTTATATGTATACTGCTGATGAGGCTGGCTCTTCTATTCCCTAATGGATCAAAGAATATTACCTAGCACACAATCCTGTCTGCAATATAAACTGCTGATCTGTACAATGCCAATGCATCTTCTGAGAGAGACTCCTTGAGTATATTTGTGTAGCAAAGAAACCCTTACCAAATGAGTAAACTCCCCCAATGTCACTCTTCATGTGCTGACTAGAGGAAAATGCAAGAATGTGAATGATCTGGGGAAAGATAGTGAAAATTAATGAATTCTCATTGATCTAGCTTTTACAAGTTATATAGATGATACTTTATACCTTTGTCTGGTTTCTATTTCCATATCTGTTGATACCTCCTTTTACTTACAGATAATCTGAATACAAGAGATATAATTCAGCTCATCTGCTATGTACATTTAGGGTGAGCCGAGGATACAAACAATGCAGGCACCATCAAGTCCAATGAGGCACAGATGCTCCAATGGCGTCACTTCTTTTCCTTGTCTCAGCTTTCATATGCACTCCTAACTATTCACTATACTCATATTTTCTTCATGCAGTGAAATCGCCTTGATATTTTTTGTCATACTTCGTGAAAGATGTGTACCCAGGTTATCGTCACTGTACATAAAACTCTTAAATTCTCCTCGTCTCAACCTAAAACGTGACTTTATTTTACATTCTTTTTGGACCCGGGGCCAGAGCAATTGCACAGCAGGTAGGGTGCTTGCTTTGCACGATGTTGACACAAGTTCTATCCCCGGCACCATATAAGATTCCCCAGTCTTGCCAGGAATGATTCCTGAGCACAGAGCCAGGACTAAGTTCTATGTAAAACTGGGTGTGGCCCCCAAACAAACCAAAACCAAAACCATAATTTGGGGGCCCAGGGTTTGCAGTGTATGCAAGGCAGGCACCCTAAATGCCCCCATTTCACCATCTCATAATCTGAATTAGTTTTTTTTTTTTTTTTATCTCTGGAAAAGAAAAACGAGCTCTGAATCTTTTTATCAATGTTTTCCTCAGAAATTCTCAATTAAACCTGTAACAAGGTATTATTTTAAAGCAACAATGATAACAAAACCAATAAAGCATTGGAAAGTTTTGTGTCTCAAGTGACATGTTAAAGATTTCTTTTCAACATAACCTTGATTGTCTGACATTCCTTTGTGAAAGCCGGAGACATATTTCAGCTTTTCTGCATGTAATTTCATCTCTGCGCAGTCTGGAGAGAATTCCTGAAGTTCTCAGTTATTCCACTTGGGTCTAATTCCATTACATTTTTGGACCTGTGTCAATTAATTTTCTTTTCTCAGATAATAAATTTACACTTCTATTCCTCTTCTGAAAAGTTAGACATTTTCAGTATGGGACATTCTATTAAAACGATGTGACAAATTGCTCTGTAGCACACAAATTTTGGTCTGATAATGTAGTTTTTAGTAGGTTCCTTCCAATGTAAGTCTTGTACACAAAATACATTAATTTAGTGTATTTACAAAGTGTGCATAATTTAAAAGTGATGTCATTGTTTTGCAAATATATCTGTTTCCAAATGATTTATTCGATTCTGTTTACAATTTTGCACTGAAGTACAGTACATAACCACATTTTATATTCCTCTGAGCAAGATCTTGTTTTCTAAATCATATTCCATTGTCATAAGCATGTTCATCTTCCACACAGAACACACAGACTGAAATAAGATCAAGTCTGCACATTTCAGGATATAAATTTCTAAGATTACTGCACTTGGTACTATATATCTCTCTTGTATTAGAACCTCTAAATCTTGCTGTTTTTACCACTTTTGTGCCTGCAAGATTTATGCTATATGATACTTTGTTTATATTCAGCAGCTACATATTATACTTTATGTTATGACTTATTCTATAACTTATTTAAAATACCAATAATGTCCTAAGCATAATTGTAGGTATAATTTTATTGCCTCATTAACCACAGTGAGTAAAATCAAAATTAAAAGGCACACACATTCTCAAAACATATAAAGTTAGGGAGCACACTGTACCAGATTCATCAGTTTGACGTTTAATTTGATTCTGATTCGTAATTTTTTTTTGTAAATCATAGACACACATATACCTATATTTCATACAAGTTAATTAACTGCTCAGTGCATTGTTTCTCTTCTAATCTCTAATGATCACAATAGAAATATTAGGTCATTCCTCTAAAAAATTATTATTATAATGAAAAGAATATAAAGACAGCTAGTACGATTTAAGGTTCATAATATTTCCTTTTGAATTATATGAGTGGTGTTAAAGACCAAGTACTCGCTAATAGAGTGGTGTTTGCTTGTGTGGAGTTTGACACAGCTCTTTTTTTCACTTGCTTCATTTGAGGAATGGAACTATTCATCTATGGAATTTCTGAGTTTGTTTCCTTTGTTTTCAAGAATGAAAGATGAGCTGGGAACAGGGGACACTCCTGGTGATTCTCGTCCAATTAAATAAAATGACTCAGTGGTAGAATGCAAGGGTATAGTGCTTCCTGGACCTTGGTGAACCAAACCACTCTGAAATGCTCAGCAGCTGACAGGATTACTTCTGATAACGTTCATGAGACTATGTGATTCTGGAGATTCAGAACAGTGTCTGCAATAGGCAGAGTACCGAGTGCTTTGAACTCTTCTTTTGTCTCATACTCTGTGTTTTCTTTTAACTTTCATTTTCATGTTCAGTTTGGCTAAATTAAAATATATATGGAGTTAAATATGGCACAAATTAAAATTCAGGTTTGATAGTGGACAATAAAATCTCCTGAAGCTACGAAAAAGTGAATCTGCATGGCTAAAAATATGAATCTGTTTATGAAGCAGGCTTCCAGCTATGGGGCAATCCCCCTGGCCCTTGTATCTACTGTCCTTGGGTGTCAGCTTCATGTAATGTTACTTTATACTCCAAAAATGACTGCAGTCCTTCTGTCTGTGCCTCTCTTTCTGACTCATTTCACTTAACATGATACTCTTCATGTCTATCCAGTTATAAGCAAATTCCATGACTTCATCTCTCCTAACAGCTGCACAGTATTCCATTGTGTAGATGCACCAAAGTTTCTCTAACTAGTCATCTGTTTTAGGGCACTCGGATTGTTTCCATATTTTGGCTATTGTGAACAAAGCTACAATGAATATATAGGTACAGATGTCATTTCTACTGTGCTTTTTTGCATCCTCGGGATATATTCCCAGAAGTGGTATTGCGGTGTCATATGGAAGCTGTCCACCTACGAAATGATCAGACTTCTTTGTCAAGACCCTAAAGGAATGGTTTGAGGTTCTTTGTGTTCCTGGAGCGAGCAGACACCATTGGGCTACACAAGCATGTGACAGAGACGAATGGAGATATTACTGGGGCCCACTTGAGCAAACTGATGAGCAACAGGATGACAACTGATACAAGTGATACAAAAATAAATTTGAACAGGAAGCTATTTACTAAAAGTCATGGCAGAAAATTTGGCATAAATTTATTAGAATAAACTCACTGTTTTTCTCTCAAATGAGTGTTTCCTAGTTCTCACAAAAAAGCTTTAAAAGTTAACAAAGTTTAAAGAAGATGAAAAGTAGAGTATGGAGACATAGCACAACTACTAGGGTGTTTGCCGTATGCATGCTCAATCTGTGTTCATTTCTCCCACATCCCATATGATCTTCTGAGTCTTTCATGATGTGATTACTGAGCACAGAGCCTGAAGTTAGCTGTGAGCACTGCTAATGTGACCAAATCCCTAACTTCGCAAAAAAAAGAGGACTTAAAGTAAAGAAAGTCCATGAACTATGAGCCAACCTATGAATTTGTTGATAAATTTTAACTGCAGAGTCCAAAGTTCCATAGTTAAGAACTGCTCCAGATTGGGGAAGCATGGACCTTGATAAATCTGAGAAGTCTTTCATTCCAGAAAAACAGAAAATTATGGAAGACTTTTAGATTATGTCCACAACATGAGCAAATTCTTACCGACCAAAGATGCAAATATGACACAACATAAGCATCACTAATAATAAATGAAATGGATTTAAAAAATATATGAATCTTTTTGAGAAGGACTTGCCAATTATGAATGTAGAATGAATGAGGGTTCAATGAGGAGAAGACAGATTGGTGGCTCAATAATCTGATTAATTAAAAAACACAATGTTCATGTCTAATATGAGTTCTTAATATCGAAGACTATATTTACCAAGAGTGCAGTTTAAAAGTTATTATCAAAAGGAATTCTGGTAAGAAGAAATCATATGGTAAAGTTTCTTCCTGAATTTTTTATTTTTAAATTTTACTTTTGCATGAAAGAACATCTTATAATTTTATGGATTCACATTTTGTTCTATATATTCTCAAGAAAATTGGTTAAATTTTAGTTTAGTTTTCTACTCAGCGGGAGACTTAAGAAAATTTTTATAAAATCTAGCAAAGAAATAATATAATATAAAAATATAGAAACTATTTATTATGTTTATTTGTCTTTGGAAATATTAACAATTTTTTTAGTAATAGGATTTAAGCACTTCTTTTAAGTTCAATGAAATTAATTTGAAAATCCTTTAAAGATTAAAGATGTGTAACACCATCTTAATAGGTTATTTACCATTTATTTGGTTTTCTTCTACTAGCTCTCACAGCTCATTCTGAAGGACTACCAGGCAATCTCTTGATTTGAGGAAATTATGTTACACTGAATGAGAGAAGATAAGGAAAATGATGTTGACTGAATCACTTCAACAATGTAATGGGAAAAGAACACTCATGAAATAAACAGCACTGAATTTATATCATTTAATTCCTATTACCAAAACCCAAACCTTTTAGGGGAGTTTGGGAGAGAAAAAGACTTTGTAAAATTGAGTTATTTGAGTTTCTAAACTTAAATAAATAAAAATATAAATATAAAATACATCATTAGCCTTGAGAATAGACAGAATATGTGATTCTTGGAACATGGGTTGTAATTCAGTGTTATAATTAGTGTTTCTCATATATTCTCTTGGGTCCAATTCCTACCGCCTCCTCTCAAATGATCATAATGCTTAATTATGTATATGTGCTCTTTTAAAATCCCTTTCACTATCAACTTATGACTTAAGACGTCTTAAAAAGTAGAAAGAAAGAAAACATCAAAGTTTATGTTTATTTTCCATTTTCTCCAGAAAAAATCTGAGTAAGGAAACACTGTTCTACTAGAAAACAGTTTAGAAGTTAGACATTTGTTTATGTTTCTCTGTTATTTACATATTTATTTTTCCACACCGGTTTGTGTTCAGGGCTTAGTCTAGACACTGTTCTCAGAAATCACTTCTGGTAGTGCTCTGGGGACCACAAGCAGTGCTAGCAATAAAACCTAAGGCACGTGCCTGTGAAGTAATCATCCTATTCATCAAACTATCTCTCTGGTCTGAACAATTTGGAAATTTAATATGAATATAAACTTATCAGGTAAAACTTTTTTTTGGAAATGTCAAATAGTTTTTTGAAGCTCAACTCAAAAACGGATTACTTCCATTTAAATGAAGCAGTGCGTCTATGTTGGCAATTTCTTTTTGTCTGAAATATTTCAATTCCAGTTACTGAGGTAAACTAGTTTCTTGGAAATGGTTATTACAAGGAAGAATTATTAGCCTTTAAAATGTAACAATCAATAGTTAATCTAATCGATTGACACTAGATATGAAAAATAAAAATTTAAAAAATCTAAATGATCAAGCCATAGTACATGGAAGATAAGCATTCATCATTTCAAACCATTCATAAACAGAAAAATCTCAAAAATTTCCAATTCATACTTTGAAAATTTTAGTAAATAAAAGAAAGCTATAGAATATAAAGTTTGTAGATTTTAGGGGCTGGAGCCATAGTACATCGGGTAGGGCGTTTGCCTTGCACGCCGCCGACTCAGGTTCAATTCCCAGCAGCCCATTACTCCTGCACCACCAGGAGTAATTCCTGAGTGCAAAGCAGAAGTAACCCCTGTGCATCACCGGGTGTGACTCAAAAATTTTTTAAAAAAAGGATGCAGATTTTAACAAGTTCAGCAATGTGTATTCAATATCACTGTTGGTGTAACATTAAATCTTGTAACTGATGTCATAAATATTTAAAAAAAATTCAAGAGTCTTGTGAGTTATGTTACTATCCAGTATGTTCACATTATTTTCCATATTTTTTGGGGAGTGGGATTTGGGTTACACATAGTGATACTCAAGGCTTACTGCTAAATGAGGTGCCAGGAATCAAATCCGGGACAGCTGGATGTAAGGCAAGTACCTACCCTCTGTACTATATCTCTGGCCCCAGGTCCATTCCCATCCTAAATAGTCTATGTTGTACTTCCTATTGCTATCAATTTCCTGGTTCCCTTTTGGTAGTGAGTTATGAAAGACTTAAGTAATTCTTTCTCAATTTTCCCTACCAAGACAATAGGTATATTATTAACTGAATTCCTTACAAATATTATTTGATCGTGCAGGCAAATTTAAGATCTTTCATCAGACTTTAGTCAAAACCATTTCTTCCTTTGCTTTCACAGATCCATAAAACTTTATTCATTGTTCTCTTCTGTCAGCTCATCATATATTTACTAGTCCTTTCTTGCTATCCAGCCCTCTGTAATGAGTCTCTTATAAAATTCTCACATGATCCAAGGTAGTTCTCTCTACTTTTGATTAAAACACCATAATAAATCAAATTTGATTAAATAATATTTGAAAAATATATTTCAGAATATTTGTTCTAGCACAAGCAGTATTCAGAGGAGAGAAAAAATAGTTTTATGAGATAGAAAATGAAGTGATGGATAGTAATTAACTATATCAAATTAGCCTGGAGACTACTTCCTTTTATTACTAATATTCTGTATATTTATTTTACTAAATTGCTTTTTAGATATATCAATGGCTTTATCAGCATGATTAAATTATATTAAAGAGCTCTGTAGCACTGTCGTCCCGTTGTTCATCGATTTGCTCGAGCGGGCACCAGTAATGTCTCCATTGTGAAACTTGCTGCTACTGTTTTTGGCATATTGAATATGCCACGGGTAGCTTGCTACACTCTGCCTTGTGGGCAGGATACTCCCATAGGTTGCCGGGCTCTTTGAGAGGGATGGAGGAATCAAACCCAAGTCAACCGTGTGAAAGGCAAAAGCCTTACCCACTGTGCTATCATTCCAATCTTAGTATACATATTAAATATATCACTGTATAACGTCTCCATTCATCCTAGCACTGAGATTTTAGAAGCCTCTCTTTACTCTTCCTTCCCACCTGTGCCTCATTAGAGACTCTTTCAGGGTCAGGAGAATGAGACCAATCATTGTTACTATATTATGCCACAAGGAGCTTGCCAGGCTCTCCCATGTGGGCAGGAAACTCTAGGTAGCTTGCCAGGTTCTCCTAGTGGGAGAACTAGGCTATAAGATGTTGTATGACCACAAAGCTGCTGCACACTTCCAGAAACTTGGTTTTATAGTCTTTGGATGTTGGCCTTTGATGGAATTATAGGCTGCCGGGGCAGTTTGTTGGGTGTGACTGCCTAGCTACTAGAAAGCAGGGTATCTGGGTGGAAGAGGCCCAGTCTTGATCAGTCTTGATTCCAGCAGGCTTGGAGATCTCAGCCCCGGGTCCCACACACCTGGATTCCTCTGCTAGTTCCTTCATGTGTGAGGCTCGTCCAAGCTTGTGGAGAGAGGTCTTGAGCATAGCTGTGGCTGGGTTCCGAAGTTCTTCATCTGCCAGGGCTCTGCTCAGGGTGGGAAGGGAAACTCAACATATTAAATATATGTTAAGCATATATCAAATATATATTAATTAAATATATATGAAATAATATAAACAAAATTTGTCTTGCTGCTACAAACAATAGATTGTTTTCTGTACTCCCAAAAATAAGACATCTCATTCTCAGGTCATAAATTATATCTTTTTTTTAATGCAGCATACATATCACTGTTTGGTAATTCACTTTCCTGGAATATATTTTAATTTGTAATTAAAAATTTAATTTGAAGCTAAAAATATTTTAATTATTTTAATTTTTGCTTTCATATAAATATATGGTTTATTTTGTTTTGTATTGAATTTATGTATATCTGTTGATGTATTTGCTAGCTAATGTGTCAGTAGTTTACAATTTTGCTTTTAATAACTATTTTCTCTATATTTATAAATTCCCCAAAAAGCAAAAAAAAGATAAAAAAATGAGTAAAATAGATCAAAAGATTATTAAAATTAGAGTAAACCAAAAGTAATGAAAATGTAAAGAGAAAATAGGATGACATACTAATCAAAAGTATAAATATACATATTTTCATGAATAAATATTATTACACAAATTGGCAAATATATACTTTGGGCTATTTGGGCTACATAGAATTTCTGAAGTCTATTGCTGCTTTATTTCCTGGGCATAACTCCTCATGCTGTTAAATACCAAAATTGGCTCTTCTGTATATGAAGCATGCACCTCCACTTCTTGGGCTATTTTCTTAGCCCAAAGTAGGAAAATAATATAAATATGCACTCCGAATATTTTATTATTTATTTATTTATTTATTTTTGCTTTTTGGGTCACACTTGGCGATGCACAGGGTTGACCCCTGGCTCTGCACTCAGGAATTACCCCTGGAGGTGCTCAGAGGACCATATGGGATGCTGGGAATTGAAGCTGGGTTGGCCGTGTGCAAGGCAAACGCCCTACCCGTTGTTCTATCCTTCCAGCCCCCGAGTATTTTATTTTTGAAAGTAATTTCAAAGAGTTTGTACAATTCCCCACTCTTTAATTAATTGGAATAAAAGTCACTTATCAACTATAGTCACATTGATAATTAACATTATTATTTGATTATTAAAAATATTACACTAGGTTTGGCCTCTGTTCAACATTTTTGGTGACACTAACTGATAAGTCACTTTTACTTTTCTGGAACCTGAATTTGTACTAGTGTGAAAATAACAATAAGAAAAGGGGTGGGAACATAATACAACTGGTAGGGTGTCTGCCATGCATGCACTAGCCAATATTAGATCACCAACACTCCATACGACCCCCTAAGCTCTTACACGATTTATCCCTGAGTGCAGAGTCAGTAGTAAGCCCTGTTCACTGCTGGATGTCATCACAAAAAATAGCAACAAGTGATGTACTTAGAAAATAAGAAAACAGGGGCTGGAGCAATAACACAGCGGGTCAACCCGGGTTCGAATCCCAGCATCCCATATGGTCCTCTGAGCACCGCCAGGGGTAATTCCTGAGTGCAAAGCCAGGAGTAACCCCTGTGCATCGCCAGGTGTGACCCCCCAAAAAAAAGAAAATAAGAAAACAATATGTTCAGTAATATCAATATTTACCAACAGCTTACAATATGCATATTTTTTCACTGTCACTGTCATTGTAACTGTCATCGCATTGCTCATTGATTTGCTCGAGCAGGCACCAGTAATGTCTCTCATTGTGAGACTTATTGTTACTGTTTTTGGCATATCGAATACGCCACAGGTAGCTTGCCATGTGGGCTCCAGACTCTCGGTAGCTTGCCGTGCTCTCCGAGATGGACGGAGAAATTGAACATGGGTCAGCTGCATGAAAGACGAACCCCCTACCCCTGCCATATTGCTCAAGCCCATATTTTTTTCAGTTTTTCTATTTACCAATACATATCTCATTATTTATCAAAGACAGGAGTCTCGGGTATATGGTTATTTGTATGGGATTAATGATAAAGCAGCAGAAATTATTTTTAAAATTAAAAATATTATGTTCATTTTTAAAATTAGATGGCAGAAACCAGAGGCATGAATCAGGCAAAGGCTCATCCCTTGCATGTGGCTGACCCCACTCAGTGTCAGTGCTACATGGTCTCCCCAGCACCACAGGGTGCAGTACTGAGGGCCCCATTAGCACAGATTGGGAGATCCTAGAAACATCCAAGCACTGCTAGGGTTGCCCCGGTAATCCCTGGCACCACAGAATCCAAGCAACACGTCAGGGTTAGCCTTTGCATTGAATCACAAGGCTACTTGACTGAGAATCACTGGGCAGGACCCCAACACTTTTGGGAGTCTCCACATATATTTACACACACATGTTGATCAGATAGCAACATCCTCCATTCTTTCTAATTTAAAACAGAAAAAAGAAAGTTGAAATGACTATTCCCCAGCCGCCATTACCAGACCACGTGACAGACTTAACTAGAATTGCTTCCTTAGCCTTCCCAGCATTATCCATTGCCAGAGCAAGTATCACTGTATCACTGTCATTCCTTTGATCATCGATTTGCTCGAGCGGGCGCCAGGAACGTCTCCATTTGTCCTAGCCCTGAGATTTTAGCAGCCTCTCTTTACTCCTTCTTTCCAGTGGTACCCCATTGGAGGCTCTTTCAGGGTAGGGGGAATGAGCCCCATCATTGTTAATGTATTTGGCATATGAATACACCATGGGGAGCTTGCCAGGCTCTGTCTTGCAGGCAGGATGCTCTTGGTATCTTGCCAGGTTCTCTGAGAGGGAAAGCTAGGCTATAAGAGGTCGCATGGTAGCAAGTCAACCACGTGCTTCCAGGAGCATTGTTCTATAGTTGAGCCAGTATAGATGACATGATTATTGAAAGTCGTACTGTATCATCATGAAATTATAAATTGGTTCCTTATATGTTCCTAATCTTTTATTAGACTTGAGCCTGTCCTATTGATCAGAATAGATAACATACCTTTATACCACCGAAGAGTATATAGTTTATTTTTTTTAATTTAAAACAAATTAAATGTGAACTATTTTAGACAACTGCAAATTGTTACACAGTGAGTTCAGGGTGGTATTACACAAAATGTTGAGTGGTAAATCAGGAAGTTATTAAAAAATAAATGCTTGTAATTTGCAACAGCATATAGAGATTTAGAGAGCATTATCCTTTATAAAATAAGCCAGGTAAAGAAAGATAAGCATCTTATCATTTCACTCCTATGAGAGAAAGTAAACAAAGCAAACAATAAAATTCTTGGACTATAAATCAAGTGAGTAGTTAAAAAAAATGGCGAAGGCTTCCCCCCGAACCGGGGTCCTGGACAGCCTGCAGCTGCCCCACCCCGGGTCCCGCGCATCCTGTGCGTCCTGCTTGGCTCTCTAACAGGAAGACACTGGGGGCGTGGCCTGTATCTTAGGGGGCGTGGTTTCAAAGTGGGCGTGGCCTCCTGTCGGAGCAGCCAACGCTAACGTGGCTGCGGTTATTCTTTATTACCACAGCATAATAGTTACTGTCTATTTCGTTGAAAATCACTTTAGCCATCTCAAACACTCATGCAAAATATCCATTAGCTTAGCTTGACACTATAAAAGCTGTCAGTGAATAAGGAATTTTAGCATAAGCAGAAAACCTCCTTTCCTCAGCAAGAGGGAACAAGAATAGATAACTACAAAGTTCCAACTCTATAAATCCGTAACAATATGAAGAAGCAGCGAAAATCTCCTCCACGAAGAGAGGGAGAAGAAAAAATTCCAGAAACATCAATGGGGGCTACTCACATCTACGATCTCTCAGATAAACAATTCAGAGAGGAGATATGTAGGAGAGTCGACCTACTCCAAGCAACCATGGAACAGACATCCAATAAATTAAGGGAGGAGATGAATGAAGCACTGGAACGGTCTACCAAGAAAATACAGGAAGAAATGAGAACAGAAATCTCAAACCTACGAACGGAAGTCACACAAATAAAGGAATCAGTAGACGAATTAAAAATCTCACTAGAAGCCCTCAACAGTAGAATGACTATAGCTGAAGACAGAATCAGCGACCTGGAAGATGAGCTGCAGAAAACTTATAGACAACAACAAATTATGGCCAAAGACCTCAAAATGGCTATAGAGCAAATCAGAGCCCTGGGGGATGACTTCAAGAGAAACAACATAAGAATCATTGGAGTACCAGAACCGCAGGGAAGAAACCCCAATGAAAAAAACACAGTCAAGACATCATAGCTAAGAAATTCCCAGAGCTGGAGAAGGCAGGTATACAGATACAAGGAGTCCGAAGAGTACCAGCAAAAAGAGACCCGAATAAAAAGACTCCAAGGCATATCATAGTCAGAATGATGGATGCTATGGATAGAGACACAATTCTGCAAGCAGCAAAGTCAAAGAAGGAAATCACATACAAAGGAGCACCCTTCAGATTTACAGCAGACCTGTCAGAGGAAACCCTCCGAGCCCGAAGACAATGGTGGGACATAGTGAAAAAACTCAACGAAATGAATGCCTCACCAAGAATACTTTATCCAGGCTAAACTCTCACTCAAACTCGAAGGAACCATACACTATTTCTCGGATTAACAACAGCTCAGGAACTTCATAGACTCAAAACCAAACTTGAAAGAATGTCCAAAGGGGCTACTGTAAGACAAGGTGGACCCCCATACAAACAACAAATACCACAGAAATATGACACAAAACCCTATCACAATAATCTCTGTCAATGTCAATGGCCTAAATGCACCCATCAAGAGACACAGAATGGCAAAATGGATCCGGAAATTAAACCCAACAATCTGCTGCCTGCAAGAAACACACCTGAACAAACAGAGTAAACATAGACTCAAAGTCAAAGGATGGAAAACAATTCTACAAGCAAACAACTCCCTTAAAAAAGCTGGAGTGGCCATCCTGGTATCCGATAACATAGACTTCAGTTTGAAAAAGATTAAAAGGGACAGCGAAGCTCATTTTCTATTTCTCAAGGGATATGTACAACAGGAAGAAATCACACTCTTAAACGTATATGTTCCTAATGAACGACTGGCTAAATATTTAAAACAACTCCAACAGACTTAAAAGAGGACATCACTAACAGCACAATTGTAGTCCGAGACTTCAATACGGCCTTATCGACTCTAGATAGATCGACAAGAACAAAACTCAACAAGGAAACACTGACTCTGAAAGAAGAAATTGAAGAGAGAGGCCTAACAGACCTATACAGGGCATTACACCCCAAAAAGAAAGAATACATATTCTTTTCCAGTGCACATGGAACATTTTCTAAAATAGACCATGTACTGGGCCCCAGAACATACCTCAATAGAATAGGAAAAATAGAAATTGTATCAAAATCTTTTCAGACCACGATGCGCTGAAGATATAAGCTAACCACTCACCGGCACGGAGAACCAAATCAAACACCTGGAAATTAAACAATTCAATGTTGAACAATGAGTGGGTCAGGAAGGAAATCAAGGAAGAAATCAAAAGATACTTAGAAACAAATGAGAATGAAGACATGAGCTACCAAATCCTATGGGACACAGCTAAAGCCGTGTTAAGGGGAAAATTTATAGCTCTCCAAGCATTCCTCAGGAAGGAGAAAGGGCCCACATTGATAGCTTGATTTCACGACTCAAGAACTTAGAAAAGGACCAGAAAAAGGAACCAAAACCAGACGGAAGGAAAGAAATAATAAAAATTAGAGCAGAAATTAAAGACATCGAAACAAAAAAAAACAATCCGAAAGATCAATGAAACTAAGAGCTGGTTCTTCGAGAAAATAAATAAGATTGATAAACCGCTCACAAGACTCACAAAGAAAGAAAGAAAGAGAGAGAGCCCTAATAAATCGAATCAGAAATGAAAAGGGGGACATCATGACAGAAACCAGTGAGATACAAAAGATCATTAGAGACTACTTTGAAGGCCTATACGCCACAAAACAGGATAACCTAAAAGAAATGGATGAATTCCTGGACTCCTACAAACTCCCAAGACTGAACAAAGAAGACTTGGAATACCTGAATAGACCCATCAATGTCAAGGAAATTGAAACTGTAATCAAACATCTCCCCAAAAACAAAAGCCCACGCCCAGATGGTTTCACCAGTGAATTCTTCCAAACATTTTAGGAAGACCTATTGCCAGTTCTCCTCAAACTTTTCCAGGAAATTGAAAAAAAAGTAACTCTCCCAAACAGTTTTTATGAAGCATACATCTCCCTAATACCAAAAGCAAACAAAGACACCACTAAGAAAGAAAATTACAGACCAATATCCCTGATGAACACAGATGCAAAGATTCTCAACAAAATATTAGCAAATAGGATCCAACAACTCATCAAAAAGATCATACATCATGACCAAGTGGGATTCATTCCGGGGATGCAAGGATGGTTTAACATTCGGAAATCAATCAACATAATCCATCATATCAACAAAAGTAAAGATAAAAACCATATGATCATATCAATAGATGCAGAGAAAGCATTTGACAAGATCCAACATCCTTTCATGATGAAAACCCTCACCAAAATGGGGTTTGGAGGAACTTTCCTCAAGATAGTCGAGGCCATCTACCACAAGCCTACAGCAAGCATTATCCTCAACAGGGAAAAACTAAGGGCCTTTCCTCTAAGATCAGGTACAAGACAAGAATGCCCACTCTCACCACTTCTCTTCAATATAGTATTGGAAGTACTTGTGATAGCTATTAGACAAGAAAAAGAGATTAAGGGCATCCAGATAGGAAAGGAAGAAATCAAACTCTCACTATTTGCAGACGATATGATACTATATCTAGAGAAGCCTAAAACCTCTACTAAGAAACTCTTAGAAACAATAGACTTATACAGTAACGTTGCAGGCTACAAAATCAATACCCAAAAATCCATGGCCTTCCTATACACAAATAATGAGGCAGAGGAAGGGGACATGAAAAAAACAATCCCATTCACAATCGTGCCCCAGAAAATCAAGTACCTCGGAATCAGCTTAACCAAGGAAGTAAAAGACCTTTTCAAAGAAAACTATAAAACGCTACTCCATGAAATCAAAGAGGACATGAGGAAATGGAAACATATACCCTGCTCGTAGATAGGGAGAATCAATGTTGTCAAAATGGCAATACTCCCCAAAGCATTATACAGATTCAACGCGATCCCTATAAGTATACCCATGACATTCTTCAAAGAAATGGATCGATCAGTCCTAAAATTCATATGGAACAACAAACACCCACGGATAGCTAAAACAATTCTTTTGAAAAGACGATGGGAGGCATCACCCTCCCCAACCTCAAACTTTACTACAAAGCAGTAACAATTAAAACAGCATGGTACTGGAACAAAGGCAGAGCCGTAGACCAATGGAACAGGGTGGAATATCCCTACACACAACCCCAAATGTATGACCATCTAATCTTTGATAAGGGAGCAAGAGATGTGAAGTGGAGCAAGGAAAGCCTCTTCAACAAATGGTGCTGGCACAACTGGACAACCACATGCAAAAAAGTGGGCTTAGACCTTGACCTGACACCATGCACAAAAGTCAGATCAAAATGGATTAAAGACCTCAACATTCGACCACAAACCATAAGGTACATTGAAGACAAGGTCGGCAAAACCCTCCACGATATTGAAGATAAAGGTATCTTCAAAGGTGACACAGAATTAAGCAATCTAGTAGAAACAGATCAACAAATGGGACTACATTAAACTAAAAAGCTTCTGCACGGCAAAAGATACAGTGACCAGAATACAATGACTATCCACAGAATGGAAAAGGATATATACACAATACCCATCAGATAAGGGGTTGATATCAATGGTATATAAAGCACTGGTTGAACTCTACAAGAAGAAAACATCCAACCCCATTAAAAAATGGGGCGAAGAAATGAACAGAAACTTTACCAAGGAAGAAATACGAATGGCCAAAAGGCACATAAAAAAGTGCTCTATGTCACTAATCATCAGAGAGATGCAGATCAAAACAACCATGAGATACCACCTCATACCACAGAGACTAGCACACAGCCAAAAGAACAAAAGCAACCGCTGTTGGAGAGGATGTGGCGAGAAAGGGACCCTTCTACACTCCTGGTGGGAATGCCGACTGGTACAGCCCTTCTGGAAAACAATATGGACGATTCTCAAAAAACTAGAGGTTGAGCTCCCATTTGTCCAGCAATCCCACTGCTGGGAATATATCCCAGAGATGCAAAAAAGTATAATCGAAGCGAAATCTGTATATGTATGTTCATTGCGGCACTGTTTACAATAGCCAGAATCTGGAAAAAAACCGAATGCCCCAGAACGGATGACTGGTTGAGGAAACTTTGGTACATATATATAATGGAATACTATGCAGCTGTTAGAAAAAAGGAAATCATGAATTTTGTATTTAAGTGGATGGGCATGAAAAGTTTCATTCTAAGTGAAATGAGTCAGAAAGAGAGAGACAGACATAGAAAGATTGCACTCATCTATGGCATATAGAATAACAGAGTGGGAGACTAACACCCAAGAATCGTAGAAATAAGTACCAGGAGGTTGACTCCATGGCTTGGAGACTGATCTCACATTCTGGGGAAAGGGCAACTCAGAGAAGGGATCACCAACTACATTGTAGTCGAAGGCCATGTTGGGGAAGGTAGTTGCGGGCTGAATGAGGGCTAGAGACTGAGCACAGTGGCCACTCAACACCTTTATTGCAAACCTCAACAGCTAATTAGAGAGAGAGAACAGAAGGGAATGCCCTGCCACAGTGGCAGGGTGGGGTGGGGGGAGATGGGATTGGGGTGTGTGGGAGGAATGCTGGGTTTACTGGTGGTGGAGAATGGGCACTGGTGAAGGGATGGGTTCCCGAACTTTGTATGAGGGAAGCATAAGCACAAAAGTGTATAAATCTGTAAGTGTACCCTCACGGTGATTCACTAATTTAAAAAAAATGGTGAAAAGATGTGTAAATAAATTAAGTTCAAGAAATATAAGTTGAAGGATAGATAGGAATTTTGGTTTGCGATATCATTTAGTGTACACACAATATGTCATGGAACTTCTAAACCTTCTCTTTGCTATCTTTATTTTGAATTATATACTCCAGAAATACAAAATATATAATTTAATATTACTTTATTAAATATAAATATACAAATGTATTTGTATATATTATATATACCATATATAAAAGTATTAGCAGTTTATTTTCATAGAACACTAAGTTTAATATCTCTCTGTGTTCTCTCTCTCTCACATTCTCTATGTATATGTGTGTGTGTGTGAGTGTGTGTGTGTGTGTGTGTGTGTGCATGTTCAGTGCTAGGGAGTAAACTCAGAAAAGTTCTGTATTGCTGTCTATCAAGTCTAGAATACTAAGTTTAAGGATCCAATACGAGGGGATGCAAGGTAGTGACACAGAGCAGAGAGAAGACAGAGAGTGATAAGATATAAGGCCAATAAATTAGTGCAGGACCAGATTAGATCTTTGGCTTTTATAAAAGTATAATGGAATGTTTCAACATTTTAGAGAAATGAGACTATTATCTGAATTATACTATAAAAGATGACTTTGGTTGCTTTGCAAAAAATATACTGGAAGAAGGATAGGTTATGGTATCAGACAGATGTGCTTTGATGATGTATGTTATTCATATAATTTATGACAGTCAGGTTTTCAAGGTAAGATAAATAGGTTTTTGAATACTAGGGTGTATATATACGAAAATCTGGTGATGACCGGATGCTTTGAAACCTTAAAAAAATGAGTTAATGATAAACTCAAGAGTGGAAAATTATTGGAATTTGAGGAAAATTGAGGTACACAGGTTAAGGATTGTTTTACTTGAAAGTTTGAAATGCATATTTGATTTTCATGACAGTCATAAATTGCATTGATTGTTCTATTGACAGAATGAGCTGAACACAAATTTGAGAATCATGTGCTTACATCTCAGCGAAAAGGGATAATTTCATCAACGTATGGAGAGGGGCCTAGCCACATGCTCAAGGCCCCTCTCCACACGTTTGTATGAGCCTCACACATGAAAGATCCGGCAGAGGAACCCAGGTGTGTGGGACCCGTGGCTGAAACCTCCAAGCCTGCTCGGATCGAGACTGGGCCTCCTCCACCCAGATTTCCCATTCCCCAGTAGCTATGTGGTCACACCCAGGAATTGCCCCCAGCGCCGTGTAATCCTGCCAATGGCCAGCATCCAGAGACTTAAAAGCAAGCTCCCAGAAGAGAGGGATGCAAAAAGTCTCTTGCCCGAGTACCTGGCTGTCTTCCTTGGGGCCTCCTCAGAGGGAATGGGCTCCAGCTTCCCTCCCCACCCTGAGAAGAGCTCCCGGCGGCCAAAGACCTCCGGAGCCTAGCCACAGTTATGCTTAATGAAATAGAACAAATGATAATAATATTCTATGAAACAAAACAACTCTCTGTAATCAAAGAAATTTTGAGAAATAAGAAGTAGGGCAACACAATCCTAAAATTTATTTTTGTTTTATTTTCATTTTTTATTAGTGAATCACCATGAGGTACAGTTACAGACTTAGAAACTTTTGTGCTTGCATTTTAATTATACAATGTTCAAGTGCCCATCCCTCTTACAGTGCCTATTTTCCACCACTAATGGTCCCAGCATTTCTCCCACCACCCCCACCACATCCTCCCCCCAACCCCACCTCGCCTCTGTGACAGGGCATTCCCTTTTGCTCTCTCTCTCCTTTTGGGTGTTTTGGTTTGCAGTGAAAATGTTAAGGACCATCACGTTCAATCTATAGTCTACTTTCAGCCCTCATCTCCCAACCTGAATGGGCCCTCCGAGCACCCTTTACTTGGTGATCCCTTCTCTATCTGAGTTGCCATTTCCCCCAGCATGCAAGGCTGGCTTCTAAGCTGTGGAGAAATTTTCCTCACAAAAATGTAGACTCTACTATAAATCTATAGCTCTCCATAATGTGATACTATCATGAATGCCTTTTTTCAGACTAACGGAACATCATTGATATTCCAGAAATTAAAAGCTTAGTTGTTAATAATTTATTTTCAATAAAAACATAAAATAAAAAGAAAAACATTTTTTCAGTGAATTGTGCTAAGAAAATTAGTTTAGCCAGATCAGAAAAATATAAACCTCACAGATTATAGACAAAATAGTATCTAATATGGTACCCAAGCACTGCCAGGAGTGATCTCTGAGTGCAAAGGCAGGAGTAAGTCCTGAGAATCACTGGCTATGACCCTAAAACCAAGCTAGCTAGATAAGTAGGTATAGATATAGATATACAGTTGCTATTATACTCAAATCTATAAAATGTAATAAAGAATAACACAATGAATGTCGTTATACTCATAAAAATACAAATCAAATTATAAATCAATGATACCTCAATAAATTATAACATATATCTGCATAAAGACATAAATAATTCTCACATATGACAGATGTCAAAAGAAAAATACTTTGTGAGAAATAATAAGAAAGCACAGTAATAATGACAATATTTAAGTTGCTTAAATATATCTAATGATTTTTATAACAATTGAGAATTAAGGGAAAGATGGATTATATAACATACCCATGTTTTAATATGTGCAGTTACCTGAGGCAGATAATATTTATTACATATGAATAAAAAGAAAACTAAAAAACTGTTTGTATCAAAACTTGTTAACAGTAGAACAATTTAAACTGTAATTGTAGACTGGATATACATTCTATTATCAGTGATCTTAAATTTATTTTATATACCATATTAGACTATATAATTCTAAACAGCCCTATTCTGTGAACCCACCATACTAATTTATTCATTAGATAATTATCTACTGACTGCTAATTTTATAAAATTTTGGGACACAGGACCAAAGAAGTTGTTGATAAAAGTCTTCATGGAGTCAAGAGTGTCATGAAGATAAAATACAAAAGCACTCATGTAAATTGTGTTGAGTGTTGTTGTACGGTAAAAAGTAAAATGTGGCAAGAACCTACATGAAAGCAAAGACTTAATCATTTTGACTGTGAAACATCTCACAAAAAAGATGTAACAAAAACCATGAAAAAATATAAAGCAAACCATGTCCATAACCATTTTCACTAATTATGAATAAGTTGCTATACCCTAAATTGAATGAGGAAATTATCTGAGAGAAGTTTACAGATAATCTGAAGTTCATACAATATAGAACCTATATATCATTTGTAAAAACTGGCTTTCACACTAAGTCAAAGGAAAATGAATGATAAGTATGTAAAAATATTAATTTTATCCATGTTCTATAGTAATTGCACAAATAGCTATGTTGAGTCTAGCTGAAGGCATCAAATATAATATAAAAGGCCACTTTTTGGGGGCTGGAGAGATAGCACAGCGGGTAGGGCGTTTGCCTTGCACGCGCCCAACCCGGGTTCAAATCCCAGCATCCCATATGGTCCCCTGAGCACAGCCAGGGGTAATTCCTGAGTGCAGAGCCAGGAGTAACCCCTGTGCATCGCCAGGTGTGACCCAAAAAGCAAAAAAAATAAAAAATAAAAAGGCCACTTTTTGCAGCATTTGTAGTGATCCAGACAATAAACAGTAGCAGGGAGAAGATAAAGATGCTAGTAAAGGATGTAACAAAACGTGGAAAAGCTAGAAAATCACTGAATTTTTAATGTACAATCAATAAAATGTGTCCATAGCTAGATTTAGGACTTATGTTATATGAAATAAAAATCAAGTTGATTTATTTTTTGGATTTATTCATATTTTACATCAATGATAATTATAAAAAACAGAAAAATCAATGAAAATTTAGCCAATGGGAAGAAAAATAGTTCTAGATAAAAAAATAAAACCAGAAAATATTAACTAGAACTGCCTTCTATTGTTTAAAGATACTTCATTGGACAGAAAAAACAAGATGTAGTCTTGGAAGAAAATTAAAATAATATTACAGATGAATTCATTGGCAGAAATGTGATAGTGTAGTGAGATGGAAAGAAAAATAATAGATAAAAACTAAGATCTCAGATTTAATCTCAAAAAATTAAAGTATATTAATAAAATATGCCAAGTAATACTATTTGCATTGCTTCATTCTTTCACAATATTTAAGATTCAGTATCATTTTCTTTTGGATACATGAGTAAAATACATGGCATTGAATTTAATAATACTTTTCATGAAATTGTCAGTGATTGTGAAGTAGTTGGACAAATGGTTTAAGCTTATTAATATTAAGTTATCTGAATTTAAAATTAAATAATCTGAATTTTTAAAAAGGAAACTATACCCAGAAATATTTCGCATATTTCAGTAGGCATGGAAAGTTGAATAGGTGTTTTGGATAAAGTTAAAGCTGAATACCTCAAGAAATAAAAAGGACTATTCTTAGTATGTCTAATGAGTATACAGAGCAAATACATTTGGACTCATTTAACTTTGTAAAATATCTATCTTGAGTATAATTCAAATTCTTTTTTGCCCATAGGAATAGTGAGGCAGGTATGCATTAATTCATTTCGTAATACAAGAATAGACAGCAATAAAACACTGGCATTTTCCAAATTGCCAGTATAAAGAATTGTTAAAAGAACATGAGTATTATCTACAGATTCTCCAAGGGGTTAACCTTTATGTTATCTGTTAAATATGAATTATGTATTAGCCTCTCATATTTCCATATATAAAACTTTGTGCCTTGGTCCTGTTCTTTGGAATGACCTTGATGTAATCTGAGATAATAGTGTTCTTTACCAAAGACATTAATCAATAACTTTATTATATGAAGCACTATGAATATTTAATAGCTTCAGCCTGAATAATTCAAGTTTTGAATCACCAAAAAATAAAGTCAGTTGATTGAAATTTCTATAACTTATCTTTCCCTTCTATATACAACTTCTTATTTTGAAAGGGTATGATATTGTATATGTGGTGAGATAATACATCCTCTGCTTATTTAATATGTATATGCATTTTTACTTCTTGTAGTTCCATCACTGGATATGAGCAACCCTTTTGCAAACTTATATTTCAAAAAGAATTCATATAGAAAGCATTACCCCATTTTACATTGAATGATACTCTGAAAACCGCAATATAATTTTAATAGATAAGTATATCAAAGAACTGCATCAAGACAAATATAATCTGAAGTTTGTAATAGTCTTGTATCAAGGTCATAAAAAGTATTATAAAACTATTATATAGCTCATCCAAAGAAATAAACTGTATGAAACATGTAACGTACATTATTTATTAACATATATTTATGTGAATGTGTTCTATCTAATATTCTATCATAAATCCTGTATAAAATTTTCTTTCTGAAAAAATAAATAAGTACAGGATTAGTTCATTCTGACTTGTTTTTCACATTATCATCGAAAATAAATATCAGCTAAGAGAAGATTTTTATTTAAGCAAATATAATCCTAGTCTCTCAATAATGCAGCCTGTTTTTAATATAAACTTAATTAAATCAGAAATCTGTATTGTAGAAATATGAATATTCAATGAATACCACAGTTGACTAAAATGCTTAATTTGCATGTAAAAATGTCCACGAAAAAGATGAAAGCATAAATTACCTATTGTGCATACATCTAAATCTTCAAGTTCACTAAAATAAGTAGTGGCACTGTTGTCCCGTTGTTCATCCATTTGCTCAAGTGGGCACCAGTAACATCTCCATTGTGAGACTTGTTACTCTTTTTGGCATATCAGATATGCCATGGGTAGCTTGCCAGGGTCTGTTGTGCAGGGGGATACTCTCGGTAGCTTCCCGGGCTCTCTGAGAGGGATGGAGGAATCGAACCCAGGTCTACTGTGTGCAAGGCAAACACCCTATCCGCTGTGGTACTGCTCCAGTCCTCTATATATGCATTTATATATATATATATATATCGCACACAATAATATTACACAATAAGTAATTGTTCATTAAAAAAGAAAGAACCATGAAACTACTTAATTCCCTACCTATTTTATAGGGGGTTTTAATTCCACCATTTTTTCTTCTTTCTACTAGATTTCATAATTTATTAGACAGATCCGTCTGTTATTCATGTTAGTAGTTTATACCTCCTTTAGTGCTGGAGTTTTCTAGAATAAAGATAGTATAGGATTGTAAAACTAAGTATCTGTTACAATTCAATTATATTATTTTAGTTTGGAGCCAGGAGACCTCAAGTAGAGAATCACCGTGCTTCTCAAGAGCACCATTGTAGATCACTTCAAACTTTGCAGTCATGTTTACTCCAACTAAGAACTCAGTACTACATATAAAGTGAATTTCCCCGTACATAATTTCCTGAGCCATTTTTCATTTGGTGACGGGAATAAAATGGGGCAAAATGGCGGTAGAGAGATATACTGGGCTTCATATTTGTATGTGTGTGTTTATGTGCGTGTGTGTGTGTGAGAGGGAGAGAAAGAGAAAGAGAGAGTATGTGTGAGAGAGAGAGTTTAGGGGCAGGATTGAAGAATGAAAGTAGACTGAAAATATATGTCAGTTGTTTTTCTTAATGTATTTATTATATATATGTATATATATATATATATTACAAGAACTGTAGGAGGGAGGTTAGGGAATCTTGTGGAGGATTTTTTTTTATCGTTTGAGGGAAGCTGTCAGGAATGGAACACAGGATCCCATGCATGCATAGAAATGAGTTATTATCCCAGCCACGTTTGTTTTTTATTTTTATAATTTATGGGAAAAATCAAGCTGCAAAAATAGCAGATTTAAAGAGTAGTGAGATACATGCTAATTGTTTCAATATTGGCTTTGTAGCATACAAAAAGATCAAATATATAACTTCTAATAATGAAAATCAATAAAAGGAAAATTATCTCCTTGTAAATAAATAGTGTTGTAAATGTTCACTGAGAATTCTTTTTTGTTGACTGTTACCAGAAGTGGGCTGGAGTGATAGCACAGTTGTAGGGCATTTGCCTTGCATGCAGCCGATCCCGGTTCGATTCCTCCGCCCCTCTTGGAGAGCCCGGTAAGCTACCAAGAGTAGTTTGCCCACACGGAAGAGCCTGGCAAGCTACCCATGGCATATCCAATAAGCCAAACACAGTATCAACAAATCTCACAATGGAAACGTTACTGGTGCCCACTCAAACTAATTGTTGAGCAATGGGATGACAGTGACAGTGACAGTTATCAGAAATAAATTCCATTGTTTGAATCATAATCTAAGTATACTGTCATAAACAAGGCGGCTGGCATAGTCTCTTGCCCGCACACCTGGCTGTCTTCTGTGGGGCCCCTCTAAGGAGATGGACTCCAACTTTCCTCCCCTCCCCAAGCAGCGCTCCCGCAGCTGAAGACCTGGGGAGCATTAGCCACAACCATGTTCTAGGCTCCTCTCAACACATTCGGACGAGCCACACACATGAAGGTACTGGCAGAGGAACCCAGGTGTGTTCCTGGAGGGCTGAGACCTCCAAGCCTGCTTGGATCAAAACTGGACCTCTTCCACCAAGATTTCCCATTTTCCAGTAGCTAGGCGATCACACCCAGGGGCTGCCCCCAGTGACGTGTAATCCCACCAACGGTCAGCATCCAGAGACTTAAAACCAAGTTCCCAAAAGATATCTTATAGCCTACTTCTCCCTCTGGGAGAACCTGGCAAGCTACGGAGAGTTCCCTGCCCACATGGGAGAGCCCTGCAAACTCCCCATGGTGTATTTATATGCCAAAAACAGTACCGATGCTGAGTCTCATTCCCCTAACCCCGAAGACCCTCCCACATTGTGAAGGACGAATAAAGAGAGGATTCTAAAAGCTCAGGTCTAGGACGAATGGAGACGTTACTGAGACCGCTCGAGAAATTCGACAATGAACGGGATGATGATTATGATGATTGTAAGTCAGCTCCATGGAGCCTAAAATTATTCATATTTATTACTAAGAGAAATACATAAGACGAATCTTTGATGATAATAGATTTATTGTACTGGCTATTCACCTGTGTTATTTCTCTATAATTTATCATTGACATATATTATTCATTCCTCACAGCCATAGTTTTGCTGGGATAAATTAAATGTCTCATTTTCCTTCTCTGTCCATTTTATATTATAATGTTTCTGAGAAGATTTTATAGCTCTCACACAAATTATAGTAGGTCTTTACAATTAATAGAAGCTAAAAAAATCTTCAGCACAGTTGCAACCATTTGTATTTCATGAGAATTTTTTAAGTAAAGCACACTTTCTTATTCCAGGAGGAGGGTGTTACATTGAGCAGTGCTTAGGGGTGACTCCTGGATCTTTGTTCAGAGGTTGTTACAATCACAGTGCTCATGAGACCATGCAATGCCAGAGATTGGCACTAGGACTATTATAAACTAAGAATTTTCTTAATTGGAAGAGCCTTTACCAGACCAAAATATGCTTTCTTATGTTATCAAGAAGATAGTTAATTTTTGGTAAGTCAAGTAACTTATCAAGAGCTGTGTCTTGAATATTGGCAATACAAACTAGAAATGTTCTACAAATAATTTAACAAAGCAATCATGGTACAATTAAGAAAACAATCGCGTTTTTATTATAATATTTTATGCTACTTTAAAATGGAACTCATTCCCCTGACCCTGGAAGAGACCCCAATACGGCAGCATTGAGAAGTTTGAGCGAGGAGAGGCTGCTTAAATCTCAGAGCAGAACTAGGCTGCCAAAACGAAGGACTAAAATGATTGTGTGCACTTTTAATGCATGTACGCTGGCATTGGAAGCATCCATGAGGACCTGATGTTGAAAGCGCAGAAGATCAAGTACAACGTCATCGTATAGACCAAGACGAGAAGGCATCGATCACATCACGCCATTTTCGACACTGGAGAAGAACTATTCCTTGGAACATGTGACAGTAGAGGCATCGGTGGTGTCGGTGTCCTTGTCAACAGGAACTTCTCCATGAGCAATGATTTGTTCAAATGCCTAACAAAGCAAATCAGATGCTAGCGTTTGAATAGAGGAGGCTCATTGCTGGAAGATTCTATCTTCCTCATCTATGCAACAACATTCAACTACAACGAAGAAGTAATTAAGAAGTTCTACATGGAGCTGGAGAAGTTCTATAAAGACCAAAACTTCTAGAAGGTCATTGTTGGTGATTTTAATGCCAAGATAGGACCGAGAAGGTTGCCCGAAGAACTCCACATTGCAACATACAACCTAGAATGAAACAAACAGAGTGAGAGACTGTCTGAGTTTATCATGTTGACCAAGACCACCAATAATAGCCCCATTCCTTGTGAAAATTGCAGTTCTCACTAGAAGAAAAGGGCATGAGATTCGAGGGATATTAAAAGGACATTGTTTTATGTCTAGTGTGATGGTTCTCAAACTCTAAGATACCGTGAGCCACATTTATAGAAGTGTTAAGCTATTTTTCCAATACTTTACTGTGTTGTACACCAGTGTAAATCAAAGCAATTTCTTTAAGAAAAACTTACAGAAAAGGGCTGCCTACACCCTTCTTCCTTCTAAAAGTAATTCCTACACATATTAGTCACAGGTATATGCTATTGACATGTATTTTTCTTTTAGTCAATCATTTAATCACAGAAAGCACAGTACTCTGATTATCATATAAATGAAAGCTGAGGGAGAATTCAGTGGCATTACCCAGAATATGGAAATAACAATATTCCTATTGCATTAAGAAAACAATAAAACACAGAGTTTCAGTCTTCTTAGGAGTTACTTCATTATAGATAATTTCCCTATATCATGTCAGTTACTACAAACTGTTTCTTTTTTGATATGCTGTGGGTTTTGTTTGTTTGTTTAAGAACCTCAGGCAGTGAAATGTGCTGACCAGTTTTGTCATTGCATTTCTTTTTCCTTCCAAAGCTCATAACAATGGAAGCATTTTGCAGAGTCTATACAAAGTCACAAACAAAGTCAGCGGGCTGGAGCTTGTCACCCTATAATAGACTCCGTCATTTATGAGTTCCTTCTTTATGGCACCACAGAAACGCTTTCACCTGCGCCATTACTGTGCAACCTGAAGCAGGGGGATAAATCTGCCACTGAGTTCTACATACAATGACAGATCATCTGAGGGTGAAAGAGTCTCCGTGAGAAGCAAGCGACTTCTATCACACCTCCCCTTGCCCGTGGATATGCACGCCTTAGTCAGATAAAACCCTGCTTTTTTACAAGGTTATTTATTGGAAGCTATTATTCCTTTGCATTTTTCACTCACAATTTGACAATCTCTTCTACAATGCAGTTGCCACAGTGAACGCACTTCCCTTCCTTTGAAACTGCTGTCAGGAAAGGAGAGTTAATTTCCTCCATGCTGATTTTCTATTTGAGCATGATATGCCAAGCCTTCTGCTGGAATTCTTTCATAATTTTATTTAGTTCCTAAGGCAGCCCTTCGGATTGAATATAATTATCTCCCTTTTAAATTATCCAGGTCAATGACATAGCAAGTGTACGTTCACTATTCACACTGATTTCCCCCCATTCCAAACACTGCCCATTAAACATGCCATGATGTCTCTTGCTTTGATGTACATGATTTACTATTGGCACTGAATTAGATTTTCAACTATTTTTAAATAGTGAGATAGAAATTCACTTGTTGTAAGTAGAATAAATGTGTATTGAAATCATAATGGTAAAACATGCAATATATTCATAGATTATGTAATTCTTTAAAAGCCTTCATACATTTCATGTCAGCTTCATTTATTCAGAGGAATAGCCACTTATACTGACTTATATATTATTAAATAATTTTTAGTATACAGAAAAGACATATATATGGATTTATGTGTATTTTCCTGAATTTAATATATATAAATGAATGATGCATTTTTGAGTTTGCAATTCTGTTATAATGATTTAGAATCATTTAATCATTTAGAATCATTCATTTTGATGCATATAGCATGTTAGTCTATATTATTGTTGATATACATTTGGGTGCTTTTAGTATATCGCAATTATGAGAAGTACAGCTAAGCAAATTCTGATTTCATATCTGCAGAATTCCAGAAGCATGATGGTCTCTAGGGTCAATATGAAGCAGTGGATTGGTGGGTTATAAAATATGTATGTGTAAATGTGTTATATAACCAATTATTTACCAAAATATCTGCACCAGTTTTTGATAAGACAACACTTTAGGAAACAAAGGTAACTCCTGTTTTATTATATTTATACTGTTGTTTTCTGAATCTCTACCAAACTGTTTAATTTCTGTGTTATCTCGCATCCCCTATTCTTAGTTCTATGAAATTCCTGTTGATATACTTTCAACATTTTAAAGTATTTTTTAGTATTTTTAAAAAACATACACAATGCACATAGATGCACGTATATATCACTAACTCACCAACACATTAAAGTGTTATCAATAGACTGCCATTGATATATACAACACGAGATTGACTCTTTGTATTATATTTGTGGAAAATATCTCCTCTCTTGGTTTACAATTTACTGATGGTAGATGAGAGAAAGCCTTTGAATTCACTAAATTAATCTATAATCACATTTCCTTTTTCTTATTTTCCATTTAACTAAGAAAAGTCTTCTCTTTGAGGAGCATGTGTTGATTTCTTATGTCATCTTAATACGCATGTCTCTGTGTGTGTCATTAGCATTCATGTATAAGAAAATTATAAAGTAACACATTTGAGATAAAGTATTTTACCTCTAAACATATAATGTCAACCATTGTTACATTCCAATTTATTTCATAGTATAACTTATCCCAAGAATATGTAACTGTGTCAAAAATTGATTTAGTATAGTTCACAAGTATACTCATTTTTGGATAGGTATTTTAATTATATTAAACTACACAAATCAATTTGGAAAGAATAATCACAGTCTCCATTTTTTGGATGAAAGTAAATTGATAAAGTAAGAAAATCAACAATGTTCAATGAAAGCAAAATTTCATTGGTACTCTTGGTACTCTTTTATGCTATTCTATACTCTCACAACTTGGAAGTATTAGAGACTGTACAAGGTAAACACTAAGATATAGAGAAAATGGCATTAATAGAAAGGCAATGCAAATTAACATATAGAAAAGTAAAAGAGAGTTTTTGAAGTAAATTTGCCTATGTGGAAGAGAATAAAGCCCCTTAAAGATGTTAACTTTAGTCATTTACCAAATGCATTAAAATATTTAGTTTGCATGACAAAGAAATCATAAAAGTAGACATAGAATGCAGGTTAGCCATCACTTGATCTTAAAGTAAAAAACCCTGACATGAATGGTCTAAGCAACCACACACATTTTTAAAAGAATAGTGATGTGACAGACAACAACTAAAATTCAATGACAGTAATCTCTTTTTTAAATTATTATTATTATTTTAAATTTTCGATATGCCAAAAACAGCAACAACAAGTCTCACAATGGAGACATTACTGGTGCCTGCTCGAGCAAATGGATGAACAATGGGACAATAGTGCTGTTGTGCTACTTTAAATTTTATTTTCAAAGAGTTGTTCACAGTAATTGATTATATTCAATATTTCAGCAGAGAGTCTCTTGCCCACATGCCTGGCTGTCTTCCCCGGGACCCCTCGGAGGGGAGGGGCTCCAGTTTCCCTCCCTGCCCCGAGCAGAGCTCCCGGCGGCCAAAGACCACCAGAACCTTAGCCACAGCCATGCTCAAGGCCCCTCGCCACATGTTCGGACAGGCCTCACGCATGAAGGTACTTGCAGAGGAACCCAGGTGTATGCAATCCCATCAATGGCCAACATCCAGAGACTTAAAAGCAAGCTCCCAGAAGCTTATAACTTACTTTTTCTTATAATTTACTTTTCCCTCTGGGAGAAACTCACAAGCTACTGAGAACTTCTTGCTCACATGAGATAGCCTTGCAAGCTTCCCATGGTGTATCTATATGACAAAGCCAGTAACCAGCTGAATCTCATTCCCCTGACCCTGAAGCCATTTGAGGCTTCTAAAATCTCAGGGATAGGACGAATGTAGAGGTTACTGAGACAGCTTAAGCCACTCCACGATCAACAGGATTTTGTGATTGTGATCGTGAATATTTCAACATCAAAACTACAACTATTACACCTTCCCCACACAATATTTCAAGTTTTCCCACTAATACCAAAGCCTGCGCAAATGTCAGATGCCAAGTATTTATTTTGTATTGCTGGTTATGAATAATTAACTAAAAATGATCAAAAACTTTCCTTAGAGGAAAGTGTGTGAAAATTGTTGTTTCTCAACTTGGAGCCATTAAGTGCCTGTATTAGGGATAATTAACATGTTGTTAGAGTTTTAGTCTTGTGTGTTAATACATGCACATATATGATATAATATATGCACATAAAATATATGTATATATAATATAATATAAATACACATATAATATGTGCACATATATACATGTATAAACACATATAGATATATGCATGTATCTCTTATATGACGTCTTCAAAATTAGTACAGTTTTTTTTTCAGTACCTTGATTTTAAACCAGAAAAACGCCAAACATACAGAATATTCCCCCTTCATTTTTGCTCTTTGGGCCATACAAAACAATATTTAGGGCTTACTTTCAACTTTACCCTCAGGGATCATTTGTTGTGGGGCTTGGGAACCATATAGTGTGCTGGGGACTGACCTTCTACTCTGCATGTAAGGCAAGTCTGTCCTTCATTCTATCTCTCTGGCACCCAGAATTTTATTTTATTCTATTTTTGGCTTTATGGTTCACATCCTGTGATGCCCAGGGTTTACTCCTGGCTCTCAGAAATTACTCCAAACTGTGCTCAGGGAACCATATGGGATGACAGGGATCAAACCAAGTTTGGCTGCATGCAAGGCAAACACCCTACCCACTGAACTATCACTCTGCCCCAAACACCAAGAATTTCCATTGCTTAAATTTTGGCCTTTTGGTTCATACCTGGCAATTCTCAGGGTTTTCCCCTTGCTCTGCAATCAGGAGTAACTCCTGGCTGTGCTTGCAGGACCATATGGATGCCCAGAATCAAACCTGGGTTTGATTCTGGTCAAATGCCCTACCTGATGTACTATAGCTTTGGCCCCAATAAAACCACTGTGATGTAATTGGATATAGAATTTTAAGAAAAAAAAGTAATTAGATTAAATCAAAAGTTTGCTTTATGTTTTTTATGTTTTGCTAGCTTTTCTCTTTATCAATTGGTTGAAGAAAACAGAAATATAGCATTGTTACATAGTTTTATCAGACTGCTTCAAAATTTGGGGTCATAACCAAATTAATATTGTTCTAGTAAATCTCTCAGTTGTCTATAACACAATTTGTGTTTCAATACTCTTAAAAATTTAGTTTGATTTGTTGTTTTTAAATTTTACCTGCTCAAAGTGACAAAGTTATACAACTGTTATCTCCAAACACTTTGAAACTATTAATTTTTTAGTTTTCTTGGATACTCAGCAAGTTTCTGAAGCTTATCTTACACTGAGCAAATAGCACTCACATTTATTCTTGTTTGGCATTTCTGAATGGAGTGTGTGTGTGTCTGTGTGTGTGTGTGTGAGTCTGTCTGTGTGTGTCCAGAGCCTATGAGAATAATCTTTACCTTTGTCAATGTCTTCATTATTTACTCAGTCATTGATTTCAACTATCTTTTGTTGATCATTTTCTTCCTCCATGGTCATCTGATTTCCAAACCTCTTACATATGGCTTTATACTTTTTCTGTAGCTATAATTATAGATTTCATGTATTTTATTTTAGTTAGTCTCTTGAGCTAATCTTAGAACTAGTCTTTTTTTTTACCATTCTGTTTATTCTCTCTATATTTTTATGGTCTTGGGCTGGAGCGATAGCACAGTGGGTAGGGCGTTAGTCTTGCATGCAGTAAACCCGGGTTTGATTCCTTCACCCCTCTCGAAGAGCTTGGCTACCGAGAGTATGCCGCCTGCATGGCAGAGCCTGGCAAGCTACCCGTGGCATATTTGATATGCCAAAAACAGTAACAACAAGTCTCACAATGGAGATGTTACTGGTGCCCGCTCAAGCAAATTGATGAGCAATGGGATGGCAGTGACAGTGACAGTGATATTTTTATGTTCTTACAATATTTCCTTATCAAAAATAATGAAATTTACTTTGCTCATTGCAAATAAATTAATATTAAAAGCAAAATTTTGATAACAAAATATTATAAGAGCAAAAAGAGGCTGCTAAAATCTCAGGGCTAGGATGAATGGAGACCTTACCTGCACCCACTCGAGCAAATTGTTGAACAACGGGATGACAGTGATACAGTGATACTGTGAATATTAATTTGTTTTACATGATCATATATTTATCATCCATAATCACGGGATACCATGAACACACCTCTTCTACATTTTTTATAAGTGTTGTAATATTTCCCTACAATTTATACAGAAGCACTTCATAAAACCTTATGTTAGGTGTTTTGTAAATAAAAGTAAAATTAATTAAAGTCAACAGTTTTTAGAGTGAGTAGGTTATTTGGGGGTGGGACGAGTTTAGAATGCAAAAAATTTTCATTTTAATTATTGATAATAAAATCTTAAGCTCCACTCCCACCCCCAATAACTTAAAAATGGGTAGATTTTGCTTTAGTACAGTGTGGGAAATTTTTACTAAATCAGAGAAATGATATAATATTGATGACTAGTCATCTATTACAAAACTAAAATGAAGGTCTCTTCTGCTACAGAAATTGTGATCACCTTAAATCTGCTTGGTGATTTTATCCTCATTTTCAAGAAAACTCAAATGTGAACTAGGCACTAAATGGATAAATCTTATTTAGGCAGACTGTTGTTAATTATTTTTTGATTAAGGAGACTAATATTAGAACTTAAAATATACGCCTGCCATCTATATATCTAAATAGTACATCTCTGTAAAAGAAAAACAGTTAAAAATTATAAATAAAATAAGTATTAATTAAAAGCACTTAGCTTACCCAACCAATGAGTAGAAACATGGATATGTTATAATCACACACACACACACACACAATTAACCACTTTAAAAATGATAGGTCACCTTAAAAAAATATTTTCCTTAATCATTGTTCTCCACCTAATTATTCTTAACAGATTAAAGTCTACATTCACTTGTTTGCATTTTCTATTACTGTCATTTCATGTTTGATTAGTGAAACTTATTGTAATTTCAGCACATACCTTGCTACTTGGTTTAAGCCTGGTCAATCTGCCATTTACCCAAGCACTATAAGGGTTCTGGTTGTTTCCACTCTGTTCCTTTTGAGGACTCTATAAACAAAATGACGTTATAAATGTGCCTATTATATGAATCCTCTTTTTATATATTTAAAGTTTAGTTTGCAAAAAAAATTCATATTATCAATGTTCCTTTCCTAAGCATGAGCTTTAATTTTAAATAGTGTTAAAAAACACTTTCTGATATAAAATAAGAGATTTTTGATAGTCATGTTGTTTTGGCTTTTTTTTCCAGGGATGGAACTTTTTATTTTCTATTTCTTTTTTTTTCCTCTTCCCCCTTTCTTTCTTTCATCTCTTTCTTTCTTTCTTTCTTTCTTTCTTTCTTTCTTTCTTTCTTTCTTTCTTTCTTTCTTTCTTTCTTTCTTTCTTTCTTTCTTTCTTTCTTTCTCTCTCTCTTTCTTTCTCTCTCTCTTTCTTTCTTTCTCTATTTCTTTCTCTCTTTCTTGTTTGCTTGCTTGCTTGCTTGCTGTCTTCCTTCCTTTCTTTCCTTTTTGTTGTTGTTGGGTTGCTAGCTAGGCTGATACTGTGTTGGAAAATAAAAGAGTCTATTACTACTTGTTAGTTTTGAAAATCCACACTTGTGTAAAGTGGTTGGGATGAAAGCAGATATTTCTAAGTTGACATGGTGTTATGTATCAAAGAAATCATCTACTTTGGAGTAGAAATATATACACTTTCTAACTTATGTATCCTGGGTAAATTTTATTGCTATCTAGGAAAAGGATAAGCCTTAATAGTACTGTGAAAAATTCAATAAAATAGTTCATAAACTGCTCTGTGTCATGGCTCTATCAACCTTCAGAAGCACATCTGTAGCTGGAGAAGTAAAATATAAGCAATTTGTTTAGCATTGTAAGGAGTCCACATGTCTCAAATGTTAGGTGATTATGTTATAGAAGATAATACCTAGCTGTAAAATTTTAGGGTTTCATTCCATTCCTCAAATAATAGTATGCAGAGTCTTCAGTACTCAGTCACAAATGACTGATCTTTGCCATATCAAAGGTGCATCAGTATCCTAATGCTGCCATAATAAAATCCTGCAAATTACATGGCTTAAACAAAACCAAAACCAAAACCAAAAAGCTATATTCTGAGAGGAAGCTAGATGGCCAAGATGAAGTCTCAGCAGTATTGGTTTATTTTTAGTGCTGTGATGGAGAATCTATATCGGTGATCTGGTGGTAATTGTTCATATTTCTTGGCTTCTGGCACATTGCCCATACTTCTGCATTTTTGTATTAAATATTTCCTTCATATATGTCTTTATTTCCAAATGCCTCCCTCTTCTGCCTATTATTTATTGGTATTGCTGTGCCATGAATTGAACTCGGTTTCATACGCAAGAGGGGTAATGCTTAATCATTGCACTGAAGTCAGAGCACCCAATTTTTCAGGTTTTAAAGTTTGCAGTGAGCAATTAGATTGGGTCTTTTAAATAAAAGCTTCATCAAGTAAATAAAGTAGGAAAAAAATTCATACTAACAAATTTGAAAACTATTGCACACAGGGAGAACGTAATTATATTTGGGGAAAGACTGAACTCAAATTTTCTGAAACAAAAGGCAATGAAAATTAGAAGCTTGATTCCGGTCCTAGAAAATGACTTGAGAATGTTTAAAGAAAGCTTGCATGTTGTGGGTCATCTGTGTTTTCTAATAAATTTATTGAAGTAGGCACATCTCCTCCCCTACAAACTGAAGATAGGATTTTCTTGATGATTATATTTCAAAGCTTCTATGTCTTTCTTTGACAGTGTTATTCTTGTATTATAGAATTTGCAAAATGCTTGGTGAAAATTTGCATTTCAAATGTACAAAGAAATAATTTACAGTACAAAGTTTTCTAATGCAAATGTTATAAAAGGAAAAAAAAAGTGGTCAAAGGGCCCAGAGTCAGAAAGAACTTGGAGACAATTTAGTCAAACCAAAACTTCAGCCTCATGTGTGCACTCAGTCTAATGAAATCATTATGTTATTCCCTGCATGAGTTTTCTCTTTCCAAACATGTTCATTTTCCAAATAACTCAAATTATAATACCAATATATTTGGGGATTCTAGGGAAACAATTCAATCCAAAAATACAAGTAATTTGGAATAACAATATATATTTTTTGAATTTTGTAATGACATAAGCATAATGTCATTTTTGAGATTTTAATAAAAAGTATATAAATTAGACTAATACATTGAAAGGTATTTTTAAGTGAAACAAGATAGTTTTTATGGAAATAAACTTTCTTTGAAAGATGTGAGGGAACAAAAGATCAAATATTTGTTCAAGAGAGAACAGGGGCCTGAAGAAGAAACTGAAAGATATTTTGATGTAACCTACTATACTTGAGTAGAAGTCATAAATAATTACAATCATGAATCACGAATCACAAAATCCTATTAATCATCGATTTCTCCAGCGGGCTTAGTAACCTCTCCATTCGTCCTTTCCCTGAGATCTTAGAAGTCTCTCTCAACTTGGCCCTCATGTGATGTCTCACTGGAGGCTCTTTCAGGGTCTGGGGAATGGGATCCAGCTTGTTTCTGGATTTTGCATATGAATACACCATGAGAAGCTTGCAAGACTGTCCCATGTGGGCAGGAAACTCTCAGAAGCTTGCCAGTTTCTCCCAGAGGGAGAAGTAGGCTACAAGATTTCACATGGCCACACTTCTGGGACCTTGCTTTTAAGTCTCTGGATGTTTCTCTGGATGTTGGCCCTTGATGGGATTACACACACCTAGGTTCCTCTGCCGGTACCTTCATGTGTGAGGCCCATCCGAACGTGTGGAGAGGGGCCTCGAGCAGCATTGTAGCTAGGTTCCGATGGTCTTCGGCAGCTGGGAGCTCTGCTCAGGGTGGGGAGGGGAGCTGGAGCCCATCCCCTCTGAGGGGCCCTGGAGAAGACAGCCAGGCCTGCAGGCAAGAGACTAATTATAATTATTATAATTACTATAATAATGGCAAATTAATAAAGTGCAAGCTATTATAATAGTTCAAATGACAAAAATCAATCAGATGAGGTGCCAGAGACATAGTAAAGAGGTAGGAACCTTGCCTTGCATGTGGCAAACCTGGTTCCATTTGTGGCATCCCATTATAGTTCCTTGAGCCCCATCCAGAGTGAAGTCCGAGTGAATAGGAAAAAATCAAAAACGTAAAATAAAATATCACTGTATCACTGCCATCCCTTTGCTCATTTATTTGCCCAAGCGGGCACCAGTAACGTCTCCATTGTGAGACTTGTTACTGTTTTTGGCATAGCGAATATGCCATGGGTAGATTGCCAGGCTCTGACGTGCGGACGAGATACTCTCGTTAGCTTGCCGGGCTCTCTGAGAGGGGTGGAAGAATCAAACTTGGGATGGCCGTGTGCAAGGTGAACGCCCTACCCGCTGCGCTATCGCTCCAGCCCAGAAAATATTAAACAATAGATTTATAAATAAGGTAATATAGGAATATTCTCAGACAACAAACTTAGCCAAAACTTTCAAGATTAATATTAGAAAAGCAATCATCATTACAAAATTGTATTATACATTCTATAATATACCTATATAATTATAACTATAAAACTCATTTGAAGCATTCAGCATCAAATTTGCAGGTCTTTTCCTCAGAAATGCTTATTGAGATGTTATATGAAGATTTATAAGTTTCATATAACCCTTTGCCATGTGAAACAAAAATTTCAAAGCCCTGAAAATTAAAATATTTTGTTTGCCATAAAATTTTTGTTTAATGATGCTTGCTGTAACCTGTATTATATTTACTATTACTTCAATAAAAATATAAAAGTTAAATTTTAATTTTAATAAATGAATAAAAATTGGAGAAGTTCAATTATTTAAAAGTTAGATGGGGGGGCGGAGCAATAGCTGAGTGGGTAGGGCATTCTCTTTGCACACGGCCGACCCGGGTTCAATTCCCAGCATCCCATATGATCCCCTGAACAATTACCAAGTGTAATTCCTGAGTGCAGGTCCAGGAGTAAATTCTGTGCTGGGTGTGACCCAAGAAGAAAAAAGAAGTTAGATGGGTTTAAGATAGAGAGAGATAGTATTTGGACTAAGTCATACTCTTTGCATTCAGTGGACCCTGGTTCAATCCCCAGCACAACATATAGTTTCCTTAGCACTGCCAGGAGTGATCACTGAGTACAGAGTCAGAAGTAAGCTCTCAACACCACCCGGTATGGCTCCAAACCCACCCACCCCCCATAAAAAGGTATTAGAGATTTACTTACATTAAATATTACTAAAGCTATCTAAGAAATTTGAAAAGCAGGAAATTATGAGCTTACCTAAAAGATTATGGAATGTGGGAACTAATATACATATATATATATATATTTGTTTTAGTGTGTGAATATGATTTGGATTTTTGGCTACATCCAACAGTGCTCAGGGCATTCTACTGTCTCTGCACTTAGAATTCACTTTGGCAGTGCTCAAAAACCATATGCAGTGCAGAAGATCAAAGCTGAAATAGCCACATGAAAGGCAAGTACCTTAACCTCTGCACTATCTTTGTAGTCTAATAGAATAATTTTGAATAATGCACTACATTTGATGCATATATTAAACATGTTGAACACTAAACTACAACTGCTGTCATTTCTTCCCATTAATGGTAGACACTTGCTTGGTAGATTATTTATAAGAAACTGATAATTTTCCTAAACAGAAAATAGAAGTAAATGAAACAAGTAGAAAGAGAGAGAGCAAGGAAGGAAGGAAGGAAGGAAGGAAGGAAGGAAGGAAGGAAGGAAGGAAGGAAGGAAGGAAGGAAGGGAGATGTTGATATGTGTTCTAGACATGCCCCCTCCCCCCACCCCCATACCACCCCACTCCTGCTCCCACGGCTATTTGTTGATCCTGAGCTTTACTTTTGCTTTCCTTAAGCTATTTCACTATTCTTTGTACTTTCCCCGCACTCTGATACTATCTTGCAAAATTGCCCTTATTATGGTCATTTCAAATTTAAAAATTCCCACAAGTCATTTGTCTACTACAAGGAACCTGCCTGACATCCACATTGTAATTGAAAGTACTGAATTATTAAATCACTTTCATTTTCTTTAGCTATAATTTTAAAACAAACCGTATCGGAGAACAACATTATCTATGACTGTGTTCTTTCATGCATACCAATGTGTGATCGATAGGATTATTAGGCAGTAAATTCTCTTCACAATTTTCCATTGGGAAGTACAGAACTCCCGATATAGAAGTATACTACAGTATAGAAGTAACGTTGTATACTGAGTATATTGTTACAATTTATTAACTCTATTTGAAAATGCCAACCAGTTTTTTTTAATTTCATATATTTTAAATGAGCAATAATACAATATACAATAATTATTCTTATTTTCTCTCTCCAGATACTTGTAATATTGAGATGAAAATGGAGAAATTTCATTTTTTTTTAAATTTTTATTGAATCACCATGTGAAAAGTTACAAAGAATTCAGGCTTAAGTCTCAGTGATACAATGCTCAAACACCCATCCCTTCACCAGTGCCCATGTTCCACCCCCAAGAACCCCAGTATACCTCCTCCCCACCCCCAGCCCCCGCCTGTGTACTGATAATTTTCATTTTACTTTCTCTTTACTTTGATTACATTCAATATTTCAACAGGAAACTCACTATTATTATTTGGAATCCCCCCCACCCCAAAATCGAACCTGCTAAAAAGGCAGCATTTGATAATTTGTTTTCCCTTGCTGAAAATGAAGAGATATGAAGTTAGTTTTGTATTTCTGTATTTTAGTAACTAAGTCCAGGGAAATTTCTGCCAATAATTGCATCATTGCAAGCTCGTACCTCTGTTTAGTGGGCCTTGTAACATGGCGGTCGCCACACCATCCCCACTGGAAAGGAAAAGCCGAGAGAGACAAATCTTTCCCCTCCTGGGGCAGCATGGGGCTGTGGCTTAGCTCACAGTCTGGAGGCATTTCTGCAAGAAGCTGCTGGTGCCAAAGGTAGTTTGATGGCCTCTGGGTTCATGAGTGTTCAGCAACAGTGGGGCCTCGCATATGCAGCCGCCAGGATCCCATCTCAAGAAATGTCATTCTTGAAAAATCAAGTATATGTCATTTATTCATATTCCACTCTGATTTCATCCTTATCTTTCATTGACAAGATTTTTCTCAGTCCCTTCCCCACACCCATAAAATTAGTATCTCTCAGAAATCACTTCTCAGTTTGTTTCTCTTTTCTTCATTTAAACCTGTTGATGTAATATCTCATCATCACTACCCTCGTATGAATTTGTACTTCAACATCTGTATCCTGTGGAAGTCTCTCTGTACTCTAGAATTGTACACATTCTGTCTGAGATGTTGAAAACTCCCTAAGAAATTAAACTTTATGTTGCTTTTTCCCAGTATTTCTTAAGTGTAAATGGCATCGTAGTTTAAACTTCTCAGACTTCCAACATTAGAGCTGATCTCTCTTTTCTTTTATCTCCACATAGTCCATTAACAAATCTTTTTTGATTGAATTTCCAATAAGTCCTGTGTCTAGTATTACCCCCACATCTTATGTGAGAAGGAAAGAGAGAACCCTAAAGACACTGAGTAGAATAAAACTGGGCTATTGGGATTAGGTTGTTGTATTAAGGGTTAATAAAGAGTCAGCCTGGTTATTTTTGTCATTTACTGGCTTCAGTTTATTCTCTTTAAAATTGAATATTTGACTTCCTGCATTTAGAGAAAAAAAATTGGCAAAATTTTCTGGCACACAATTATCTAAAATATGTCAAAAAAACAAAATTCACTGAATTATGTTTTTACTAAAAAATTGAATTCATGCTCATTCAGCAGCCTGTGGTTAGGTTACAAAATATAACTTATATTTATTAAAATATACATTATCAATAGTTTAAATTATTGTTTTTGCTTTAGTGTGCTTATAACTCATATAGAATTCCTTGGGAAACACTAGTAGAAATTTGTTTTTGGATATTTTATACTACAAGACCCAGTTTCTAAAAAACAGGGTAATGTTTTTTCATCATAAATCTAAAGCTATTCTTTAAATGATCAGTTTTAAACATACAGAACTCTTTTCATCTACAGTGAAAAATAACTCTCTGAGCCTTAAACAAAAGTAAACTAAATTATCTAAATTTGTAGTTATAAGAATAGTTTTGGATATACATCTTCTCTAATGTGTTATAGTTAAAATATAGATGTTAAGGCAGTTTACATGAATAGGATTAAAAGTATGTTTAATTAGATGGTATAAGACTTAAGACAACTATAGTTTAATCTGTTTCTAGTAGCTTTTTTTATAATAAATATTTTATTGAATCACTGTGAAAAAAAATTACAAAACTTTCAGGTTTAAGCACAGTCAAATACTGATTAAACCCCCATCCCTTCACCAGTACACATGTTCCAACACCAAGAACCCCAATACATCCCCCTCCCATCCCAACCCCCATCTAAGTAGCTAATGATATTCCCTTTATTCTTATATACTTTGAGTAAATTCCATATTTCCATACATAACTCACTATTATTGTTTGGAAATTATCCCCAACAATCAGGCCTGCTGAATAGGCATCATCTAATAATTTCTCTTCATTGCTAAGAGTGAAGACTTTGAGTCCGCGATAGCGGCCGCGCAGTTTTGGGTTTCTAATACTTTAGCTCAGTTCACAGTCAAAATGCATGGCTGCAAGAATTTGCTCTGGTGCCAAAATGGGTTAGGAGACCTCAGGATCACAGTCTTTAGGCGTGGAGGGTCTGTTACTTGTGCCTCGGCTCAGGATCATCTCTGGGCGAAAGGCTCACCGGGAACGCCCCCCTCCCAGGACCACCTACAAGCTACGTCACTAAAGAAAGTCCTACCTCCGGGTTGAGGGGTCTTAGAGGGTAGCTCTCACCACGTGGGTGCTGCCACTGCCGCCATTTTCCCTCAGAAAAACAGGGTGGAGAGGGAAAATCCTTCCCCTGGCTGCACGAGGTTGTAGCTCAGTTCACAGTCAAAATGCATGGCTGCAAGAATCCGCTCTGGTGCCAAAATGGGTTAGGAGACCTCAGGATCACAGTCTTTAGGCACGGAGGGTCTGTTTCTTGTGCTGCGACTTAGGATCATCTCTGGGCGGAAGGCGCGCTGGGAACGCCCCCCCTCCCAGGACCACCTACCTGTTTCTAGTAGTATTGTACATAAGACATATCAGCTGTATTGAAAAACTACAATCAAGCATACCATTTTATGTACATGTTGCCCAAAATTTAAGTTGTCATTTTACTTTTAAGAACTTGTTTTTTTTTTCCCCAAAGCACAAGTATTTTCCTAAGTATAAATAAGTATCCTATTCATCAACTCTTTTTGCTTTCTAATTGTGTGCAAGTAGTTCTTAAGTTTAATTTGCCACACCTATATTTTATTTTCTCTTATTTAATTAATTTGATATTCAATTTTTTTCATTCAAAATTTCTGATAATCCACTACTGTGGGAATACTCTCTGGTTCAACCCATATGGAAAACAACATAGTAGGTTCTTAGTAACCTGAAATTCAAGCTACTGTACGGTGCAGCAATTCACTTTAGGGTATATATCACAGGACAGAAAAATGATCATTAAAAAGAAAATATGCACACCATTATTCATTGCAGTATTCAGTTCAGTATCTAATATTTGAAATCAACCTAGATATCCAACAATGGATCAGTAAATCAAGAAACTGTGGTATATAAATGCAATGGTATATCATGTACCTGTAAGGAATGATGGAATCCTTCGATTTCTCACAACATGGATGGAACTAGAAGATGTGTTAAATGAAATAAGCCAGAAAAGGGAAGGACATACAAGATAATATAGCACTGTAGCACTGTCATCCCATTGTTTATCAATTTGCTCTAGCGGGAACCATATATATATATATATATATATATATAGAGAGAGAGAGAGAGAGAGAGAGAGGGAGAGAGAGAGAGAGAGAGACATAGCATGGGAAGTAGGAAAGAAAGAAAGTGATGAAAGGGAGAAGAAATACTTGAGAAACAGCGGCAGGGATCAAGGGGATCCAAATACACTGGTGGTCTTAAAGAATGATAGAGCACAATTTCCGAACCACCAAATCAAGAACACTACAATCATAAGTCCCAAATCTTAATCATCAAGTGTAATTATGTCAAAATGCAGGCTGAGGCTGGGTGGGAAGCATGAGAGTAGAGACGGAACCTGGCTACACAGCAGGTGGAAGGAAATTGACGCTGGAGGTGGGATTGTTGAAACATTGTATGTCAAAATCCAACGATGAAAACTTTGTAACTCATAGTGCTTTCATAAAATAAAATTTGGGGACACTGTAGCACTGTCATCCTGTTGTTCCTTGATATCCTCGAGCAGGCACCAGTAATGTCTCTATTGTGAGACTTGTTGTTACTGTTTTTGGCATATTGAATAAGCCACAGGGAGCTTGCCAAGCTCTGCAGTGGGTGAGGGATACTCTCTATAGCTTGCCGGGCTTTCCGTTGTAGAAGGAGGAATTGAACCCAGGTCAGCCCTGTGCAAGGCAAACTCCTTACCCGCTGTGCTATTGCTCCAGTACTAGGGACAATAAAATTATGACAATACTGATGATGACTTTGTTCATTTATTTTGGTGTATTTATTCTTTGGACTGCTTGTGATATCACAAAATTATCACTAATTATAATTTAATTAAATTTAATTTTAAGTGCAAATTAGTGATAATTTTGTGATATGTTTTTTGAGTTCTGAAAATGTTTATAAAGTTTTTCAACTCTACTTCTTAAACTATGTCCATGGCCCCTTAGATACTAATTTATATTTAACTTCTTTTTTGTTTGTTTGTTTTGGTCTCCTAAACAGTATTCAGTTGACTTAGTACTCCAAACCTACTCTTGAAGATACTTGTGTACAACAATGGCAATGTGGTACTACTAAAGGAAGATACTCATAATAAATATAACAATATCACTTGTATCACTTGTATCACTTGTCATCACGTTGATCTTCGATTTGCTTGAGTGAGCACCAGTAATGTCTCCATTTGTCCCTGTCACAAGTTAGTGCAGCCCAATGATATCTGTTTGCTCTAGGCACAGGAAGAGCCTCAAATCATTCATTCAGGGATTTGATGAAGAAATATGACCATCTAGTTGGTTGGTGAGCATTCACGCAGCCTTCTGATATCCCGTGGAATCCAGTCGGTAACAGCTCTAGTCCAGCAGTCGTCTCTGAATCTCATTACATGACCAACCCATCTGATTTTTGATGCCTTGCCAAACGAGACAGCATCCCAGATTCTTGACCGTCAACAGAGGTCGGAACTCTGGATTCCTTCTCTCACTTAAGTGAGACTCGATACTCCTAGCATAGCTCTTTCGATTCCTCTTTGGGATACACTAATAGCGTTCTCATCCTGTTTGCGTAGGGCCCAAGTCTCTGAGGCATATGTTAGTGCAGGAAGAACAGTGAAATAGAAAAGATATGTCTGGAGTTGGAGGTTCTTCGTTCTCTTAACCACTTCTTCAACACTCTTGAAGGCATTCCACAGTGCTCTCTTCCTCCTGCGCAGTTCTGGCACCAAGTGATTCCTTATGTTGATTTCTCGACCCAGTTACAAATAGCTGCTGCATTCGGAGATGTTCGTTCCATTAAGAGCAAATGGAGCTTCAGGGACCAGTTCGTTTTACATGAACATCATCTTGTTGACATTCAGCTGCAATCCGACCTTTCCACACTCGTGGTCAAAGTAGGCCAGCATTTGTGCCACTTGGCTCATGTTTGGTGTTATGAGAATGATGTCATCAGTGAGGTGGAGGTGGTGTAATTGCTGACCATCTATCTTCACTCCCATTCCTTCCCATTCCAGTCATCACATGATGTTCTCGAGGGTGGCACTCAAAAGTTTAGGTGAAATGGTATCACCCTGCCGCACCCCTCTCTTTACATCAATGGTCGCTTCCCTGTAAAATGGTGAGATCCTGGTTGTGAATCCACGATATACCTCGAGGAGGATTTTGATATACTGAGTTTGAATGCCCTGTTTGGCCAGGGCTTCGATGACCGCATCAGTCTCAACAGAATAGAAGGCCTTAGATGAACATTAGACAGAGCAGCATCTTGAACTCTCATGAAACTTCAATGAGTTTGGTCACTGTGTGGATATGGTCTATCATGCTGAATCCCCTTCAGAACCCGCCTTGCTCTCATGGTTGTCCTTTGTCTAGTGTTCTGCCTATTCTATTCAGGATGATACAAGTGAACAACTTGTAGATGACAGACAGCAGGCAGATTCGGCGATAGTTGCTGATGTCGTAGATGTCTCCCTTCTTGTACAACAGAACGGTCCTACTGGTTTTCGACTGAGATGGAACCCAGCCATGCTCTCAGCCACTTTCAGGACACTTGGGCCAAACCTCATGCACGAGTGAAGCCCCGCAAATCCAGGTAAGCAGAACTTTGCGACCTTAAACTCTAGATTCAAGGAGACCTGGAAACAAGATCCTCTGTCTGCCTCCTCCAATCTCTGGCATCCGAGGGAGGGGTCAAACCCAGATGCCCCACCCTACCCAAGCCAGATAAATACCTCACGAGCCGACCCCCACTACACTACATACACTACCCAGCGACCACCATGCTCCAGGCCGCTTTCCAGACACATCATAAGACACTTAATACCCATTTTCCCGCAGCATATTTGATAGGTTTAAATTTGGTGTGAACCATGGTAACAACTCTAAGGGCAATTGGAAGCCACCGTAAAAGCCTTCATCCCTCTCAGATAGCCCGGCAAGCTACCGAGCTTATGCCGCCCTCACAGCAGAGCCTAACAAGCCACCCCTGGCATATTCAATATGCCAATAACAGTAGTAACAGTTGACCTCATTCACGTGTCACCGAAAGAGCTCACAATATGGCAGTGTTAAGAAAGATGAGCAAGGAGAAGCTGATAAAATTTCGGGGACAAACTAGACTGCCAAATCGAAGAAAGACTACAATGATTGTCTGTATATTCAACACACGTACGCTGGCATCAGAAGCATCCATCAAGAACCTGATGGTGCAAGCACAGAAGATCAAGTATGACATCATTGGTCTGGCCAAAATGAGGAGACATCAATCACATCACGCCATTTCTGACACTGGAGAAGAACTGTTCCTCGGAACATGTGAAAATAGAGGCATTGGTGGTGTTGGTGTCCTTGTCAACATGAACTTGGCCTTGAGCATCGATTCATTTGAATGCCTAACAACCCAAATTGAATGATTACGCTTGAATAGATGTGGCTCACTGCCTGCAGTTTCTATCTTTGTCGTCTACGTGCCAACTTCCAACTACTATGAAGAAGAAATTGAGAAGTTCTACATGGAACTGGAGAAGTTCTATAAAGAAGACCACACTTTCCACAAGATCATTGTTGGTGATTTTAATGCCAAGATAGGTCCAAGAAGGTCACCTGAAGAGCTCCAAATTGGGACACATGGCCTAGAATGGAACGATCAGGGTGAGAGACAGTCTGAATTCATCATGTTGACCAAGAACATCCATGGTAACTCAGTTCCAGAAGGCCAAATCTAAATGCTGGAAATGGGAGTCTCCAGGTGGACAGTTCCACAATGAAATTGACCACATCATATTCAACTGAAGGTTTCGCTGACCGATGTTGCTGTTGTCCCAAAATTCCAAATGAGATCAGACCACCATCTCCCTCATGCAAAATTCTACTTCACAGACAGGGGAGAAAAGTCTGCAAAATTTAAGTCTAAGAAGGCAACTCCAAGAATGGCCACCAACTGGGAGCTCTTTGGCACTATTGCAGCAACATGGGAAGATGCCGTCCTTGACAACATTGACGAGGAATATGATCGACTGGTTCAGCACCTCCATTACTGTGTGAAGAATGCTGAGAGTGAGAAAGCCACAAACAGACACCTGTCTTCGGAAACTCTCGAGCTCATTTGTCGATGTGGTTTGGCACAAGCCTCAGGCAACCACAAGCTAACGTCCAAGCTCACAAAGCAGTGCAGAGATGTGATAAAGAAGACCTCAAAGAGAGAAGAGCAGCAGTGTTGGCCAGTGCAGCAGAAGCCGGGTAAAGTATTCGTAATGCTCGCCTGTCCTTCGCCAACTACAAGACCAAGATGACTGCCCTCCGATGTCCCGACGGATCTATCACTTCTTCCAGAAAGGCAATGGAGAGGATTATTCACAACTTCTACTCGGATCTCTTTGACAGCCATGTCCACCTGCCCATGTACCAAATTCTGCAGGATGGATAGGTCGTTCCCAACGTTCTCCCTTTTGAAATCCGACACGCCATTTCATTGGTAAAGAGGAGAACAGCACCTGGTCCAGACAAGCTCAGACCAGAACACCTGAAGAATCTGCCGCCAGTACTCATCAATACACTGGCTCGACTCTTCACACGCTACCTGTCTGAAATCTAACAATATACACATATACAATACATAAACATGGAAACATTACATTTTTTTTATTCAACTGTGGCTAATAATTAAAAAGTGAAGCCAAGTATTTCCAAGTTAACATTGTTTACAGAATTTTTTAAACTTTACAATGAGTTCGAATTTGTCTAAAGTGCTGTATGCATTACAATAATACAATTTTGTTCCCCTTAAAAATTCAAGTTCTTTTTAGAACACTTAGAGAATTTATTTTACTATTAAAAATATGTTAGCACCTCATCTCCTCTGAATTTACTTGACCATATAATTTTTAAACATTTTTTATGTTTCAAAAAAATTAGTCAAACTTCTCATTCTTTTGATGCATCTATGTTATTTACCAAGAAACGGCAGTAGGAAATATAAAACCCAATATAAGAATATTAAAACAAATGAATCTAGCAAGTTTATTTTGGTGTAAAGTAAAATATTGACTTTGTGTTACATGTATAATAGAGCAGTATATTATATACCACACACATTAATTAAAACCCTTAAGGATATTAAAGTAACATGTGCAATTACTATTCTGAGGAATGTATGAGAAATCACTCACAAATGACTTACTACATATTTATAGCATAGTTCATGAGTTGCCTGTTTAACAGATTTCAAATAAGCATGTTCCAACTGCTCAACATCACAATAAATGCAAACAATTTTGTTAAAAGAACTAATTAACGAATTATGTGCCAATGGGATAGACAGTTCATCTTCGGGACTAGAGCATATGTTTGTCATGTGAGTCCAAAATTTAATCTTCAGCACTATATTTGATCATTGTCTTTACTGATAGAGCTAAGCATAGTATCCTGTAGTTTCATCCAAGTTGCATAAAATGTGAGATATCTCTCTTTCCTTGTTTAATACCTGAGTAGTAGTAACATCAACATCATAAATCAATTCCCTCTCTGAGTCTTGTGGTTGGTCCAAAGCTGTGAATCTGTATCCTTTGTACACCAGAGGCTGAGGCATGTGGATGGTCTGATGGGTCTTCCACAGGGCATGGACCCAATCAGCCCCCATTCCCAAGAATGCCCAGAATTTTCAACCAGAGACCAACTAATTGGGAGTTTCATCTCTTGACTAGTACAAATATCTCTATATTGAATATGGAAATCAATGTATGTTTCAAATTAGTGTATTTACAAGCTTTGGGAAAATGCCCCAAAGTGAGAATGCTAAATCATATGCTATATCTATTCTAATTGTTGAATGCTGTCTTTATGTTCTCCATCATAGCTGTGCCAAAATATAACTCTTCCAACAATGTACAAGTATTCTATTTTATCCACGTTCATTCCAACCTTACTGTTTTCTGTTTTGGATTAATATTTTTTCTCACAGGTGTAAGAAATTCATCACTTGCTCATATTGCTTCTATTGCTATTGGAGACAACTTTCTAAAGGCATCTCCAAGGCAATATCAAAGAAAAGCTTGATTCACTATTTTCTTCTATTGGTATTGAGTGTTTAGTCTTGAATGGAAAATTTTATCTAGAAATAGACTACAAACAGTGAAGAGCAGCATAAATATATAACAATTAACATTTCAGCATCGAATTTGAAATTTTGTATAAATATGTCTTAAATACATATGTAAACATGCATGTATGCACATGTATACTTTAAAGATTTATTATTAACAATACAGGGAACAAAGGTAATGTTCAAAATTTGTGACTTTCACAAAAAAGTCCGGATTTGAGCTTCAAGTTAAGGATGTTCAGTCACACTGAGCCGCCCTTTATCTTTCTTTACTATTGCACACTGAAATAGAATTGATAATAGCAAGCAGATCCTATTCGCAAGTTCTGAATATTTCACGAGCTTTCTGTACTGAGGCCAATAGGAAAATAACATTGAATCAAAATAAGTTTTGATATTTTTCCTATATCTCTGTCTTAATAACTTCATAATTAAAATTAATTTTGAAATGATTTTATAGGTCAGTAATAGTATATAAGTAATGGACATTACATACTGTTTCTTTTTGACAATTTTTAATTTAAAAAGTCATAAAGAACAGTTCAAAATAATTATTGTGAAATTCAAAATAATTATTGTGAAATTCATTGTCTTAATTCTTTCTTTCTGGCTTCCCCTTTCTCTTATTCTACTAGTAAATAATCTTGGTATCATAATATAGTATCATTGCTTCTTCTCTGTCTTGCTTATAAGTCTAAACATCAGTATTATGATTAGCTTTATTACCTCTCTAATTTACTCATCAGTTTCTCTTTATTTCCTAGTGTTAATTCTAAAACATATATATGGCATATATATACATATATATATATATGAGCATTTTCATTCTATTGTGTATAAATCTCAACAGCTGCTCCTCCCAGATGGGAGTATAAAATGAGGTCCCTATAGCCATGCCACTGGATTCCAAATCAGTCTGTTTTCACTTAGGGCACCCCAGAGGGGGGAAAATGGGAACCTTCCCCACCTCAAGGGACCTAGCCCCAGCAGCCTACCTCCACTACCCAACTGCCACCACACTCCAGGCTGCTTTCTGGATGCTCTGGTCGAGCCTCACACATGAACGAAGTCCCACGGAACCTTGATAATGTGGAACTTTGTGATCTTGGACTCTGGACTTAACAGGACCCGAAGCAGAGATCCTCTGCCTGCTATCCCCCAATCTCCAGTGACCCAGGGATCACATCCATAAGCCACATCCTGCCACACTCTGCCGTCACACCATATTTGATGGAGTTCAGACAGTAGGCAACAAATCATAGAGAGTGATTAGATATAGATATAGATATAGATATAGATATAGATATATAGATGATATAGATATATACCTCTTGGAGAGCCCGGCAAGCTACTAAGAGTATACTGCCTGCACAGGCAGAGCCTGGCAAGCTACCTGTGGTGTATTTGATATGCTAAAAACAGTAATGATAGGTCTCATTCCTCTGACCCTGAAAGAGCCTCCAATCATTGGGAAAGACGAGTAAGGAGAGGCTGATAAAATCTCAGGGCTGGGAGGAATAGAGACATAACTGGTGCCTGCTCCAGTAAATCAAGGAACAATGGGATGACAGTGATACAGTGATACAGTGAATTGCCTAGTCTGTCTTTTCCCCCTTGACAGTTAGTTTTCTCAAATGTATGTGGTCAGGATGTATTCTTCTAGCTCCATTTGTGCTTGTCTAGTTCCTTAGTTCTTTTGCTCTTTTCTTTCCCAATATCATGCCCCCCTTTACAGACACTGTGTAACTAAAGATGGTTTACTCTTGAGACCTACATCATCTGCAATAGACTATATGAACTTTTTTAAATCATACTAACATAACTTCATTTATCTTCCAATTTTACATAATCTATTTTTACATGCTGTGTTCTATATGACCTAAGATCAAATTCTTCCAAGGACGGCAAGTTACTTATTCCCTCTCATTGAAAACATATAAGAATAGAAATGCAATTAAATGAACATTTTTAAAAGACATTCTAACATTTGTCTCTTGCCTTGGGGATTTGATTTTAAAGAGTATCCTTACATCTTTTGATTTACTCAACTCTCTCTTAGGTGATGTCATACATTTCTTTTCTTTTCTTTTTTTTTTGCGTTTTGGGTCTTGGCGATGCACAGGGGTTACTCCTTGCTGTGTACTCAGGAATTACTCCTGGCAGTGCTTAGAGGACCATATTGGATGCTGGGAATTGAACCCAGGTCAGCTGCATGCAAGGCAAATCCCCTCCTGCTGTGCTATTGCTCCAATTATCCCCAGATGTCATACATTTCTGACAGGATTTCTATCTTCTAATACAGTGCCTTACTACTTGCATCCTGGAATTTGTTTAAATTGTGTTTTCTGGGATATTGATATAAATCAAAGCAAATAAGAAGAGGAATGTGCAAGAAATAAATAAGCTCACATACATAAAATGAACTATCTCTCTTTAAAGTCTGCTATTCATTAGTCTGTCTTAGAAAGTGACTCAGATTGCTAACCTAAGACACCAGAATGGATGTTATCCCATCACCCATATCATGAATGTCATAGATCTTACTGTTAGACCAAAAGGAGCTTTGGTTTCAAAAGGAAAACCTGTGTTTTCACCAATTGCCTGATGTAGTTGCAAAGATCAGGCTCCCCTGTACTCAATCAATAGAAACAGATAGAGATGGTCAGAAAAACAACAACAACAACAACAAACTTTCTACCTGCTAGAAATTTCTAGAAATTGGCTGTTTAGATGTGGAACTAGTGTCCCCAAAGTAACTATTTTGCCTGCATAGTCATAAGAAACAGATTTTAAAGCATAGGAAAGAATGTAAGTGAGGCCTCAGTGAAGTTCCATTTTTACCCAGACTATATATCAGGAGGGCATGACAGCCCTGCCTTGTGTCGGGAAGAGACTATCATTAAACAACACTAGGAATTTAACAGAAAAATATCAGATAATTCTTTCTCTGTTTTTAATTGAAGTTTTGTTTCGTTTGGGGGAATTTTGGTTTGTTTTGGAGTCGCATCCAACAATGCTAAGAACTTAATCCTGGCTCTGTGTTCAAGGATATGACTGTCAGACTCAGGGGACCATAGAAGAGGCCAATTATCAAAGTTTGAGGAGCATCATGCAAGGGGAGTGTCCTCCTGCTTTACTATTTATCTGTCCCCATAACTCTATCTCAAAATTTGAAAATAATTACATATATAGTATACTCTTTCCAGAGAACCACAGGAAAAAATGTGCTTCAAGAAATACACAGTGCTAACACACACCGCTTTAAATATATGATCATCTAATCTTTGATAAGGGAGCAATAAATGTGAAGTGGAGCAAGGAAAGCATGTTTAACAAATTGTGCTGGCAAAATTGGACAGCTACATGCAAAAAAATGGGCTTAAACCTCCACCTATCACCATGTACAAAAGTCAGATCAAAATGGATTAAAAACCTCAACATCAGACCAGAATCCATAAGGTACATTGAAGACAAGGCCGGCAAAACCCTCCACGACATTGAAGCTAACGGTATCTTCAAAGTTGACATGCCACTGGCCAAGCAAGTAAAAACATAGATAAATAAATGGGACTATCTCAAACTAAAAAGCTTCTGCACCTCAAAAAAAACTGAGCAAAATACAAAGACAATCTACAGAATGGGAATGGATGTTTATGCAGTACCCATCCCATAAAGGGTGATATCAAGGATATACAATTCACTGGTTGAGCTCCACAAGAAGAAAACTGTGGACTCAATCAAAAAATGGGGTGATGAAATGAAGAGAAACTTCCCCATAGAAGAAAAATGAATGGCTGAGGGCATATGAGAAAATGTTCAACATCACTAATAATCAGGGAGATGCAGATCAAAACAACAATAAGATATCATCTCACACCACAGAGACTGGCCCACATCCCACAAAACAATAGCAACCGGTGTTGGCATGGATGTGGGGAGAAAGGGACTCTCCTTCACTGCTGGTGGGAATGCCGAATGGTTCAGCCCTTTTGGAAAACAATATGGAAGATTCTCAAAAAATTAGAAATTGAGCTTCCATTTGACCCAGCAATACCACTCCTGGGAATATATCCGGGAGAGGCAAAAAGGTATAGTAGAAATGACATCTGCATTTTTATGTTCATTGCAGCACTGTTTACAATAGCCATAATCTGGAAAAAACCCTAGTGCCCCCAAACAGATGACTGGTTAAAGAAACTTTGGTACATCTACACAATGGAATACTATGCTGTCAGAAAAGATGAAGTCATGAAATTTGCATATAAGTGGATCAACATGGAAAGTATCATGTTGAGTGAAATGAGTCAGGAAGAAAGAGACAGACATAGAAAGACTGCACTCATATGTGGAATATAAAGTAGCTGAGAGGTACAAGCTTGCAATGATGCAATTTCTGGCAGGTATTTCTTTGGACTTAGTTACTAAAATACAGAAATCCAAACCCATGCGGCCGCTAGCGTGGCTGCTTGACCTCATATCTCTTTATTCTCAGCAATGGAAAACAAATTATCAAATGCTTCCTTTTCAGCAGGTCTCATTTTAGGGGGAAGAAACTCCAAACTATAATAGTGAGTTTTTTGTTGAAATATTGAATGTAATCAAAGTAAACTGAAAGTAAAGTGAAATTTATCAGTTACACAGGCGGCGTGGGGGGCTGGGGAGGTGTGGGGTGGGGGGGAGTATACTGTGATTCTTGGTGGTGGAATATGTGCACTGGTGAAAAGATGGGTGTTCGAGCATTGTATAACTGAAACTTAAACCTGAAACCTTTGTCACTTTCCACATGGTGATTCAATAAAAGAATAAATTTTTTAAAAAGAAATACACAGTGCTAAATAGTTTAGTGATGCAACATATCACTTTGTTTTTTCTCCATTTCTCTTTGTCCCCTTTTTATAAATCTATCAATATTCCATTGGTTTAATGCATAAAGAAAAAAAATCACATTAAGATCCATGCCATCTCGGGTCCTCTTGGAGGTGGACCCATCTCAAGAGAGTTGGAAACTAAGGGCTCTTTAAGAGTATACTCTAAGAATATGGATCTGAGACTAGACACTTACCTGTCATATGATAAAAAATGCATTTTTGATACTGGATATTGAAAAATTCTGGATTACTGAAGTAACTCTGTTTCTAATACTAACTCTATCTTATGTGAATTATGATAAACTATTTGTAAAAAGGTATGGATCCACTTAGTACACGTTAAGCATTTAAGAAATATGCTATTAAATGCCTGATGGAGTTGTCTGGTTACAATACATATGATCAAAACTTAGCTACAAGAACAATTTTGAATATTTAAGTACCTAGTATACTGTTGTTGACTGGAAAATACATTCATCCCAAACTTTACTAAAAATAGAGAACTAGAGACATTTCATATTTACCTGGAATGAACTAGTTATCTTTTCTATTCTTTGTGAAAGCATCTACTTTTAGAAATAATATACTTTTATTACATAGACATTATAGAACGTCATTCAGTGGACTCCAATCTGCAGATGGTACCATAGGAAGTGCACTTTATAAGTAAGAAGTAGAAAGAATCTGGATGGCTATGGATGTACACTCACATAAAAGTAAGAGAATTCTTAAAAAGATGCAAAGGGCTTTCAAGTTGGGTGTTTTTAGAAGAGTTCCTTTTCTCCTAGGTGTGCTGGTATCCAGGGTTATGATATTATATCATATCTTTTACTACTAAGAAAAAGGAATAGCACCTACTAGTCCTTTTACGGTTTAGAGATAACTCAGAGTTCATTTTCGGTACAGAGTTGATGCATTTAGTAGGTAATTTGGTAGCATTTTTATTTTAAATAGAGCCAGAACAAAAGAGAGGTCCAGGCATGTTCAGACTTCAATGGCGTGCTCTAGCTGTTGGATAATTTGAGTTCACAGATTTCATTATATAATCTAGTTTCTCACAAGTCTTGGTAGGAAAATTCAGTGGAGACTTCAGTCAGCTAGAACTCTGTAGTAAGGTCATTTTTTTAAAATCTTCAATGGAGACTTCATATCGGAAAAGCAGTTCCTTACCCTATACAAGAACTTGTAAATTGAAACACAATAAGATTGAAAATAATGATAATGGATGTGCCCAATATAAACGATGTGTTAAAACCAAATTAATCATCATATTAATGAAAATAATATTAATTCAATGAGAGAAATATTGCTAATGTAAAATAGGGTATTGAAATACTCTAGGTGATATCAACACTGTATTATCTTCAAAGAGAAAATATTTGTATCACATGGGCTAATGGAGGAAACAAGTATACAGAGTATCTAGGTCAGTGCAGATTAATCATTTTCTATCTGCTGCCACTTTAATAGGTTGACAATGAATTAATGAAAGAATGATATAGTGAACAGTGGGGTTGGAGAGATAGTGGAGCACATAGGGCACTTGCCTTGTATAGAGCCAACCCAGAAACATCTCTTATGGGCCCCTGAACACAGCCAGTGTAGAAGCTTCTTATTTAACTCCACTTACAAGCCCGAAGCAAACATATTGAAAGGTGAAAAACTGAACACCTTTCCTCCAAGATCAAGCACAAAACAAGGCTGTCCCATCTTACCACAATTATTCAAAGTCCTTGCCATATAAATGAGGCAAGACATAGATATTATGGCCACCCAGATTGGAAAGGCTTCTAGAAACAATAGAGCTGTAAAGTTTCCCGATAGAAAACAATGCACAGGTTAGCTTTTCAATATGCAGCTAAAGCAATAGGAGAGAAAGATTTTTTTGTTTTTGTTTTTGTTTTAGCAACACCCAAAAATTCTGAGGACTTACTCCTGGCTCTACTCAGAAAATACTCATGGTGATGCTTCAAGGACCATAGAGGATTGAGGGGTAAAAACACAGGTTGGCCATGTGCAAGGCAAGCAACCAACATGTTATACTAGATCTTGGGCTAGGAAGAGAAAAATTTGAAATGATAGAATTCACTGTTGTAATCTTGGTCTTGTCATGTTAATCTTCTTTACTTCATTAATTCCTTTGCCAAGCCTTTGTTGAGATGATTAATATCCATCTATAATAGTACTTGCATGTAAACAACTATTTAATCTTTTTTGTTCAGAATTTGACATAGAAAATCAAGTTAACCTTTAAAAATTGCACAGAATCTTAAATTCTAGGGAGAAAGTAAAGATACTTCACTGAAAATCTATACTTACTTAGAGTCTTTTTTTATCATAACCTTACTTGGCTTCAGACATAGTTACTGTTCTTTACGTTAACACTAGTATCTCCCTGTTTTGACCATCTTAATAAACATTTACACAAACTAATCTGTTCTAATAGTCTATATCAATGGGCCCAAGCTGACTAAGCTTTACTTTCTGTGTGTGCGAGTATAATTGTTTTTGATTCTCAGGTTTCTTCATTAGATACAACTCTAAAAAATGATGACCATAAACATCCTCCTCAAGAATCTCAACCTAGTGAATCAATACTAAATTATGTTATTTAAAGGGATTTTGCATATGTAAGTTAAGTTCACACTAAATTGAATTTAAACTCTAAAGTTCAAAGAAATTTTTCTTTAGAATATAAATATGGATCTTCTGATATAATATCACAGTTACAGCAATAATTTTCTTTGTCAGGTAACAAAAAATCAAGTTTTGCAGAATGAGATGATATAAATTTATTTCTGACTTTGATATGGGGATTCCACATGAGAATAAAATAGATCACACTCATGGAAGTGCTCTGAATATCTAGTAAGCAGACATAGGAAGTCAAATCATAAGAAACTAAATTATCCAAACACCAGGAATGAATTTAGAATTTTAGTTTTTTTCAATCCCTCAAATAAGAGAATAATTGGAACAACTTAAAATTTGGTGAGATACCCTTTGGACCCTGCTGCGGAGCGAGCATGATGGAAGAGCCCAAGGAAGCGCTCTTGGACTCCAAACAGCCCACTGAACTAATTCCGGCATGGGACCAGAGACCCCACGGTGCGCTGAAACAGTGGGAGCCGGGCATCCCCCAATTCTTTTAACCTCTCTCTCTCTCCACACCTCCCCCCTGAGCACAGCGCAGGATCCGCGGTTTTCCTGAGCGCAAAATGGAGACGCCGAGCCTCTCTCTAGGCTTCTCCATCTTATGAGCACCATAAAAGGGTAAAAGTTTGTAGTGATGTTATTTCTGGTTGTACTTTCCCTGGACTTTATACAGAAACCCAAAACCTAATGTCATCTTAGCATCAGCAATATGTAATATGTCCCTTTTTAATGGGTCGGACTTTTGTGGGAGATCCTAACAAGAATAGTAAGTCTGTTGCTGAAATATTGAAGGCAATCAAAGTGGTAGCCATCTCTCTAGACTGAACTAAGATATATCCCCACGCCGGCTGAGAAGAAATATCCTTCTTTCTCGGGAAGAAACGCGGCGTGGTGTCAAACATAGTGTGATGTCCATTAAGCAAACAGACCTGGTGGCGTGGGAATGGGATATAAGGGGAAAAATTATGTACATGGAACAGTGGGACGCTGGTGGAATCTCGAGCCGGAGCCGATACCAGTGCAAGCCCTTCGGTTCCAGAAACTGCTTGCAGAAACTCTACTAGTCTATCAACTAAGCCAGAACCCCATGCCTGCCGATGACGGGAAATAACCATCCTTTTCGGTTTTTTTTTCCCTTGTCAGGCAGTGTGGCGATTACCAAACAGGCGTGAACTCGGTGGCGCGGGGCAAGGGGGAAAAAGAAAAGTTATGTAACAAACAGCGGGACTTAATATCTCTATATTCTTAGCAGTGGAGAACTATCAAATGCCTCCTTGGCAATAGGACTGCTTTCCTTTTTTGGGGGAAACCCCAACAACGGTAGTGAGTTGTGTGTTGAAACATGGAATGTAATCGAGATAAGGCATAAACGAAGTGGAACTTATCATGTACAAGGGTGGGGACTGGGGAGGTGGGAGGGGGTGGCAGGTATACTGGGGGGGTTGGTGATGGGAGATGGGCACTGGTGAAGGGAAGGGTGTTTGAGAATTGTATAACCGACATAATCCTGAGAACTATGTAACCCTCCACATGGTGATTCAATAAAATTATTTAAAAAAAAAAATTGGTGAGATAGAATAAAATTCTATAGTGTGTAGACTCAGGTTTTGAATCATACAAATTTCAAGATGACAGTTTTAAGGCACTGGTTATATAAACTTAATATGTAGCAAAAATAAATAACTCTACTCAACCCAATTTTTTAATTGAATTACAGTGAGATAAAGCATTACAAAGCTGCTCATGATTGGGTTTCAGCCATACAATATTCCAACACCCATCCCTCCACCAGTGAACAGTTCCCAACACCACTGTTTCTTGTTTCCCTCCTACTACCTCCTAAATCTCAGCTTCCCTGCCTCACTTTATGTCAGGCACCTTTCTCCTTCCTCTCTTCTTTTGTGCATTATATTTTGAAATAAAGGTGCTAAGAGGACATCGTAGTTTTTGTCAGGGCATTAAGAATTTTGATCAGGAAGGTACAGCTGGAGTAGCTTTTTTTAACTGAGTAAAAACATTGTGTTGTGGACATGATTTCTGGGGCTTCTGGAGGTACAGAGAGGTGGAAAGAGGTAGCCCATCCTGACCCCAAGAAAGCCTGGAGATTTCAGTCACAAAACCTGCATATCCTAATTTTCAGCAGATTAAGATCTCAGCGAAGTCCACCCTAAGACCAGCAGTGGAGACTGGCCGTGGCCATGGCAGCAATTGTGGATTGTGGGAGAAAGAGGATGTGGGGGACTATTTTTGGGCCAACATCACGCTGACCCATCCCCTTTCAATCTACTTTAGTCAGTTAAGGTTTGCATGAGTCCGAGATTAATCGCAGCTTTTGATCTCTTTCGAGATTCATTAACAGGTCTCTGAAGCGAAGGTAGTAGAAGAGCTTACCTGGTGTTGCTGGAGTTGATACTTATGGGTGAATGTCATCTTCCAGAAGTATAGGGAAGTGGGGGAAGTAACCCATCCCATCTCCAAGAAAGTCTGGATATTTTAGTCACAAAACTCGCATAACCAAATTTTCAGCAGATTTGCAAGATCCGTCCCAAGATGATTGAGTCCATCTAGAAGCATGGAGGCCATCTGGACTGTGGGAGCAAAATTCTGCCTGGGGCTCTGCTTGGGTGGGCACCAGACAAACCTGACCCCTTGGATCTACCTCGGTCTGTTCAGCCTTTCGTGGGTCTACGATCTGTTATCACTTTTGAACTCTTTTGAGATTTATTTATGGGTCTCTGGAGCAAGGTCTGATAAATGACCTTATATGCCTGAACCTGAGTTGGTTTATGGGTTGGTTCCCATATTCCTAAACTTTCACTGTTTGATTTGTCAGAAAACTCATAGTAGTGATTTGGGGGTGTCAAGATGGCAAAAAGAACCCTCAGGTTGCTGATGCCCTCATCCCACTGTCCAGATGGACTCTCCTATGGTACTGTTCTGTCTGGGTGGAGACCAGAACAGAGCCCAGGGCTGCAACACTTTGAGACTCTGCTCCTCACTGTTTGATATGTGTGTTGAGCCATACCAGGTGGTGCCCAGGTTTTACTTCTAAATTTGTACAAGAGTTCACTTCTGTGGTGCTTAGGGATTATATGAGGTGCCAGTCAAGAATGAAGTAAGTGCCTTTACTCCTGTACTTACTTTCCATGTCCTAAAGAAGGTATACTTTTAAGGAACAAAAGAAGAATTTGGGGGTTATAAAGAATTATATTTAATAATGTCCATTTAAACTTGGTATTAATGTATTTTATTAATATGAGAATAAATGTTTGATTTTCCTATCATATGGACTGGAGTGATAGCACAGCGGGTAGGGCATCTGCCTTGCACATGGCTGACCCAGGTTCGATTACTCCATCCCTCTCAAAGAGCCCAGAAAGCTACCGAGAGTACCCCACCCACATGGCAGAGCCAGGCAACCTACCCGAGGCATCTTCAATATGCCAAAAACGGTAACAACAAGTCTCACAATGGAGACATTATGAGTGCCCGCTTAAGTACATCAATGAACAACAGGATGACAGTGCAACAGTCCTACAGTGCTACATATGCTCATAAGAGGACTGGAGCAATAGCACAGTGGGTAGGGCATTTGTCTTGCATGCAGCCAAGTCGGGTTTGATTCCTTAGTCCTTCTTGGAGAGCTTGGCAAGCTACCAAGAGTATCCCTCCCACACGGCAGAGACTGGCAAGCTCCCCGTGGCATACTCAATATGCCAAAAACAGTAACAACAAGTCTCACAATGGAGACGTTACTGGTGCCTGCTCGAGCAAATTGATGAACAACGGACGATAGTGCTACAGTGCATGCTCATCTGCTACCCAGCCACCGCCACACTCTAGGCCACTCTCCGGACACTTGGGCCAAACCTCACACATGAGTGAAGCTCATTAATACAAAATAGAAACCAATTTCCCAAAATAAACATAATTTACCAAATTACTAAAATATACATGTATACATACATATTAAAATTGTTTTAAGGTAGGAATTTATAGGAAATACATGTTATAAATTTTGTAGTATGTTTTTTGGATAGATACATAGGAGAAGAACTGCTAAATTATGTTGGTCATTATATATTTTATATATAATCATCTATCAGCATATTACATATATACATATATTAGATATTTTCATTCTCTTGTCCAGAGACTGAGCCAGTTTACATTTCTTCCTATACTCTACAGTAAACTTTCACCTTCTAAATATTTAATTCAAATTTTCTTTTGCTACATTATTAAAGATTAAATTTATATCCAGATACTCTTCACCATTCTCCATCAATATAATACTGCAATAGGTGTATCATAATGGCATACATTTATATTTCATACATAATAAATCTTTGTTGTAACTTTTCTCTTTTTTTATCTGACTAAATTTTATTTCTCATACTTCCTACATTTCTAAGTGTGACGTAGACAATTGCAAAAATGATCACACTTGGGACATACCCAAAATTTATCATCAGAATATTTCTACTTGTCTCCTGTTGATTATCTTATACATAAGCCTGAAAAATACTAGTAACTGAACTGAACTAAGTTTGTATCACTCAGGTCTATGGTGTTCATCTAAAGAGTAATATTTATATTGTATTTACTGAATCTGTTTTTTGCAATGGAAATCACAAAAAAATGTTAGAAGGAAGGGTGAAAAAATAAGTTTGTTTTAAAATATGCATTATCATATCACCTTTATAAACTTCAATATTTGTTTCTTGGATCCTGTGACTACATTATTTTGGAGGATAGGTTAAGCTTCCTAATATATTGAGAAATTTATTTATACACCAATTTAAAAACACTTACCAAGTGCCTAAGGGGTTTCATGCAGTGAGTTTGATACTGATAGTACATTGTGGAGGAAAAAAAATAAAATATACCTCATTGTGCTTTAGTGGACCTTGATGAGTATATTTGATCCTTTTTATGTTCAATTAGCCTCAGTAATTCTAAATGATTTTGACATCTTGATATTACTCATTATTTTGTCATTAACCTGGTAATGAATAATGAGCATGATATTGATATTTAGGAATAAAGCATTCTAATTAGGGCCACTGTTGATATTATCACTTCTACAACTTAGTAAAGCATATGTTTCCCCAAAGAATTTTGTCAAAAGTCTCAGAATGACATGAGAAGAATATTTATACACAATGCCAAAACAGAATTTATTAAAAAACAAACTATAATTATCTTCTTACACAAATCTTAAGTTCTGTCTAAATGTATCTCATACAGTTAAGATTTTAAAATTCAAAGTTTTATTAAAGCTCTTTTTCATCATTTCGTTGTGTGGCATGCTTAAACAAAAAATAAACACTAAATTTTCTGAAGCTTGACTTAGTTTTTTTTTAATCTCTTCTAAATCAATTTTTAATTCACAGATTTCTTTGTTAATTCTCTTTAATTAAAAATAAAAGACACAAAGTTAAAACACTTTATTTATAGTTGAATTGCAGATATTTAATGTACCAGCACCAATCCCACCACCAGTGCCAATCTCTCTCTACCAAAGTCCATTTTCCTCCAACAACCCTTTCTTTTTTTCTATTTTTTTATGAATTTATTCACTGAATTACTGTGAGAACCGTTACAAATCTTTCAAGTCTCAGTCATATAATGATGAAACACCCGTCCTTTCACCAGTGCACATTTTCCACCACCAAAACACCCCAGTATACCCCCATCCCACACCCTCCCCCTCCCTGTGTGGCAGATGATTTCCACATTAGTCTCTTTCTATTTTGATTACATGCAATATTTCGACACCAGGCCCACCGTTATTATTTGGGATTTTCCTCCAACACTTAGAACTGCTGAAAAGACGACATTAGACAATTTGTTTTCTATTGATGATTATGAATAGCATATGATGTCATGCAGGGAATTATGAAATTTTAATAATTAAATCTGGACGGATTTCTGCCAAAAGTCACTGGGTTCCAAGATGTGTTCGTGTGTCTCTGGGACCATGACCCTTAAGCAGCTTAATCAATAACCAGAGGGTCTCCCACTCCAACAACTTTCATCCCAACCCTTATTCTTGTCTTCTCGACAGGCACATTTTTAAGTTCGGGTGTTTTACCTTGGATCTTCTGTTGTCTATTTTGTTGGTTCAGAGATTCAGATGTACAACCATGCCTCACCTCTATGCTGTTGGCAATTTCCACTGTAATCTTACACTGTTTCTCTGTCTCTCTTTTTCTTTTCTCCCATGTCCTCAGTTCTAGAACCTAGGCACCAGGATAGTCCAGGGAACACCTCCTCTGATATCTTGCATTTCTTAGTCCTCTCATTCTATATATCTCACAGATAAACGAGAATGTCCACGTTGGTCTATCTTCTTCTGACTTCTCTTAACAGAAACTGGAGCTTCAAGTTTTATCAACGTATGGAAACTATGAAGAGCAAAATATTTCTCTCTAACAGGCAGTTTACTGGATTGTTAAAATTATGGCCAGAGCAAAAGCCAACTTTTTTTTTGCCTGGAGCTAGAAAGAAGAAATCACTTTTTTAAAAATAAAATATAAAATTTTTATGATAGCCTCCAAGTTTGGAAGGAAAAAGCAACCCTTTCAGCCATAGAAGATGGTTTAATTAGGGACATGTGAATTGCAAAATTAGTCTAATTTTAGTTCCTACTTAATTAATTTTCATATGCTTTTATGGAGTTTCATTTTCTCCCCAAGACTTTGGAAACTAGTCCCTCAGACTGCCAATTGCTGTTGTCACCAGATTGTTCCAGGAAAAAAAAAACCTATTTTGCTCCAGGTCCCTGCGTCCTGTCTTCAGTCTACCACTGCAGGTTCTGACCATCTGGCAGGCAGCATCTGAGGAGTGCCTTGTCTGCCCATCTCATTCCACATCCCCCGGGGTCTATTTTGAATAATTGCTCATCCTAAGCAATAATAACTCCTCTACCACCAGAACACATTGTTTATGTATCTGCACTGCCCCCAGCATTACCTGGGTATTAAAATTGAAAAATTAAATAATCATTCTATACCTATAGGCCAGCTATAGAATGCAAAGTGCTACAGACACCATCTAGTTTTTTTGTTGTTGTTGTTATTCCAAATGACTTTAAGGAAAGTGCAGGTAGCACTCCTGAGTAGGGTAATTGTATAGAATTGTTGCCGCCACTTTGTAATAAAGGTTTTCCCTTCAAAGGTCATCTTTTGAGCAGTCATTGCATTGAGTTCAGTAGCAAGGCCAAATTGTATTGAATTTTATTACAGAAATTTAAATGTGGAAAAGAAACCAATGTGTTTTGAAATCCTTCATGCTCTTGCCTAAATTACAAAGCAAACCATTAGATCTGCTCTCAGATGTGAAATACTAACTAGAATGATAAATCATCTCCCCTAAAAAGGCTGATCCTATAAGCAGAGCACATGCCAGTTCAGAATGGAAATATATATAAATATGCACACATGTGTTTAGGCACATGAATCAATCTATATAAATGTGTGTGCTGCTTAAAAGGATCTACTCTGCATTAATAGAAGAATGGATCATTCTCTTCAAAGTCACTCACGTATTATTTTAAGACAATATGAATATTTTGCAACATGGCCTTCACTCTACAAAATGCGCTATCTAAAAAATGAATTAATGATAGAGGTTTATAGACATAGAACTAGGGTTAAGACAAATGCCTCGCAGGAAGTCCACCCTGGCTAAAACCTTAGCACCACAAGATCCCCGAAGCATCTCTGTCTGCAGACTTGGATGCCCCTTGACCACCACTAAATGTGGTCCAAATAGCTCACATCCATTGGTGAAATCCCTGACATGACAGTGTTCCAGTAGCATTTAGACCGTTGCCTCAAAGCACAGGTCTAGTTGGTCAAAACTCACTGGTGTTTCCCCCCCAAATAAAAAATTCTTAAAAACATAAAGATCATGCCAGTCACATAGGGGATATCCTAGTTGTGCCTTTCACTACCATAATTTAATTTTTGAAATATTTATTTTAATTCACTAAATTGATAAGATGAACTCAAATAATAAATTTTGAGCTAATTTAAAAATATATAGATAGTACTGTAATACTTTGGTGCATCATCAATTTTTTAGGTACATATTCTTTTAATTAGCTACATAGTGTTTAGCCTACTAGAAAAAAAGATAATAATTTGTAAATACTGAGTGCTCATTTTTACTGCTTGACACTTCCTAACATGACAAATTATGAGACGCAAATGTGTTAAGACATAACATAAATATACTGTAGTCTTTAACAACTTACAAGGATTCAAAGATAACTATTTGACATTGATGCTGTGCTTTCAGCATTTGTTAAGAAAATGTAATTGAAAATCCCATTAATTGCAATTAACAAAAGAGTAAGGTTTTTTTTAAAAAAAGAGTTTTTGATGAGTATAAAACACACATTGTAGAAAATAAGGCCAAGCCTTGAGTAAACTGAATTGCATTATCTCCATTACTCCTTTGGAGTTAATTCTCATTACATTTGCAAATTTGGTTGACATTTTTTAAGTGACAGCATCATTACTGATTAGATATGTTAAAACATTCTCGATCCAGGGGAGGCAAAGATTATTAACATTTAATAAAATAAGAGAATTTCAAAAACTTTCTACTTTTCTTTAGATTGCAATTTCCTAAAGCTCTTGACTTCCTTACAAGTAAAACAACATAATCACACAGAAAAAAATTTCAATTCAGAAGCTTAGAAGGCAAATATAGTATACCTCTTATATAGTTTTCAAATATTAGTCACAATTGCAATTTACTTATAGTTTTAATTTGCTCTTCAGTAATTAACATCATTTTAGCAATAAGAAACTAAGCTTTTTTATCATAGATATTATGATGAGCACTCATGCAAAATACATGAAAGGCAGATGTGGCTATATTATGCATACTATAACTGTCATAAAATTGTAATAATGTATCAGAAGTGTGAGAGGATAGAAAATTGATGCTTTTTTTAATACAACAAAAATAATCATTATTTGAAATGATTTGGTTTTGTAAAATGGCAAAAACTGAAATCAACACTGAGCCATTTTATTTGATTAAAAATGATAAAACTTTTTACCACAGTTTAATGAGATTTAGATAATTAAATTTGTTTAATTATTTTACTATACTTTATATAACAATAATAGTATTAATATTAATAGTAAGATAAAAATATTAAAGTTGATTGTAGCCATGAAATTCTTTTCTAAGTAAAATTAAGTGGAAGCTTTCTTAGTTTAAGACATGAATTGAATGCAGTCATTCTATGGGTGTCCTTCTCCTTCTGGCTTATTTAATATAGCATGATACTCTCCATTTCCAACCATTTATAAGTGAATTTTATTACTTCATTTTTTTCCTAACAGCTGTATAGTATTCCATTGTGTAGATGCACCAACATTTCTCTAGCCAGTCATCTGTTCTTGGGCACTTAGATTGTTTCCAGATTCTGGCTATTGTGAACACTGCTACAATGAAAAAACAAGTGCAGATGTCATTTATGTTGTGCATTTTTGCAGTCAGCGGGCATAATCCTAGAAATTGCTGGATGATATGGAAACTCAATTTCTAGTTTTCTTGTGAATTGCCCACATTGTTTTCGAGAAAGGCTGGACCAGTCAACATTCCCACCATCAGTGAATGAAATTCCCTCTCTCTTCCATCTTGCCAGCACTGGTCGTCCTTACACTTTTTGATGTTGTCAGTGTCTGTGGTTTAAGGGCTCTCTCATTGTTGTTTTGCTTTGCATCGCCCTAATGATTATTAATTTAGAGCATTTAAAAAATTTTTATTAGCATTTTTATGTGAATTTGTGGAATGAAAAAAATAAAGAAGCAAATAAAACATAGTAAAGGATTAACACCCAGGGACAGTACAAACAAGGGTCAACAAACAAGGGTCAGGATGAGTGCCCATGGCTGCAAGACTGCCACTAGGGCTAGAGAAGGGGGTAGTTGGGAGAGAGAAAGGTCCATTATGACAATAATAATTGGAAGGGATTATTCCAGATCGGAGATGTGTGCTACAATTGGGCAAACAATGAACATGATGGCCTTTCAGTATCTGAATTGAAAACAATAATACCCAGAGAGAAAGAGAATGAGATTTAGAGAGTGAGAGAGGAAAGAGAGAGAGAGGAACAGTGCCTGCCATATAGGCAGGCTAGGGGAAGGAGTAGCAGAAGGGATACTGTGGGGTATTGGTAGTTGAAAATGTATACTGGTGAAGGGATAGGTGTTGGAATATTGTATGACTGAAAATCATGAAACCTTTATAAATGCATCTCATGGTGACAAGGTGATTCATTTAAATAAATAACTAAATGAAAGCATGAATTGAAGCTTTCAAGTTTTTAACTAAGAGTAAAACAGATAATCCATATGGAACATAACAGTTTTGTGGAGCGTATATGCAGAAGGATCAAAATTCTTCCTGGACTAGAGTTTCTATGAATGATTGAGCAAGTAGGGAATGTTTTGAGGTTATTTTATCCTCATTCCTTTGTCTGCTGTTCCCCCACCTACATGCACATCAGAGATAAATGAGTAAGAGGAAACGATCATTCCCTGGAAAGTCCACAAGACAGAGAAGCTAGTGAATGGCTGCTACAGGCAGTTTTAAAAACTTTTGGACAAGAAAAATATATTTAAAAGAAAAATCAAAAATGAAACTTGCAGGTTTTTATTTGGGCAACAAATTTAGTAAAGACAGAGTTTACTTATATAACCTCTCCTCTAATGGTGACGATGTCACCCTACCAGTCTGAGGAGGGCTCTTTTGACATAAAAATTACTTTTTTTTCTTTCAGGGGTGTAGAGTACAAAATCCGGTAATAGTCATGCATTCAGGTGAAAGGGATATTAATGGTATCATTGATCTGTTTCTGTAATTAGGAATAACTGCTACTTTGGCACATCTTAGAGTAACCTGAGCTGTGATGCTATGTTGATCTGGATCTATATAAATAGACTGAATTAACAGTAACATTTTTCTGCTAACTCACTGAGATTTCACTTATTTATTGCTTCATCACACCCTACCCCATTGTGAGCGTTTTAATTGGTGACATTAGTTTGATATACTAATCTTAACTTTGCTCATTCATTATAAAACTAATTACCAAACAGTTGGAGGACAGAATGAAAAGGTAGCTTATAAGTGTCACAGTGACAGGAATAAAGGGTTCTGGACACTCGTGACAGTCAGTAGCTTTTAACATCAACACTTTGATACTGTTCTATCTATGTAAGTCGAGTTATAAGTTTTAAAGAAAAAATAAGCACTAATGTTGAAATGACCTGCTTATTTTAGGGAAAGAAAGATCTCATTTCCAGATACATCAGTTAAAGTTGGTTCCTAGAGATGAAATAGTTATGGATTACTTCAGAATAATAGTCTGCACTGGAAAGATTTTGTGATCATTAATCAATGATGGAGTCTATGAAGTCTATGAAGTTGTCTCCAAGAATGAGATCCAAGATGGCGCTGGTGCCACCCAACCCCTCACACTCTCCCAAATTCGGCTCATCATCTCGCCTTAGGCAGCACACGGCTCCACACGCCAGGCAGGGGACACTGCTTGTGACCCCTGCTGGACATGGCTGGCTGTTTTGTAAGATTCGATGGCATGCCAGGACATGGAGGGACCGTAGTTGGGCTGAGTAATGGCGGTGGTGCACGCAGTGGCTCATCCACTACAGGGTGCTGCCCTCCAGCCACCCGGTGACCTGGGTCTCATGGGTGTTCAACCTGGCAAAGACCCTCCGCAATGGGGTCCTGCTCTGCCAGCTGCTCAACAACCTCTGGGTGCACTCCATCAATCTCAAGGAGATCAAACTAAGGCCGCAGATGTCCCAGGTGATGCCCAGAGTTGCAGGCAGTGCACATCTGTCAGCGTGCAGATCGTTATACCATGCCAGTCAACCAAAAGCTTTCTTTTGATAGGCTGGGAACACCCGCAAGGAGGACTAGTGACTGCCCCCAAAGCCTCCATCCCTCTTGGAGAACCTGCCCACACGGCAGAGCCTGGCAAGCTACCCATGAAGTATTTGATATGCCAAAAACAGTAACAGTAACAGCAAGAACGTGCTCTTCGTGTTTCTGGAGTGAGCAGATGCCATTGGGCTGCTCTGGCACACAACAGGTACGAATGAAGATGTTAGTGGTGCCTGCTCGAGCAATCAATGAACAATAGGATGATAGTGATAGTGATAGTGATGAAACTTATGAATGATCAATCAAGTTTTACCTTATTTTATATAGCAAAATAGCAAATGTCCAGATAGCAAGATATCCTAATATCTATATAAAGCTATGGCCCTAATGACAATTTCCAGTTCTGAATAAATTCATCTAAAATGAAAGAAGTCAACTCCAGTTTATCATATCTGAAGGACTGCATAATAATATTAGAAATAGCTATTCATGTCAGTTATCTTGCATTCTAGGAGGGACTTTAAGCAGCCATCCATATTATTCGATGTGAAAAAATGCATGAAATAATAGTCAAAAATTCAGTTTATTAGAAATTCTTATGAATCAGAGTGTATTTTTAATTTGCAAATTTGAGATCACGAGGGATAAAATAATACTGATTTTGGCTAAAATACCTCAAAATATGTTAATCTAGGTGAAACATATATAATCTCATGGTATTTCTTGTTATGTATGTATTTGAATAATTAACTGTACATATTTAAATACAATATAAATGTATAATGTATTTTGTATATGTATACATACATAGGCTGGAGCAATATCACAGTGGGTTGGGCATTTGCGTTGCACACGGCCAACTCAGGTTCAATTCCTCTGCCCCTCTCCGAGAGTATCTCATCTGCACAGCAGAGTCTGCTAAGCTACCCTGGTCATATTCGATATGCCAAAAACGATAACAGCAAGTCTCACAATGGAGATGTTACTGGTGCCTGCTCGAGCTAATCGATAAGCAATGGGATGACAGTGATACAGCGATATATGTATATATATACATCAACTTGTCATTTGGAATCTATATTTTGGGATAATTCAGGTATAAATTACGAAACAAAATGTAAACAAAACAACATAAATGCAACATGGTTTTAATAGAACACTCGCTGGTACAGACATGTGTCCACTTAAAAGCTTAAATATTCAGAAGTGATGATAGCTAACGCATTCTCATTAAATTATCTACTTCGATTGGCTCAAAGGACAGATGGGACTTAAAGAATGACAGCAGATAATCATGAGTTTAATTGGGTGGTGAGTCTGGTTACAGATGCCATCCAGATGCAGTCTCCCTACTTGAGCAAATTAATAAAGCTACTAGAAGCTTATGTATCTGTTAATGAGATCAGCTTTTCTTTTCTTCATTGTGGCAAAATAAAAAGGTAGAAGGAAATATTTTCAAAAATACTGAAAACATGCTTGTGTTTTGTTACTTGAGCTTTGGGCCAAAATTAGGTCCTGAGGAAGTGTAAGTATTTTTCATCTGAGACAAAATTAATGTGCTAAACATATGGTGCCTTACATCCTTAGAACCAAGAGAGCTAGTCTCTTAAACTTGCAGATTAAAGAAATGTTGGATTGCAGTATAACACAAGACAAAGATGACTCAATAATCTATCAGCTCTTGACATAGCCGGTCAATCTATTGCATGGGCAATATAGGACCTAAAAAATCATTGGATTCCTTGGGACATGACCAGACAGGAATATGTTTTAATCAGCTGTCTGTTGTCTGCTATCCTGCATTATATATGACCTCTATTTCATGTATGGCCCCAAAATTGTGTTACTAACTTCCCAATATCTTTGAGCAGTCTTCCTGCTCAGGATCAGAGCACTTGCTTAGTTTGTGAAACCCTGGATTCAACATCCAACACCACACATAGACACACTGTTACATCTAAATTAAAACTCAAATGACCTACTTTTTTCTTGCTGTTGCAAAGAATACTAAGCATTAGTCTACTAGTTTTTGAAGAATATAGCTTATGTTTAGAAATGCTACATTTGACTATCTAGTGAGTAACTAATGTTCCAGCTATAGTGCAGTGAAACTTTAAAAAGGGATCTCAGCTTTTCCCACATGGATGGAGGCATTTAACTAGATAGACATACATGGGAACACTGTTAACTCACATTCTAGAGCAAATTCTAATGCAGCCTATACAATTTTGAGTAAAATTTCTTGGTTCTATCCAGAAATTATCTACTGTTGATTTTAAGCTTCTAAATTTCTTCTTTCCCTATGTAATGTAAAGCCACAATAGACACAAGAACTGAAGGTGCTTATTCTAAATTTATCTGACCCAGTTAGCCACTAAATTGTGTAGATTTAAGTAAAATGTCAATTGAAAGGGTACAAAAGAGATTGAGTATGTAGCATATCCTAAGTTATATTATTTTCCTCCTGTGACCTCCCTTGCTGAACCACCCTACGTATATAATCCAATAAGAGTTCTGGCTCTCCTTCTTTCCTTTCCTTCCTTGCTACTTTGTTTCTCTTCCTCCCTCTGTTTCTTCCTTCCTCATCCTTTCTTCCTTACTTCTCTCCTTATTGATCAACTGGATGAAATGCATTAGACCTTGATTAAATTCAGGGTCTAACACATTTGAGGCAATGCTTTTATACTTAACCATGTCCCTGGATTCCAGTGGAATAACTTTTTATTTCTTGAATACTGAGGGTAGTACAATTTAAGTTGATAAAGAAGTCTATTTAATTTATTTCTATTTATCAGAGAGGTCTTTTTCACAATTTTATAACCCGGGCATAAAATCTTTGGAAAGTCCCAAAATACCAAATACATTTTATGACCTTGCAATAAATATGTGCAAGATACACAAGATGTATATGAGTAGCATTTTACACTTTACTTAGAATGTGTATTTACCTGTTATATGGAACAAATAATTTCCCAAAAATAAGAGAGTTGCTATGTTGGAAAATCGAGCTATGTTGGAAAACTATAAACTTGGTGAATCTGAGAATGAAGTAGGACTTTGAAGAATGATTTTCTATGATGAGGACAGTTTGAATGAGATGCGCAAATGACCTGTTCTATGGAATCTAGTGAGAGTTTATGCCATTTCTAGCTTTTGTCCAATGAACTCATGAGCATAGTGCTCATGTGATAAAAGTGAATGATGAGCATTATGCGTTGATGAAAATCATTTGGATACCTCAGATTCATTTGTCAAAATGAATTATTCATTGTTTTCTACCAGAAGAAAGAGAGAAAAGGAAAGAAAGAAAGAAAGAAAGAAAGAAAGAAAGAAAGAAAGAAAGAAAGAAAGAAAGAAAGAGAGAAAGAAAGAGATAAAGAAAGAAAGAAAGAAAGAAAGAGAGAGAGAGAGAAAGAAAGAAAGAAAGAAAGAAAGAAAGAAAGAAAGAAAGAAAGAAAGAAAGAAAGAAAGAAAGAAAGAAAGAAATAGAGAGAGAGAAAGAAAGAAAGAAAGAAAGAAAGAAAGAAAGAAAGAAAGAAAGAAAGAAAGAAAGAAAGAAAGAAAGAAAGAAAGGAAGAGAGAAAGAAAGAAAGAGAGAGATAAAAAGAAAGAAAGAAAGAAAGAGAGAAAGAAAGAGAGAGAGAAAGAGAGAGAGAAAGAGAGAGAAAGAAAGAAAGAGAGATAGAAAGAAAGAAAGAGAGAGAAAGAAAGAAAGAAAGAAAGAAAGAAAGAAAGAAAGAAAGAAAGAAAGAAAGAAAGAAAGAAAGAAAGAAAGAAAGAAAGAAAGAAAGAAAGAAAGGAGGAAAGAAAGAAGGGAAGAAAGAAAGGAGGAAAGAAAGAAGGGAAGAAAGAAAGGAGGAAAGAAAGAAGGGAAGAAAGAAAGGAGGAAAGAAAGAAGGGAAGAAAGAGAAGAAAGAGGGAGGGAGAAAGATAAAAACAACATACAGCATCATTAACTATAGTTTATTTTTATTGGAAGAGCAGTCCTATGAGTAGCATGGAGTCAAAACAGTTTTTCTGGTTTATTTGTTTTGGGACCACATCCAGCAATGCTTTGGGCTTACAACCTGACTCTGCACTCAGAAGTTACTCATGGCAGCCTCCGGAGACTAGATGGGGTGACAGTGATTCAAACTGTATCAGCTACATGCAAGGCAAGCACCTTACCTGCTGTACTAATGCTGCAGCCCTCAAAATGCTTTATAAATGTCAACATGTTCTTCATCACTAAAGAAAGTCCTACCCCCTGGTTGAGGGGTCTTAGAGGGTGGCTCTTACCACATGGCTGCTACCGCTGCCGCCATTTTCGCTCAGAAAAATGGGGAGGAGAGGGAAAAAAAAATCCCTCCCCGGGCTGCACGAGGTTGTAGCTCAGTTCACAGTCAAAATGCATGGCTGCAAGAATCCACTCTGGTGCCAAAATGGGTTAGGAGACCTCAGGATCACAGTCAATAGGCGTGGAGGGTCTGCTTCAAGTGCCACGGCTCCGGTTCATCGGTTCATCTCTGGGCGGAAGGCGCGCTGGGAACCCTGTCAACATGTTCTTAATGTAATTTTCATTTTCATATGCAAGAGAAATTATGCAGGAGAAAATCACGATCACGGTCACGAAATCCCATGGATCGTCGAATTTTCGAGCGGTCTCGGTAACCTCTCCATTGGTCCTATCCCTGAGATTTTAGAAGCCTTCTTCTCGGCCTTCCCAACGATGCCGCATTGGAGGCTCTTTCAGGGTCAGGGGAATGAAATCCTGCTTGTTTCTGGCTTTGGCATATGAATACACCATGGAAAGCTTGCGAGGCTGTCCCATGTGGGCAGGAAACTCTCAATAGCTTGCTAGTTTCTCCCAAAGGGAGAAGTAGGTTATAAGATATGACTTCTGGGAGCTTTTAAGTCCCTGGATGCTGGCCATTAATGAGATTACACAGACCTGGGTTCCTCTGCCGGTACCTTGATTTTGTGAGGCTTGTTCAAACATGTGGAGAGGGGCCTTGAGTATGGCTATGACTAGGTCCTGGTGGTCTTCGGCCACCGGGAGCTCTGCTCGGGTCGGGGAGGGAAGCTGGAGACCATCCCCTCCAAGGGGGCCCAGGGAAGACAGCCAGGAGTTCAGGCAAAAGACTCTCTGCATGAGAAAATATGCAAGAGAAATTATGCCATTATATTAGACATTAGTGTGTTCAAATTAAATAGTAAAAATTGCATGAAATTAATAAAAATAATATTTCTTTTTAAAAGCTCCATGTCAATTTATAGATTTTATGCTAGAGTTAGAGACCTTTCTATCTATGTTTTAAAAAATTAGAATAGCCCAGTACACAGATAATAAAAGTACTTAAATAATAGCAGATAAGTACTCAGATTAGAATAGTACTCATCCTATTTATATTTATTTTAAAATGTTGATTTTCTCCTTAATAATATATATTATTTTGGCTTAATACCTTATATAATTTTCAAGTGAGTATATAATGTATTTGTACTGATGCTTTTTAAATATAATGATTTGAAATATCCAAGGCAATATATTTTTACTCTTGGATTGAAAATGCTCTGTATTTGTTAAATTTATTGAACATAGTTATTTTGTGTCACATGCTGATAAAAGTAAGAAAGGCTCAGTTTGAAGGAATTGTTACTTTACATTAATGGTTTTATGAAATCAGTCCTAGAGAAATTTACTAAGTCTTAGAACTATATTACCTGGGGTAGATTGATTCATCACATTTTAAAGAATATAATCATGCATTAGTTGAGGCTACTTTACATCTCTTATATACTGCTTGTCAAACAGAAATTTAGTATTCTAGAAAAATATATTTGGGTATTAAAATTTATAAGAGCCTAATTTGATGGAGATTTACATTAAAAATACAATGTCTCTGGCTCCCAATCTACTTCAACCTTTAAGAAGAGATCACCAGAGGGTATAGAAGTATATAATCCCTTAGCATGTCAAAGAGAGAAGAATAGTTATTAGGAAACAAACAAAAAATTATATAGTAGTCTGGGAATCTTTGTTACCTACTCATTGATGTTAAACCTAGAGAATTTTAAATACTGAACAGAAGTGTAAGAGAGTTTCAATAATATATATGATAAAGATTAATTCTGCAATAAATCAAAGTCAGTTTAAGTAATATAATAGCAATTTTATTTTCTAAAACTGTACATATTAATTTAACACATTTAATTTGTATTTATTTATTTGTGTTTTTGTGCCATGCCAGTGATGCTCTGGTTTTACTCGTGGCTTAGAACTCAGGAATCAATCCTGGCTGTGCTCAGGGAACCATAAAGGATGCCAAAGATGGGTGCGATGCATGTAAAGTTAATGCCTTAACAACTGTACTTTCTCTCTGGTCCTCAAAACATATACCTTCACTATGAAAATTAAATTTTAAAGAGTAACTGTGGACCAAAATAATATTTCAACAAAATTAATCAAAATACCTATCAAATGAAAGCACACTGTGTTGTAAAAAAATACGATAATTTTTGTTATAGTAAAGTATGAATTGAATATATTTTAGCCATTTAGAGAATAAAAGAATGCTACACAAGTTCAGTATAAAATTGTAGAATAAAAATATGTATCAGAGAATGGTAATAAAAAGATTAACCTGTTTACAAATAACCTTTGACAGAAACTTTCACAAATTGACATAATAGAAATTAGTCAGAAAAAAGAGTTTAAATGGATGGAGAACAAAAGCTTAACGAGCCTAGTGAATGACCAAAATAGTCGTTTATGAAATTCTTTTTTCAGAGAAGAAAACAACTTCTTAAGAACAGAAAGCTCAAAGGCTTTCTGATAAGTTTTGATCTGGTCAAGTAATTTCATGAGCTCAAGAAAGCTGGTTTATACAGCTTCCTGCCCCTTTCTCTGTTAATACGTTTCTCTGTCTATCTCTGTAAGAAGGGTGACTTTTACATTCAGATTTCTTTTTGATTTCAGGGAAAACAGAGAGTTGGAGGGTCATAAATGTATTTCTTTGGGGAAAATAGGAGGTTTATACAGGGACAGGGGTCAACCATTCTGGTACATTAGAAATAGTCAATGTGCTACTTTGGAGCATCTTTGTATTGATTGAAATAGGGCCCAACCCTAATCTCAGTAAGTTGTCTTATTTTCTTAGACACTTATAATGTTCTGTATTCTTAACTACTGGGGGATGCCTTTAAGTGAGTATATGGGGACATATATATATATATACATATATATATAATAGTCAGGGATACATAGATATTTATAGATAGAGCCAACAGGCTCAAAATAATAATACATATGTAACTTCTACAAATTATTAATATTTTAGCACTTTTCAGATTACTTGCTCCTATCTAGATGCAAAGTAACCTCATATACAACATAAACATATGGCAAAAGAAAATGATTTAACATTTAACAATTATTCAAAAATATTAAATATTATTGATAATGCAGTTTGAAACATTATTGAAACATCTTTTGATTTACTTAAAATGCAGTTGTGTAAATTTAATCACTTGTCACTTATATCACTTGTCATCCTGTTGATCCTCAATATGCTTGAGCGGGCACCAGTAACATCTCCATTTGTCCCTGTCACGTGCTAGTGTAGCCCAATGATATCTGCTTCCTCCAGGAAGAGGGAAAGCTTCAAATCGCTCATTCAGGGTTTTGACGAAGAAGTCTGATCATCTTGCAGGTGGGCAGCCACGTGGTCTTTTGACGTACTGAAGAATTCAGTCGGTAACAGCTCTAGTCCAGGGTTGTCTCTGAATCGCATTAGGTGTCTGGCCCATCTGATTTTTGATGCCTTGGCAAATGAGACAGCATCTCTGATTCTTGACCATCGACAGAAGTCAGAGCTCCGGATTCCTTCTCTCACTTGAGTGATATGTGATACTCCTAGCATAGCTCTTTCAATTCCTCTTTGGGAGACCTGAGTAGCGTTCTTATCCTGTTTGCATACGGCCAAGGTCTCTGAGGTGTACGTTAATGCAGGAAGAATGGTGGAGTCAAAAAGAGTGTAGTGTAAAGAAAAAAGAGTAGAGTGTAAATTTAATAAAATACATTATGTATAGCCTTAAGAGTTATATATTTTACCTCTATATCTGAGAGATAGCATATTGCTATTTTAATATTTCAATGGATGCTTTTCTAGACTTATACATGATTTCATTCCCTTCATTTTCCAAATATCTTCCATTGAAACAAATTAATATCTTAATGATTTTTATATATACTTTTAAAATTAAAAAGTATGTTACACATATATAGTTACACTCCTCTCTATTGATATAAAATAAAGATGTTATAATGTTTGATTACTAATTCCAGTGTTTCACAAATGCCTTGAAACCACGTACTTTGTGTCTTAAATCCATACAAAATTTAGATGGATTCTGTTTGTCAGATAACTAACATAATTAAAAAAACAATTGCAAGAATAATAGCATGGATTTAATTTTCTTATGAGACAATAAGTCAGAATTGCTGCTTTCATTTAGGATATGTGAGAGCTTAAACTGTGTGAGTTGTTCATTGTTTATGTTGTAGTGGGGGTGGCACAACTGGCTGTTCTCAGGGCCTACTTCTGACTTTGTGCTCAAAAATCATATTTGGAGCTTATCAAGGGCCAGATAAATGATACTAATTATTATCCTTGGGTAGGGATATGCAGGGAAAGCACCCTACACACTCTAATAAGGCCCAAATTCTTATTGTAATATTTTTAATTGAGTAAGTTCTGACTCTAATGCCAATACTCTTAACAAACACAATATATTGTGTCATAATTTATTTATACATTTATTATAGATATAGCCAGCATGAGCATATGAAAGATAATGGCAATACATTAAGTAATAAGAACTCTGTGCCCTTTAGTTGGCTTGTACTCTGGAAAAATAGACTATGGCTAAAAATTATTTTTTCTGTTAGTATGTCTTATAAAATATTTTATTTAATTAAAACCAGAACAATGAATTTAATTAACAGTCAAAGGGTTTACATGTACATACAATTTTAAATTAATATTAGCACAATGATATTGTTAAATAGTAGAGCAAAACCCCATAACTCAGGATTATTTAAATACTGAACACAAGAACTAATGTACAAAGACATATATACATATTAGTATAGAATACATAAATTAAAACACACCATAAAATTATAATCACAAATAATCATAATTTAGGGATAAATATATATCCCATGTCTTCCAAAGACTTGTGGTGTATTCGGCATGAAATTTGGTAGCACATTACTTTGTAAATCAATTTTTGCATCACATTATAGTAAAACTGAAGGTCAATGTTGTAAGTTTAATAAACTCAATTAGAAATGGCAAAGAAAGTTAAAGAGAAATGGAATAAGGGAAAAAGAAATGAGTGAATAGCAACATAGGTAAAAAAGTTATTGATAACACATTATTAAAGATGGAGAGAAGAATAAATTAAGTATTGAAGGATACACATTACACAGGCTGTGGAGGTCATTTGTGGTGGGTTGAGTCTCTTAATATTTGTGAGCAGAAATTAGCATAGTAAAAGGATGAGTTCTTTGACTGGTCCACCATTACTCCCATAATATTATATTTTTCTAAGAACAATTATTTTGCTGTGACAATATTGTTAATTTGGCTGCTCTTTCCGCTATTAAGTATATATGCTGAAAGAATAACATTTATTTGAATTCCTGTCTTCATTGTGGAATAGTTGACTTCCTTTTTAAAATTAGTGTCTGATAGTTTTATGTTTTGAAAATGAGTGGAATAGTCAGCATAGGAAAATGTAAACTGACTTCTAGTATTGGAAGTCTTTAGTGTAACATTAAGTGTTTAATTCATTCAATCTATAGTCATTGACCAACTAATGTTTACTGAGTCTCTGATGCGCCTGCTAAGTATCTGACTGGTAAAAGAGGTTAAAAGAGAAGTAAGCCAAGATTTTCCTAGATTAGGAGAAAAATAAACATGCAAATAGAACTTCAGATAAATAAACATACAAATAGAAACTCATATATTAACTATAAATTATTCATGTATCTGCAAAATTGGGACACTAATGAAATTATTATAGCCCCTTAAAGCCCATGTGATGAAGACTTGGTTCAATATCTCAGATTGTTTATTTGGAGATATTTAAACTAATATGATCAATTTAAATTATGAATATAAGTATTGAATCTGTAAAGAAATAATCCAGACTCAGAAACTATCAAGGAAGATAATATAAAGAGAAAAGGAGAGAATATCCATCTACATACAAGGCAAGGAGAAAAATCTAAACAGATCTTTCTTTCAAAGACCTGAGGAAAGTAACCTACTTTACTTCCCCATTGCTTTTTCATTTATGATCACCAAAACTGTGAACCTGGAAATTTCTCATATTTAAATGACTTTTATTACAGCCAATTTGGCAGTCTTTTAAATTGTTGGAGGGTTTCGAGTTCCGGTCCATACTCCAATCTCTGTCTACAGGGCCAGAGAAGTAAAACAGTGAATAAGGTGTCTGCATTGCTTAGAGTGGCCTTGGGTTCAATCTGGCATTATGTATAGTTTTTCAGGCAATGCCAAGAGAGGCCCTAAGCATGGGAGCAAGGCCAGGAGTAAGAACCAGAAGTAATCTCTAAGCACAACCGGTTTGTCATCCCAAAATACATGCATAAGAATGAGCAATAATTAATTGTATTCTGATAATTTTATGTATACCCTTCAGTATTTCTCATATTTGAACTCCTCTAAAAGTTATATGAGTATAAAATTTATATGATAAAACATGTTTTTTTCCTTAGGGATTGGTTAAATACAGTAAAAGATAAAAATTTGTGTGACACAACGTTTTAAATACTTAAGAAGCATATGATTTCTTCATAAAAATACCATAATAAAAGACAAAGCATTAAACACTTTTAGATTAGTATAATGTATTAGTATTAGTATAATGTATAAATTAGTATTAGTATTAGTATAATGTATAAATCACTGTATCACTGTCATCCCGTTGCTCATCGATTTGTTCGAGGGGGCACCAGTAACGTCTCTCATTGAGAGACTTATTGTTACTGTTTTTGGCATATCCAATGCACACGGGTAGCTTGCCAGGTTCTACCGCGATGTGTATAAATATATTCATATATATGTATATATATAATATACACACTCAGTTTTTCACAAAGAGACTAGGGGAAGATATTTGGACATTTTTTAAAGTCAATGAAACCAATTTCCTTTATGGACGCAATGCAAATTTTCTAAACTTCAGTGAGCATTTAAATTTAGCATCCTGGTTTCTTTAATAATATGGGATAAAATGTGACCTTGTGAACTTTTATGATAGTTTCACAAAATTCCTTTTTGGGTGATGTTCTATTTTTTTATTCATTTAAATTTTATAAGTCTAACAAAAATATTAATTTAAAATAATTTATGCATACCTATTTTCACTGCTGCACTAAATACAATAAAGAGCCAAGTATGGAAACACCACAAACACCAACTACACATGAATGAAGAAGCTGTGATATATACAGAATGGAATAGTATGCAACTCTAAGATTACAGCAATTTTTAAAGGAGATTTAAAAACAGCTGGTTTTCTTTTGTTGTTTGTTTAGGGAGTTTTTAAAAGATTTTTCTTAAGGATAAACTGGGAGTATCACTGTATCACTCTCATCCCGTTGTTTGCTGATTTATACGAGTGGGCACCAATAACATCTCTATTACACTCAGCCCTGAGATTTTAGCAGTTACTCCTTACTCATCTTTCCTAAATATTGGAGGCTCTTTCAGGGTCAGGGGAGTGAGACTTATTGCTACTGCTTTTGGCTTATCGAATACGCCACCGGTAGCTTGCCAGGAGCTGCCACGCATGTGGGATAATCTTGGTAGTGTACTAGGCTCTCTGAGAGGTATGTATATATCTATTACACTATTTTGGATATAAATACACCACGTGGAGCTTGCCAGTCTCTCCTGTGAGGGCAATAGACTCTTGGTAGCTTGTCAGGTTATCCAAGAGGGAGAACTTGGCTATTAGATATTGGACCAACTGGGAGCTTGGTTTTATAGTCTCTGGATGTTGGCCATTGAAGCTGGGAGTACAATGACAAACAAAAAATCTAGAACTTGGGGCAGAGAGATTCTATAGAAGGTAAGGCTCTTACCTTGAACACAGCTGACCCAAGTTCAATCCTAAACTCTTTCAAGAGTGGTCCCTTAGCACAAAGCAAGAAGTCCTGAGCACAGCTTGGTGTGGCCCCCAAACAAAACCAAGATAGAAAACAAATTTAAAGATAAAAGCTCAGACATATTATAAATTTTTGACTTGAAGCAGTTGAGAAGAAAAATTTAATAAAATTGATTTTATTTTAAGGCTTTGCCAAGTAAATCAAACCAATCAGTCAATTTTCAAATGTATCAAAAGTATTGACTGGGCAAAACAGAAGCATTAAGACAAGGGCCAAGAATATTTCTCCATAGTTAGAGGTCTGCCTTATGAGCTGGGGGAGAAGGCAGCTGGAATAGAGAAGGGATCACTAAGTCAATGATGGTGGAAGGACAGTTTGGGATGGGAGGTGTGTGCTGAAAGTAGGTAAAGGACCAAATATGATAGCCAGTCAGTATCTATATTGCAAACCATATGCCCAAAAGTAGATAAAGAGTATGGGAAAAATTGTCTGCCATAGAGACAAAGGAAGGCTTACAATGGGGGTTGGTACTGGGGACATTGGAGAAGGAAAATGCGCACTGGTGAGGGGACGGTGTTCAATCATTGTATGACTGAAACTCAAACATGAAAGATTTGTAACTGTATCTCACAGTGATTCAATTAAAGAAAAAATAGATAAAAGATTTTGAAAAGATCCTGAAAAGAAACACACACACACAGTGAGTTACACCATAATCCTATTGCTAAATCCCTTACCTTGATAAGCGTGTATAATAATTAAAAAATAATCTGAAAATTTGGTTAGATGATTCAGCACACTCTGGGTTCAGTTACAAGACTTGAAAAAATAATTTTATACTACAACTTATCAATTATGATGAAACAAAATAATACATCTGTACTTAGATTTTGCCTAATATAGAAAAATTAAACTTTTTTCAAAAAGGTCAATGATTTTTAGAAGAACTGTTTGGGATAATTGGCAAAACAGAAATTCTAAATGCAAGAAGTGTGTATAGAACTAAACATTATCTTGGTGAAATTATTAAAATAAAAATGGCTAGAATATTAGTGAACTCTCAGTCCTTCAAAATTTCTATAAAAGATTTTATTATTAGAAATCAAGGAACTAATTGAATCTGTCACCAGCCAGATGTGTGTTGGGTGAGCATTCACATAATAGATTTAAAATCTTGCAACTCTGACATATGTGGACATGAAGTTCCATTATGCTCAAAATATGAAGATATTCTAAACTGGGAAACTATAAATTTAAACTTCTACATATAGGGCTAGAAATAAAATGCAAATTTTCTCTACAAGGACATATAAATCCACACAGGATTTATATGACAAAAATAAAGAGGTTAAATTTACATGAGTATATAACTCGAAATCAGAAACTACCAAATTCATTCTCAGAGAATGATAGAACTCACACACACCGAAATAATTTGAGTTATGGGGTCTAAAGCCTCAAAATAAACTACAAGAGCTGGAGATTCTAAAAGAGCATAAAAATTATATACATAATGCACACATAGGGCACAAGTGCCAACACAAGCATTAGAGGGATAATGGAATGTCTTCTGCTTAAATACAACAAGCTTGAAAAGGCAGAGTTAGAAGTTAGGAATGAAGCTAATATATCTTCCCAGCGCTTCCAGAAGCTCTAGTAATTGGTAGTTGTAAACTCTGAAAGGTTAAGAAAGGTGACCTTTACAGCAAGTGGACTGGTTGAAAGTCTAATTAAGAAGAAATTATAACTAACTCTTTTCTTCCCATTCTATGCGGGCAGGAAATTGCAACTCCCCAATTTAAGAGAAGACATTGTACTCTGGGGAGTGTAAAACATAAATTTGCTTGCCTGGGAAGAAAAGTTGATTGCTGGAAGACTGTTCTCATGGAGACTAAGGAATAATCAAGGATGCATTCTATTTGTATTCGAATTAGGAGCTAGGTATTCACCATTTCAGCAAGAGAAGGATATTATAATTGCTACAATGTGCAAAAGTTCAACCAAATTTAAAAAAAACACTTTAAAATAGCAGCTTTTTTTCTAGATAAATTATAGCGGTATCAACTGTTCAAATAACTGTGAGCTGTGCAGACTAAGAATGTGAAGAAGGGACCTTGAAACAATGATGGGGGAACTTGATACTGGTGATGGATATGGTACATCCACACTTAAAGGATAAAAAGATAATGTCAATAATATGGCAAACCCTCATGTCTCAGTAAAAATCATTTTGAAGGGACCAGAGTTAGAGTTCAGCGGTTAGAGCAACGGGTAGGGCGTTTGTCTTGCATGCGGCTGACCTGGGTTCGATTCCCTGCATCCCATATGGTCCCCTAAGCACTTCCAGGAATAATTACTGAGTGCAGAGCCAGGAGTAACCCCTGAGCATCGCTGGGTGTGACCCAAACAGCCAAAAAAATTTTTGATTTATAAATAAAATTTTAAATAAACACCACCAGTTGAGTCACTGTATTCCTCATGCACTACTTGCTACATATATTCTATTGTGTGTCAGTTTCTTCAAACTTTTATATTGCTCTGAAATCATTTGCATTTTTATCCCTGGTTTTTAGCAATAAACTTGAGCATGACACAACTTAAAGAAAAAGCAAATCAGGAAAATTACCTCTTCAGAACTTAGGTTCTGAAGATTGATAGCATTTATATCTATTTATTTAAAGTTGTTTATATACATTCTGTATCAATTACTGCAGGAATGATAATACAACATTTACCATGTATTTTTATTCTCTTTCTAGAAAATTGGAATTTTCAGCTTTGCATTTTTTCTTCAATAATCTTACCACCCTGTTAGAAGATGTGCAGCTATTTAGGATTAATAGATCGTTTTGAAAAATTGTATCTATTTTATTAGAAAATATTAGTGACAGTGGTAATATATTTATATTTAAAATTTACTTTAATAGGCATAGATGTTACCATTTTTCTACTTTAGCTTAATTTTTGTAAAGTTTAGGAATTTGAATATCCAACTACTTAAAAAAATAGAGTGTGGTTTCATTTAGGAATATAAAAGATCCTCTCATTTCATCACTTATTATTTGCCTTTTCATTGAGAACATTAATCCACATATAAAATAAATGATTCATATGTCTAATGTCTTCAAATTTCATTTTTTATATTACATTCCCTGTCACTGTCACTGTCATCCCATTGCTCATCGATTTGCTCCAGCGGGCACCAGTAACGTCTTCATTTTGAGACTTTTGTTATTATTTTTGGCATATTGAATACACCACGGGTAGCTTGCCAGGCTCTGCCGCCGGGGCAAGATACTCTCGGTAGCTTGCTGGGCTCTCTGAGAGCGGTGGGGGAATCAAACCCAGGTTGGCCGTGTGCAAGGCAAACGCCCTACCGCTGTGCTATCGATCCAGCCCTGTGTTCTATATTTGTTATCTTTACCAAACCTGTTTATGGTGGATTATTCTACATGATTTGTTTCCATGTGTTTGGAGATTTTGTGTTAGAGATCATAATTTTAGGATTTGTTTGTTTTAAGGGGGAACACACAAGATGATGTTCTGGGCTTACTCCTGCCTCTGCTTTCAGATGTTAGTCCTGGACATGCTCGGTGACCCCCATGGAGCACCAAGGATTGAACCAGAGTTGACTGCAATGCAAAATGACCAGCCCCAAATTGAGAAGTTTACTTTTAAAGAAAATACATTTACCTCTCCGAATAATAATAGACTTTTTATATTTATCTTCTATGCTTAAAATAGCTGTACTAAAATATGATTTAAAAATTCATTGCTTTAAAGTATTTAAAATCCCAACTATTAAATTATAAATAATACATATTGAATATTTTGTGAATTATTATATATTATTTTAATACATAAAACATTTATATATTTATATACTTATATTTAATATATAAAATATATTTTATATATTAAAATCATATATTTCCTAAAGATATTGTTCACAGTTTTCGAAAATTACTTTAAGGCTGACTTTATTTTAACTTCTCTTTTAATTTAAAAGCTTGCATTATCCATTTCTTTATATTACTTTTCCCAGTAAATATTCTTTAATTTTTTTATCTAGATTTAGACTTTGAAATCTTCTAGAAATTTTAGCGATGTGTTCGGGATGTAACATATGCGAAGTTAAAGGTTTCTTTCTGTCATTTTACATTCTTGACACTCAGTTTGTCTCTTCTGTATGTGGCTCTTATAATTTGCTATAGTACTTATTATTTTTCACTTCACAGACCTATTTTAGGTATGCTGTCACTGTCACTAGCACTGTCATTCTATTGCACATCGATTTGCTCGAGTGGGCACCAGTTACGTCTCCATCTTGAGAATTGTTGTTTCCGTTTTTGGCATATCGAATATGTCACGGGTAGCTTGCCAGGCTCTGCCATGCGTGCAGGATACTGTAGTTAGCTCGCTGGGCTCTTGGAGAGGGGAAAAGGAATCAAACCCGGATCAGCCATGTGCAAGGCAAATAAATGCCCTACCGCTGTGCTATTGCACCAGCCCTTACACATGCTAGGTGTGTTTATTGGTGGGGCAGGGCATACCTGATTGTAATCAGGGTTTCCACCCAGTGTGATTCTCTGGGCTTGATCCCAGTATTACTTGGGTTACCAGTCTGGGGATCCAACCCACAGGTCTTACAGACAAAGTATGTTCTCTAACTCACTCATGTGATTTTATTGGTATATTATATCCAATAAGTTGTGTTGAACTTCAAATATATACATAGATGATATGCTTCGAAGACAAAAATTTTACACTTTTTAAAACAGTGTTTCTGATTTAGCTCTCTTTACATTCTTGGAAGCTAATTATATACAGATTTTACATTAGCCACTATATTAAAAATAGTCTGTTCTAGTTCAGTGCTCACATTTTTATTTTCTGTGTCATTTTAACTACTTTTTCTTTTCCACCTGTATTCCAGTTCACTGGCCATCCTAATTGGAATACAGTGAGCTTACGCCTAAATGGCAGAAACTATTCAAACTGAAATACACAAAAGAAATAATAAAGCAACACAAAAGGATCATGATAGACAAGTTCAATGCAGTTAAAATTTAGTATGCATGGGATCTGATATAAAGGGAAAAAAGACTAGAGAACATGCAGCAGGAGCAATATCTGAGGTTATAATCGTCATGGATTTTCAAAAAACGAAAGAAAGAAAAATATATTCAAAAGTGTTCTGAATGCCAGACTGCATAAATGCAAATAAAATTACATATATCAGCATCATAGTAAAACATCTGAAAAAGATTAAGCATTAAATAGATAATTTTGTAATGATAAAACACTTTAAGAATCAATAAAACTGACATCTGTCGTCTTAGCATAGTCGTTGAAATCTGAAGATTTAAAAACTGCACTGTGAAGGCTGAACAAGAAGTTGCACTTTTTCAAACTAAAGTTTTGGGGACCTTAGAGTTAGTTTCAAGGGCTGAGCACATGCTTAGCATGTGGGTAGCCCAGATTCTAGCACTGCCCCACATATCCACCTTATAAACTGGGCTCAAGATAAGAGTAAGGGACCACTCTGTGATACGAAAGCAAGGAATTTTACTGCTAGCTGGAGCTAGGGTCCAAGTCCCTAGCAGCCCAGAGGCGCCAGGAAAAGCATCCTGACTCTAGTGTCAGAGGCCGTTATATAGCACATGGTTACATAAGCGACTCATTCTTTGCGTTTAACAAAAGACAATTTCTGGCATTAGTCATTGCTGACATGGCACATGCTGATTAATCGTGCCCACTTGCGGGGCCCAAGCACTTTCCAAGTGGGGTCTGTGTTGGCTAGTTTGGCATCGTTTCATTTCTGGGAAAACCAAAACGGTTTCAGTTCCAAGAACTGAAACCAAGACCTAGCCGGATTTTCTTACTTTTGCCGCCTGTCATGGAGTTCCCATTGCTTACGGAGTGTCTCGTTTCTTCCACCTGAGCCCTGGCTGGAGTGAGCAGGAACTGGAGCATCCCACAAGGCACAAAAGGTGTGGCTCAGAAATTACAACAACAGCCTTACCACACAAGGTTGTGAGTCTGAGCCATGTCTGTGACAAATATGGTGTGTGACCCTCCCCTCCCAGCATGGCATCTGAAATTATATGAGCACTGGCCTGGCACGTGAATCCCGGTGAGCTCCAAAGAGAATATGTGCTGCACCATGATTAAAAGAGTGGCTGAGGATGAACTTGTGTGCAAACACCAAAGTCAAGAGAGTAGCAACTGTAGAGTACTGCAACGTCCTGTGGAGCACTGCCACCTGATGCGCATCTTCAGCAAGCACCAAAAGTGAAGGAAAGGATTCTGCCACATTCTATTTTTTTTTCTTCTTGTATGCAACTCCCAGCCTTCACAGCAAAACCAACAGAGGGGAAGGAAAGAGGAAAAAAGTAAAATTAATATGCCTACAGGTAATATCTTTTCTGATAGCAATGTTTTCTTTAATATTTCTATATATGTACACATATATAATGCATAGGATAAAAATAAATAAAGATGGGGGCTGGAGCGATAGCATAGCGGGTAGGGCATTTGCCTTGCATGCGGCCGACCTGGGTTCGATTCCCTGCATCCCATATGGTCCCCTGAGCACCGCCAGGGGTAATTCCTGAGTGCAGATCCAGGAGTGACCCCTGTGCATCACCGGGTGTGACCCCGAAAGCAAAAATTAAAAAAGAAAGAAAGAAAGAAAGAAAGAAAGAAAGAAAGAAGGAAGGAAGGAAGGAAGGAAGGAAGGAAGGAAGGAAGGAAGGAAGGAAGGAAGGAAGGAAGGAAGGAAGGAAGGAAGGAAAGATTAATAATATATCAAATATTTTTATGGGAAAATTATTTTTAAGTTCCTTTGTCAAAATCTCCTATTTTCAGACATTCTTGAATTGGGGAGCCCACTAAATTCTTCTTTGAAATTTTGCAGTTAAACTGCATAATATCCCAAAATAGTTTATTTCTGCATTTAATTTGTTTATGTTTGAAAATGTTTTTTCTTTTCAAAAATGTTTATTATATTTGGATTTAGTATCTGGATAAATTCTATATTTATTAGATAAATAAAATGGAAGAAAATAAAAGAAAATGTTGAGGAGTATTAAGACTTTAAATTATAAAAATTATATTCATGGCGCTCCCCGCCCAGATGAGACCCCAAGGGGCTGCACAAGAACGGCTGCTCTGCTCCTGAAAGACCATGATCCCAGAGGCCCACTAACTACTTTCGGCACCCAGCGGCTTCTTGCAGAAGTGTCTCTAGCTGTGAACTAAGCTATGGCCCCATGCCGCCCCAGGAGGGGAAAGGTTTTTCTCTCTAAGCCTTTCCTTTCGTCAGCAGTGGCATGGCAACAGCCATTGTACAGAGCCCACTAACCGGAGGTGCAAGCTTGCAGTGACGTGACTTCTGACAGAAATTCCTCTGGACTTAATTACTAAAATACCAGAAATCCAAAAAATATGAGGTGCACACGACCTCATATGCTTTTCATTCTCAGCAATGGAAAACAAATTATCAAATGATGGCTTTTCGGCAGGTCTGATTGTTGGGGGAAAATTCCAATAATCACTTGTATCACTTGTAGTCCCGTTGATCTTCGATTTGCTCAAGCGGGCACCGGTAACGTCTCCATTTGTCCCTGTCGAGTGCTAGAGCAGCCCAGTGAGATTACACAGTGGCTTCTGTTGTACAAGAAGGGAGACATCCACGACATTGGCAACTATTGCCCAATCTGTCTGTGTCTACAAGTAGTTCACTCGAGTCATCCTGAATACAATAGGCAGAACACTAGACGAAGAACAACCATACGAGCAAGCTGGGTTCCCCAAAGTTTTCAGCACTATCGACCATATCCACATGGTGGCCAAGCTTATTTAAGTTTTACGAGAGTTCAAGATGCCACTCGGTCTAATGTCCACTGATTTAAAGAAGGCCTTTGATTCTGTTGAGACTGAAGTGGTCATCGAAGCCCTAGCCAAACAGGGCGTTCAAACTCAGTATATCAGGATGCTCCTCAAGCTGTATTACAGATTCACCACCAGGATCTCACCATTCTACAAGGAAGTGATCATAAACGTAAAGAGAGGGGTTCGGCAGAGTGATACTATTTCACCGAAACTCTTCAGTGCCACCCTCGAGAATATCATGCAATGACTGTAATGGGAAGGAATGGGAGTGAAGATAGCTGGTTGGCAACTACACCACCTCCGCTTTACTGATGACATTGTTCTCATAGCACCAAACAGTAGCCGAGTGGCACAAATGCTGGCTGACGACTTCGACTACAAGTGTGGAAAGTTTGGACTGCAGCTGAATCTCACCAAAACAATGTTCATGAAAAACAAACTAGTCCCTGACATTCCAATTGCTCTCAATGGAATGAGTATCTCCGGATGCAGGAACTATGTGTACCTGGGTCAAGAACTCACACAAGAAATAATTGGCACCAGAACTGCTCAGGAGGAAGAGAGCAGCCTGAAATGCCTTCAAGAACATTGAAGAAGTCGTTAAGAGGGCAAAGAACCTCTGGATCCGGGCACAACTTTTCGACTCCACCGTTCTTCCTACACTAACATATGCCTCAGAGACCTGAGCCCTACAAAAACAGGATGAGAACGCTATTAGGGTATCCCAAGGAGGAATTTAAAGATCTCTGCTTGGAATATCACATTTCACTCAAGTGAGAGAGGGAATCTGGAGTTCCGTCCTCCATTAACGATTAAGAATTAGGGACGCTGTCTCATTTGCCAAGGCGCTCATAATTAGATGGACCAGATACATCATGCGATTAAGAGATGACCACTGGACTAGAGCTGCTACTGTGTTTTCACATGTGATGTCAAAAGACCACGTGCCCGCCCACCTACAAGATGGTCAGACATTTTCGGCAAAATCCTGAACGAAAGTTTTGAGGCTCTTCATGTTCCTGGAGCAAGCAGATACCATTGGTCTACACTAGCACGCAATAATGACAAAATTTGTTTATTTTTTCTCTGAGGAAACTTTATTGAACCATTTTTATCAGATTATTCATAATCAGCAATACAAAATTAATTGTTTTGATTCTGCTTTGGGGGGCATGGTATGGGATTTGGGGTGGAAACATTTGAAATATAGTGGTGGGAAGGTGCAATGGTGGTGGTATTGGTGTTTGAATATATTTTTTTCTTTCTTTTTTAAATTTTTTTATATTTATTTTTTTTTAATTTTTAACTAGTGAATCACCGTGAGGGTACAGTTACAGATTTATACATTTTTGTGCTCATGTTTTCCTTATACAAAGTTCGAGAACCCATCCCTTCACCAGTGCCCATTCTCTACCACCAGTAAACCCAGCATCTCTCCCACACTCCCCAGTCCCGTCTCCCCCCACCCAAACTGCTACTATGACAGGGTATTCCCTTTCCTTCTCTCTCTCTGATTAGGTGTTGTGGTTTGCAATAAAGGTGTTGAGCGGCCATTGTGTTCAGTCTCTAGTCTACATTCGGCACACATCACCCTTCCCCCGCATGACCTTCGACCACATTTTACTTAGTGTTCCCTTCTCTGAGTTGCCCAGAATGAAAGACCAACCTCCAAGTCATGGAGTCAACCTCCTGGTACTTATTTCTATATTCTTGGGTGTTAGACTCCTAGAATAATGACAAAATTTGAATCGAATTTTCTCGAGCAAATTGAAGATCAACAGGATGACAAGTAATATAAGTGATATTATATAATATATAATATATATAAAAGATAATATAAATATAAATAATATAAACATTTTATTTGTTAATGTTAATAAATAAGTATAAAATATTAATTTTATCAGGAAATATTGTGTCATTTTAATAAACTATATATAAATCCATGTTCCAAATAAAATTATAACATTTCTTAGATTAATTATTTTAATAAATAATAAAATATATCAAACAGCCAAGATGCCAGCATAATATGTAATGACTGAGTCTTGTTTTCTAATATTCTTTCCCCAAATGTAAGGACTGGGATTACTTAAAATTTAATTATTTTAATGGAGCACAGAGCATGCAAGATGGATCCTGAATATTTTACAGAGTGAGAAAGTGATAAATTCATAGATATAGTGATAGAAATGACAATATTGACATAGGAGTCAATTGACAAAAGGCAAATACTTTGAACAATAGAGTAACATTGGATTATAATTATAAAATAAATAATGACAACTCAATTTTGCAGTAACGAAGTTATTAAATAGAAAGAAAAGAGAGATCAAATGCTTGTTCAGAATTTCAAGCAATTTTATATAGATACTCTGACCTTAATGAGCTTAACTGCTGCTTGTGCTTAATAATTCTTTTCCAAATTATACTATGGATAGAGGACAAAATTTTTACAGCGAAATCTGAACCCTACTTCAAGCCTGTGATCCAGGTTTGCTCAAATTTGATATCATATTGGTAACATGTAACCTTGATTCACCATGATAAAAAATTAATATTTACTTCTATAAATTTCATATTCCTAATGCATAACCTCAGTCAAATTATAAGCAAAGAAATCAATCAATTTGCAGTTTAGACACTCTAAAAAGTGGCTATAATTAATCTTCAGAGCTGGGAAGGTAATCAGAAACGTGGAACTCTCCACAATTATTGTCTGTAGTTGAGTCTAAAGAGACACAACTATTCAATGCAAGATAACATCATGCATAAAATCATACAACAGAAATGAGATATTTAGAAAATTAGGAATCCACATTAAAATACAATAATTAATAATATGTCAGTATGAGCTGTGGCAGATATAATAGGAGAACATATTTTTAAAATAGTAAGAACTGAGTATTGGGTACATATGAACTCTGTATACCTTCACAACAGCTCTGTAAATAGGAAGCTATTCAAATAATGCTTCTAAAAAACAGAATTCTTAGTTTTACCAGAAATATTATGTAACTGTCTTTAGACAATTGTACATACATATGTATTTATAACATTTTAATAGTTTTGCAAATATTTGCCCAAATTTACATAGTCCAAGGGGTACAAGTACAGTTCCTATACACACAGATTATAGACTTTTAGATTTATTTTTCCTGTTAATCCAATGAGGAGCCTGAGTTCTTATGTGGTTTGATATATTCTGCTTTACTCATGGTTGGGCGTTCGCCTTTCACGTGGCAGACCCAAGTTCGATTCCTCCGCCCCTCTCAGAAAAGCCCGGCAAGCTACTGAGAATATTGAGCCTTCAGGGCAGAGCCTGGCAAGCTACCCACGCGTATTGGATATGCCAAAGACAGTAACAATAAGTCTCTCAATGAGAGACATTACTGGTGCCCGCTCGAACAAATTGATGAGCAACGGGGGAATACTTCATTATCTCATACTTCATACTCTTGTGGCATCGTTGAAAATAATATATTCTCGAATCATGCTTGTCCAATAAAAATTGGTTGCATGTGAACTCACCCAAAACAAAAGGTTCAAGTCAGTGAGTAATAAATGTTAAAAATAACTTTTATATTAGGAACTTTCTGTTTATATAAAATCGTAAATACATATGTTACTAATGTTAAATGGTGAGAGTGAAAAAAAGCTGCATCAGCTGTGAATGTTGTGCCACTTGAATATGTGTATCTTGATTTTCTAAATATACTTATATATTTTATGGTTTTGTGCATATATATATAGTCCACAAAATATTTTTACATACTGCACACACATGCAAAATATATGTTATGTAATATTATAAATGATATGCCATGATAATATATCATACATATTATACACATGCATGCATATTATATTATGCATAGTATATAAACATTATTATGTATGAAATGCCTGAACTGTGAGCTAGATGGCGATATAGCATGGAAAGATGCAATTTTCCTCAGAATCAGTGGATTATCGTCACATTTAGATCTTGAGATACTTTATCCACAATATTCTGTTTGTGGATATTGTATACTATTTTATCTTATTGTGTGAAACTGTTTATAACTTTATAGAATGAAGTTTTACAGTTTTAAGAGACTTACAAAAATGGCACTGACAAATGAATTTCAGTGAAGAACATTTATTTCATGTTCAATAGTTACTGGTGCCCACTTGAGCAAATCAATGAGCAACGGGAGGACAGTGCTATATAGAGGAATATTTTTCACTATATTATACATAAATCAATGCTGCCAAACGTTTACTACTTTTGGTAATCATTTTTGCTGACTAGAAAAGAATAAATCTGTATTTTAATTTATATTCTTCGGTTCTTATTTTACAAGCTTAATTATTTGAATCAAAAACTGTGTTGTATTTTATTTAACTTAATATAAATTGATATTATATTTGAATGGCAAGCAAAACTTAACTTTCTCTTGCTTTTTATCACTTTAGCCATGAAATCAAAGTTTAGTGTCAAAAGAAAGGCTTAAAAACCAGAGACATTAATACTTTTTTTTATTCTTAACTTTTATGTATTCCTGATTAGCCACCGTACATCAGGAATTTATAAGGCAAATGCAAATAATTGATAATTTTGTTTAGAGATGCAGAAACTGTACATGCCACACATGTCTTAATCTGACATCAAAAGAAAGCTGCAATGAGGACAGGAAGGGAAAGGAATGATGTTACTAGTTTGAAGTGAAACAAAATTGTGCAATTAAACATGAGAAAAGAGAAACAGGAAAGACACGTAATGTTTTCTTACATTTTATTCAAACTATATACCTGTTAATATTCATCTCGGGGCTGGAGCTATAGTAAACGGGTAGGGTGTTTGCCTTGCACGTGGCTGACCGAGTTCGATTCCCAGCATCCCCTATGGTCAGCCAAGCACCACCAGGAGCAATGCCTGAGTGCATTGCCAGGCGTAAGCCCTGTGCATCACCAGATATGACCCAACATTAAAAAAAAAAAAGATTAAAAAAATAAATCACCTCCTGACCACATTAAAAAGACAGTCTTGAAAAATTTAGGTACTCATGGAGGGAATTTCTATGTTCTTATGGAAAGATCAGATACTATGCATTTTACAGGCTTTGTTTCCTAACATCACTCACAGAGAGTAAAAATAGTTAGCTCCATGCTTTCAGAAGGTGAATAGCAAGTTGAAATTCCATGCAGCATAGTAGGAGATAAATAACATCCCTCCTATCTTCAACACATCCTCTTCCCTTGTCTTATTTATCTCTTAAAGAAAAGAGTTTGTTTGCTTGTTTGTTCAGGGGCAGCAAATTGTAAGACGAAGCCTTACTCCTAGTTTAGTCAGGAAATCACCCCTTGGGTAACTTGCTGGTCCATATCTTGGGCCTTTGTTTGCCTCAACATGTTTTAGACATTCTGGACAAATGTTCAGATTTTTCATCGATTTGGAGTTATCCCTGTTTGTTGTGAGATATGGCTCTTTTTTCCTCTTTTCTTCTTTTTTTTTCTTGCTCCACTTAATGTTGGAATTGCTATCAAGCCACTACTCTTGCACCTATTAACAGTGTACCCATATTTTAGAATACAATACTCACAATTCTTTATTTAAAAATGTTTTATTAGTGAATCACTGTGAGGTACAGTTATAAACTTATGAGCTTTCATGTTTGCATTTCAGTCATACAGTGATCATTTACATCCCTCCACCAGTGCCCATTCTCCTCCACCAATGTTCCCAGTTTCTCTCCCACCACCACCACCCCATCCCCCACCACCCCACCCTGCCTCTGTGGCAGGGCATACCCTTTCCTTCTCTCTCCTTTCGGGTGTTGCAGTTTGCAACAGAGATATTGAATGGCCTTCATGTTCGGTCTATAGTCTACTTTCGGCATGCATCTTTCAACCCGAATGGGTCCTCCCAACATCCTCTACTTGGTGCTCCCTTCTCTATCTCAGAATTCTTATGATCATTGATTCATTAAATTGTTTTAAAAGGTAAAACTTATGAGCCTAAACTAATGTGTCTTGTATTAAAATACAATTTATTTTATTTACTATAATATACAAGTAATATAATAAAAATGCTTAAACAAACCTCATGAAGTAAATCTTTAAATGCAATTAAAATGCAACCTTTTTCACAAGTAGTGTTATGGTTGGGTTTTATTTTGTGATCATTATAATTAATTTTTATTCTTGTTTACTCCCAAGGAGCTTAGGCCATTAAATAGACAGTTTTTTTGTCAACAGAGTGGAGTAGGAGGAAGAACACAGTTGTGAGCAGCTCTCTCTAGGGTTCTGGATATGGTACTCAATAGCAGATCCAATATTGGTATATTGAATGCATCAGTGTGATTGTGAAGTCGGAGTAGGAGCAGATTATAACCTGAGAATCCAAATGAAATCCCTTTTCTTCCATAATGTCTGAAAATATGAAAAACTCCAATAAAAGTCTTCAAATGTAAAATGATCAATTTAATTATTTTCTCTTTTTGATAAAGTAATAATTATATTTTTATTAATACCTTAGATGTGGCAAGAAAATATATATTGATAAACAGTTTTAATTCAGTGAATTTACAAGAATTTCCCATTAAAATATTAAAGATCAGGAAAATGTAAAAATGTTAAATCTAGTAACCAGAGAGCTAGCACATGGGGTAGGGTATTACCTTACATGTAGCTATCCCTGGCAGTTCCTGGCAACATATATGGTCACCTGAGTACTGCCAGGAGTTATGCATAAGCAAGGAGCCAGCAAAAGGTCCTAAGCCCTACATAGATAAAAATCAACAACAGATTTTGTTGTTGAAGAATTAAAAATAATGTTTGTTCTTTCAGCAGTATTTTACCATTTTATAGATAATTGAATCAAAAGATGGTCAAGCAATTAAATATTTTACCACCCACTGAAAATAAGGGTGGTAAAATAAAAATTAAAAATATATAAAAAAATAAAATATCACTTGTCATTTCATTGATCTTTGATTTGCTTGAGCGGGTGCCAGTAATGTCTCCAATTGTCTCTGTCATGTGATAGTGTAGCCCAATTATATCTGCTTGCTCCAGGAACAGGAAGAGCCTCAAACCGTTCATTCAGGATTGACAAGGTTAACCGAAGAACTCCAAATTTGGTTCCATGGCCTAGAATGGATCAAACAGGATGAGAGACTGTCTGAGTTCATCATGTTGACCAAGACCATGCATGGTAACTCAGAGTTCCAGAAGGCCGAATCAAAATGTTGGACATGGGAGTCTCCCGATGGACAGTTCCACAATGAAATTGACCACATCATATTCAATCAAAGGTTTTGCCTGACCGATGTCGCTGTTCTCCTAATATTCCAAATGGTATCGGACCACCATCTCCTTCGTGCAAAATTCTACTTCACAGAGCGGGGAGAAAAGTCTGCAAAATTTAAGTCTAAGAAGACAACTCCCAGAATGACCACCAACTGGGAGCTCTTTACCATTACTGCAGCAACATGGGAAGATGTCGTCATTAACAACATTGATGTGGAATAAGATCGACTGGTTCAGTACCTCCATGACTACGCAAAGAATGCTGAGAGTGGGAAAGCCACAAATAGACGCCTATCTTCGGAAACTCTCAAGCTCATTCATCAACATGGTTTGGCACGAGCCTCAAGAAGCCATAAGCTAATGTCCAAGCTCGCAAAGCTGTGCAGAGATGTGATAAAGGAAGACCTCAAAGAGATAAGAGCAGCAGTGTTGACCGATATGGCAGAAGTCGGGAAAAGTATTCTCAACACTCACCTGTTCTTTGCCAGATAAAAGACCAAGATGACTGCCCTCTGATGTCCTGATGTATCTATCACATTATCCAGAAGGGCAATAGAGAGGATTATTCACGACTTCTACTCAGATCTCTTTGACAGCCATGTCGACCTGCCCACATACCAAATTCCGCAGGATGGATGTATTATTCCCAACATCCTGCCTTTAGAAATCTGACATGCCATTTCGTCGGTAAATATTCATACAGCACCTGGTCTGGACAAAGTCAGACCCGAACATCTGAAGGATCTGCCGCCAGTACTCCTCAATACACTGGCTCCTCTCTTCACACGCTACCATCATATAACAAGGTTCCATCCCAGTGGAAAACAAGCAGGACCGTTTGTTCTGTTGTACAAGAAGGGAGACATCCACGACATTGGCAAATTTCGCCCAATCTGCCTGCTGTTGTCTACAAGTTGTTCACTCGAGTCATCCTGAATAGAATAGGCAGAACACTAGACGAAGGACAACCATGCGAGCAAGCCGGGTTCCAAAAAGGATTCAGCACAATCGACCATATCAACACAGTGACCAACCTCATTGATTTAAAGAAGGCCTTTGATTCTGTTGAGCCTGAAATTGTCATTAAAGCCCTAGCCAAACAGCATATTCAAACTCAATACACTAAGATCCTCTGTGAGCTGTATTACAGATTCAGCACCAGGATCTCACCATTCTACATGGAAGTGATCAAAAATAAAGTAAAAATGAAATCTTTATATTCAATAAAATCTTCATTGAAAATAGAACACCAACATTTTCAATAAAATTTATTACTAGTTAAAACTATTGGGAGAATGACAAATTTTGAAAAAATGGTGCATTAGTTTTGTTCCCAAATAACGGACAAAAAAATCACTATGGTAAAATAAATGTGAATATAGGATTAAAGTATAGTTAAGACTCTGAGTATAAGAGAAAATTCTGTACAAAACCCAGTTCAAATATTAATGTGATCTTGTGTTGAACAAGAGATCTAAGACTTAACATATTTACCAAAACGAGTTCATTTTTATGGAAACTATTCTGGATATCAATATTGAGCAAATAATTTTTAAACAAAGAGAGGAATATCTTCGAGGTAGCATAATAGTCAAAGCCTCAAAATGTCATACTTATCAAATATATAGTAATTCCCCCAAAATACATTATAGAAGAAGAGATTTTTGAAAGCCTTACAATCATTTTACTTAAATGAAAAAATAAGTAGGTAAGGAAGAATTTCTTTGTAAAATGAAGAAGTAGAGATCTCAAATGATAAAAATATATTCAAAAGATTGATTGAATAATCCAGGCTCATTCTAAATATACGATGACAGATAGTGAGAAACAATGATAGATGAGATAGAATTTTAATGAAAAATATTTTTGAGATGATCTTTACATGTATCTCATAGGAACTATGATAAAATAAATTGAAAAATTTTATATGTGTATATATATGATATATAATTGATGTAACATGGCTATTTTTACACATGCATTTAACAAGGTTTACATTTTATGTATCTTATATGACTACTGGGATTGTTTTTATCTTTTTGCTCACAACTCATTCTTTCACTGTCACTGTCATCCCATTGCTCATTGATTTGTTCAAGCAGGCACCAGTAACGCCTCTCATTGTGAGACATTGTTACTGTTTTTTGGCATATTGAATATGCCAGGATAGCTTGTCAGGCTCGGCCATGTGGGCACGATACTCTCGGTAGCTTGCCAGGCTCTCTGAGAGGGGCGGAAGAATCAAACAAAGGTCGGCTTTGTGAAAGGAGAATGCCCTACTGCTGTGCTATCACTTAGGCCCCCAATTCATTCTTTATATTTTTAAAGATTTTTAAAATTTATAAATGAAATTTCTCTTAATGTAAATGGGTTTTTACAAATACATGCATTTTTTTATTTTTGATGTTTCAAAATACCAAAAGGGTATTTTGATACCCTTTGAAAAGAAACAATACTGACTCTCAAGCAAAGATTTGCAATTTATTTATTTAAAATAGTGCCAGATATTTTTTTGATCTGTTTGAAAATTCTTAATTGTCTAAGAAGCTTATTTTTTATAACTTGATATTTTACTGTTCATATTTAAGTACGTAAAAAATTCATTTAATGAAAGATGGATATTCAATTATATTTGTTCACCATATGGATAACCAATTATTATAGTTTATTGAAAATCCTGTTCTCCCATACTGATCTGCAGTGCCCAATATGTTGTATATCACACATGACATCTGCACCATACATCTGTTTTTTGAGATACAACTTCTTTTCATGACAAATTTATTATTCTAGCCTTAAATATATAAAGCTATTATTATAAACTGCCTAAGAATACATATATCTTATTATGTATTATGTTTATTATTCTTCATGGTAAATTTTAATAGGAATTTTATCAAAACGTTGTAAACAAATAAATTTGTTTATTTTGTTGATTAAGTATGTTTAATTTCATACTAATATTATGCAATGGCTCAGAGTAAATTCCTTTGTTTTCATCTTCTAGAAATAATCCTATACTTGTCACTTGTCATCCCATTGATCTTTGATTTGCTCAGTGTGGGCACCAGAAATATCTCCATTTGTCTCTGTCACATTCGAGTGTAGCCCAATGATATCTGCTCACTCCAGAAAAAGGAAGAGCCTCAAATCGTTCATTCAGGGTTTTGACAAAGAAGTCTGACCATCTCGTTGGTGGGCAGCCACGTGGTCATTTGAGGCCTGTGGAATCCAATCAGTAACAGCTCTAGTCCAGCTGTCATCTCTGAATCGCATTACATGTCCAGCCCATCTTTATTTTAAAATTTATTTTGTTTTCATCTTCTAGAAATTATCCTATACATATTCATTTATGATTTTAAAATTTTCAGGCAAAAAATCTTTTATATATAAAGACCTTTATTATTTCATCAATTAAACATTACTATTCTTTATAATTAATCTTTGTAATTATATTACTTATATAATTGGTTTACTCTTGGGTTTTTGTTGCAAGCAAGGCAAGCAGCTTACCCACTATTATATCTCTTTGGATATTCAGGATATTCAGAATATTCAGGATACTAAGTTTAAAGCATATATGTCATTTACTCCCAGGAATTCAATTAAAATATAAAATATATAATATCAAATTTTGTATTCATTTTGTGAGAGAGCACAAGAAAGGACCCTATTGTGGTGGTCCATTTCCCATAACTTGACAATAGTGTGCTTTAATTCTAAATTGATACAGAATTTAAATGTTTCAACGGAGTCTAATTAAATTACCATCATTGTGTTTTACTTTCATCATTACATAGCTATAAATGAATACACTACTATATTTATAATTTTTGTTAGAATGTCTAAACTAATGCTTTGGGTTAAGAAAATATATTTTTAGTTAAAAAGAATTTGTGTAATTTTATAAGTGATCTCTAGCCATGACATTGGTGTAGTAGTTATTAAAATATAGAATAACTTTGAAAGGTTAGTAACATCCTTTTAAAGGATCATTTAAATATTCATCCAATTATAGAACATTTACCTTTAAAAATGCTCTTACTATGATTATACCATGACACATATTATGTACTGTTGTATTATGCTCTAAAGTTTTGCAAGTAGACATTTAAGGTAACTCTTGTAATCACAAAATAACATACAAAATGACCTTACAATGCCTTCAGTCTTTATACTTCTTTATTGCTTTAGAATAAATATGTTTTGGTGATTATTCCCGTACAAATAGCAAGTGGGAGTCTGAACACAGACATTTCATGCATAGTAATCAAGGTGATATCTATTTTATGAGAGCACAAGTTCTAATTAAAGTTGATCCAAGTAGGTAACCTTAGGAAAATAATGACAAGTCAAAGTGCCAGTGCTCAACATCATGCTACTTTATAATGCTTATTAATTTAAATGCTTTGTATTGCTATTATTAGATTGACTGTCTTTGCTTCAGTAAAATATTAATTTTGTTTTCACATTAGGTCACATTGTTCAATTCTTTAAAGCAATTATTTCATATGAAACCCAAGTAAAAACCAAGAGAAAAAAATGGATATTTTTCTAATACCTCTATTCTCACCTTTCTCTCAAAAGATTACTTCATGCGGGGCTGGAGCGATAGCACAGTGGGTAGGGAGTTTGCCTTGCACGTGGCCGACCCGGGTTCGAGTGTCCGCATCCCATACGGTCCCCTGAGCACCGTCAGTAGTAATTCTTGAGTGTAGAGCCAGGAGTAACCCCTGTGCATCGCCGGGTGTGACCCAAAGAGCAAATAAATAAATAAATAAATAAATAAATAAATAAATAAAAAGATCACTTCATGCACTAACCGTTAACTCTTTTGGGTATCTGATCATAGAGTGGTGCTTTAGCATGGGCTAATGGTTTGGCTACCTTGGATACATTTGTTTCTAAGACTTATTTATTGCAAAATGAGGAATGAAGTTGAGTGTCAAACTATCATACAAAAAATTCAGTTTAATGGTGACAGCAGGAATCAATCATCTCTCTTTCTCTACTGTTTCCAGAAAAAGTAATTGTTCACACTTTTGCAAGGCTGTATTTGTGGATTTATTTGGTTACCTTATATAGTCATCATTCCCCTGATCCTGAAAGAGCCCCCAATACGCCATCAGACTACACTAACACACGACAGGGATGAACCCCTTATTGTAAATCTTAAATCCTATAGAAGATAACAGACACAGAACATCTTTTTCTGTTTCTGTTACAATTTCATACCTATTTCCATTTACACCTTCAGTTCTCAATCAGAAACTTTAATTAGAAATGGTAGGTTTCATAAAACCTGATTCAAATGTCCTGGATTTTTAATTCTAAAGCACGTTTTTTAAAACTTAGTTACAAAAATGACAAATTAGTTAACTTTTTTTTAAACTTAGTTACTAAATGACAAATTACAAACTTTTAATTCCAAAGTACATTTTTTAAAATCACAGTTGCTAATGTATTCATGATTTGGTTTCAGGCATATATATTTGGAGCAATAGCAAAGTGAGTAGGGTGTTTGCCTTGCACGCAGCTGACACGGGTTCGATTCCTCTGTCCCTCTTGGAGATATCAGCAAAAATCCGAGAGTATGCCACCCTCACGGCAGTGCCTGGCAAGCTACCCACGGCATATTCGATATGCCAAAAACAGTAACAACAAGTCTCACAATGGCCTGCTAGAGCAAATAGATGAACAACAGGATGACAGTGCTACAGTGCTCCCTGTACTACTATCCATTTCCCTTCACCTAATGGAGTAGAGAAATGGACACTGATCTCAGTGACACTCAAATGTCCCTCAAACACCAGCCTCATCTGCCACCCACCACGTGTCTGTTTGTATACGAGGTAGTTTTTAATTTTTTTCTTTCTTTCCTTTGCCTTTCTTTTCTTTACTTATCTATTCCTTTCTTTCTTTTCTTTGTGTTTTTTCTCTTTTATTTAATTTTCTCTTTTTTTTTTTTTTTGCTTTTTGGGTCACACCCGGAGATGCTCAGGCGTCAGTCCTGGCTATGCACTCAGGAATTACCGCTGTCGGTGCTGGCAATTGAACCTGGGTGGGCCGCGTGCAAAGCAAATGCCCTACCCCGTTGTGCTATTGCTCCAGCCCCAAATTTTCTCTTCTTTTAAAGTAGCTTTTGCTACATGGTTTATAACATCGATGCTAGTAGAGTTTTATACATAATACTTTACCAAAGTAAATTTTTTATGGTATTATAACAGGAGAGTTTGTGATGTGACTTGATGTTGTTTGCTTCTTAATTATTTCAATATATTTTTGTTTCTCAACATTTTTCATAAAAGAACCTTTTCTCAACGAAGCGAACCCAAAAACTGGGCCCTTAAGTTTTTCTATAACATTCATATTCTTAGATGGAGGCCAAAGATGGAGAAAAAAAGTTTCCCCTACGTTTTCAAAGAAACGCAGATGATGCACGTAATATATAAAAAAAAAAAAAAAAGATTTTGTAGGTTTGAGGTCTACCACAGAGGGAGAGGGCAATGTATTTGCCTTGCATGTGGTCAACCCCTGTCCTATCGTCAGCACCCCATATGATGCTCCAAGCCCAGCCTAGAGTGAAGCCTAAGCCTGAACCCAAAGCCAGGAGTAAGCTCTGAGCACTTTAGGTGCAAACTCAACCCAGAAAAAAAAAGTTTGTGCTATTTGAGATCATTGTTGCTAGCACAGCCATTAAGTACAAACATCTACTCTTTTAAAAATTTTGTCTGCTTATTAGCTATAGTCACATCTTATAGACCATTTGTATGCACTAATTACATTGGAAGAAAATAGTATCATATTCATTATAGGCACACACACACACACACACACACACACACACACACACACACTGAACTATGTATCAGTATTTTCATTTTCCAATTGTAGAAACAAATGTTGGGAGAAATTTAGCAACGTAGGCCTGGAAGCAAAGCTGGGGAAAAGGAAGAACTTGGCTTCTTCCAGATATCTTTTATCCTAACTTCTGAAGAGTTTCAAACATACAACACTCTGTTCAACTGTTTATTTATAAAGTATCCTAAAATGTGTTGTTTCATAGAAGAATATAAAGCAGGACAAAGGTATATTGCTGGGAAGAAGGAAAACAAAACTACTGAATTGTTTTATTTTATAAATATCTGTTGAGGTTAGAGAAAGCTATGTATTTTTAACCATGCATTTTTTTTTTGGTAATGCATTATTAATTTCCAGGGGGCGGAGGGAAGCACAATCTATTCCTTCAACTAAAAGAAAAGTACGAGAATGGTCTATTTAGAGAAAAAAAATCTACTGTTTTATTTTTTCTCAAAATGTGTTGTATTTTGAAAGCTGGAGTGATAGCACAGCAGGCATCGCATTTGCCTTGCATGTGGCCGACCCGTGTTGATTCCCAGCATCCCATATGGTCCCCAAGCACCGCCAGGAGTGATATTCCCGAGTGCAGAGCCAGGAGTAACCCCTGAGCATCACCTGGTGTGACCCAAAAAGCAAAAAATTAAAAAAAGTTGTATATTGATCAGAAACAATTATCTTTAAACTATGAAAATGATGTTATTCTTTTAGTTGTATATAACATATAACTACAGAAATTTTGTGACTAATTTGGATATTGTAATTATTGTTCAACCCAAGTAGATTGATACACTAGGCCATTTAATTTTTGGCAAATCTATTGCTTCAAATTTCACAGTTCATTTTCAAGTTCACAAAAATATCGATATGTTTCTTTTCTATTTCTTCCTGAAAATATCTGTGCTATCATTTTGTACAATAATGAATCATTTTTTGACACATTCCCCTATTTCTTTCTCACATACCTTTCTTTTTTTGAGCTTCAAATAATGAAATCATTGCTGACCCCATTGACATTCATTTCTACACTGATTTGTGTGAAGATCTCTCAGATTGAAGTTTTACACTGCCAACAACTACAAGAATATGCAGAAAGCTTGTCATACTCTATTTGTTTTACACTGCTTCTTGTTTCCTTCCAAGAACCCCTTCAAAGAAATTTTAAATGAAAATATAGTTACTGGGTTGTTTGCTTATTTTCTTGGCTCATCTATGGAAATATTAAATCAGACAGGAATAAATATAGGTCACTAGAATAGCTTTCTAGAGACTTACCTGCCATCAGGAGTTTATTACTTACCAGCTCCCATTTTCAAAATACTCCCTTCTTTTTAAAGAAGTGTTTACACATTTTATTCTAAAACTGCTCAATTAATTTTCTTATTATGATTTTTTTTATAATTTGACAAATATTAGAAGAAAGGCAAATAGCTGTACCTCATTACGATAACTTGCCTTGAAAAAACTGAGTTGTATTAGTTTAGTTTGCTTTGTTTTTTTACTATATGACAGTTTTTTATCTGAACAACTTCATTTTTTCTTTGAGTTTGGGGTCACTCTAAGTTGTGCTCAAGGCTCACTCCCTTCTGCCTCTGTATTCAAGCGTAACTCCTAAAGGTGCTCTGGGGATCATCTGCAGGGTTGGAGGTCAAGCCAATGTCAGCCATATGTAAGTCAAGTATTCTAACCCTTGTACTATCTCTCTAGCTCCTTCTGAATATTATCTGAATACAATTTTCACAGTTATAAATAATGTATTTCATAGGAAACTCAAAAGTTTTTAAACACAAAATATAAAATTAATATGAAACAAAAAAATTTTTCTTTTTTTTAAAGACGTGATACTGAAAAACTTCCAGATATAAACAAGTTAATAAATTTTTATGACAATCTCATTATATTAATTAAAATTTTCTTGGGGTTTTGGCATACTTTATTTTGTACATTATATGTCTATTGCCAGAGTCTATGGATGATACATAAGTTTTCAGAAAGGTAGCAAGTGCCAACTCTTAATGTGAATCTGAAAATTGGAGGAAAACTCTCTGAACATTTTATAAAGAAGTAATAGCAAACAAAATAGAAGAGTTGGAAATAATCATGTAGGTTTATGTATCTGTTCAGTTTGAACTTTGCAATAACAGAAACATATCTAAATTGTTAAGTAATTTAATTTAAATCCACTTAAAAATATCTGAGACTAAAACTTAACTCTTCATATGTCCACCACTCTGAAGAGATCCATCTAAAGTATATGAGTGCAAAAGTCTGTCCCATTTGTGTTAGAGGCAAAGACACACTTGATACTTTTAATCAACCTACATACATTAACTTACAGGTGCAATAAAGCAGGAGTGAAGAAATGACATTGTTAGGTTTCTGTCAAATAACATTGGCCTTTGGAGGCCCCACTAGAGAAGAATCTACTTCTAATATCATTCAATGTATAACTTATTGGTAGGTCAGAGTTGTTGTCTATTGCATATATGGCTAAAGGTACTGTTTTTCTATACATCTGATATTTTAGAGCAATCTGAATTTTTAGAAACTGTCAGAAGTTCCTGGAGGACAGTGAGTCATTTGGGCAGGAAGTACCTTGGTTTGATAGCCTACTGATTCAACTAGTAAGAAAATACCTCACTCAAATAAATGCTAATCTCTCTTTTTAAAGTGAGATTAGTCAGTTCAACAAAAACAATCATTTTGATTATCTCTAATGGAATTGATTGGGGGATTTAATTACACTGACAAACTTCTCTTCCCTTCCTTATAGTCTATCACCTAGATAGACTATAGTCACCCATTCAACCCACCAAGGAAAATGATTACAAAAGGTAACGGAAATTATGAAAACATGGAAATCAGGAGGGGTTATATTCTATGCTATAATCACCTTAGCGAAGATTCATGGGTTCAAACCATATAAAAGCCATTCATTTGCTCTAGCACATGTCTCAAGTGAAAAAAAAAAACGCATACACAAACATTCAACTGCCCCACTCAGTGTAGGATAACATTGGGTTTGTCCTTTTAGCCTTGCCATAGGGAACTTACTATACCTGAAAGCAATGTCCTTTCTGTATGGAAACAGGAAGACAGTTAATATGATGCTTTGTAATTTGAAAGTTGATTGACTCCAATAACATGTACTCCCGGGCATCTGCTTTCTCAACTCAGTTGCCCTTAGTTCCTAGGACCCCAAAGCAGGGTCCCAGTGAAAGACAGAATGGACCCAGGGCAAGTTGTGAGCTACCCTGGCATGAAAATGGGCCAGGCCAAAGAATCACAATACTCAACTATAAGTTGAGAGCATGATCATAGACAAATGCTGTCATGATCCAAAAGTGACGACAAGACTATAACCCTGCTGGGGTTAGGAAGAATAATCTGAGGACTCTGGTCTAGAAAATATAGGGAATATTCTCAAGCAGAACCAAACTTTAAGTCTGATATATATCTTACTGTGCTCATACAGAATGACATCGCTAGAAATATTAGAAGTAGATTTACTACAACTACTTATATGGATTACTAGTTGAGGAAAGAGGAAAGTGACACACCCTTGTTTGGATCCCACCCTTGATCGGATTTCTTAGTAATCTGGAGTAATCTCCTTAGATGAGATTTTGTTAATCTCCTGGAGGAGTGATCTTACCCCATTTTGTTGATTTGTTAATGTTTAACCCACTTTTGTCTCACCACCCTATATGATTGCCATATAAACTAAGGCTGTGGGGGAAGAGACAGAAACAGCAGAGAAGACACAGAGGAGAGAAGACACAGAAGCAGGAAGAAGACACAGAAGCAAAGGGAAGACACAGAAGCAGCAGAGAAGACACAGAAAGAGAGAGAATACACAGAAGCAAGGGAGAAGACACAGAAGCACAAGGAGACACAGAAGTAGCAGAGAAGACACAGAAAAAGAGAGAATACACAGAAGCAAGGAGAAGACACAGAAGTGAGAATGCTCCGGAGAGAGAGATCGGAAGAAGAGATATCAGAAGGGACCAGAGGAGAGACGACAGAGAGAGGTCAGAAGAGACCAGAGGAGAGACTAAAGAGACAGATTCAAAGAGAGAGACAGACAGAAGAGAGCACAGTGACACACAGTGACTCGAGAGCACCGAACACAAGTCGGGGGGGCGGGGAGAGGAGCGCTGCCCCGAGTCCTTGAACAACACAACACATCATCTCACATCACCCCCTTTGCTTTGGAGCACGCACGCATTTGTAATTTTTATACTCAGGAATTCAAGAAATCTTTCTTCTTCGCATTCTCTACCTTTTCTGCTGGATTTAAAACAACCAGTTTGGCTTACAATCTCATTTGCTTTTTGTTTTCATGATTTTATAGAAAAAAAGTTCATCTTGCTTTTTGAACTTTTTCTCCTTCAACTAAGGTATTCAAATCTGTTTTGCATCAGCTTTGTCCAATATAAATATGATGCAAAGCACATACAAAATCAGATTAAAAGTAAAAAGAACTTTCCACGGTATGAGACACCAATAAATTGCACCACCTGTTTGGAATGTGAGAAGCCAGGGTCCAAGGTCTTGTGCATCATGGTCCCAAAGTACTCTTGGGGTGACATCTGAGCACAGAGTTGCATATAACCCCTAAACATTAATGGATGCAGCCCCCAAAGAAAAAAATAATAAAAGACCAAAGAAATAAAGCTTGCAAAAGTAATGAAAATATTTTCATACGAAACATTATCAACTTAATATATACCCAGTATTAAATAATCTTAAGCGATTTGTACAGCTGACTTTGAGCACCATCAGTGTGAACTCTGCAGATAGTATACATAAACGTTTTTGTGAGCATAGTGTGAATGGATAATTTCAGACCTGGAAATATATTATCTCACAATTGACTTAATAACATTTTCTTTTCTCTCTTACTTTATTGTAATGATATGTTAGATAATAAGACATATGCACTAATCAGCTATTATTAGTATGTCTTTGAAAGAATAGCAGGATATTTGTTTGAGAAAAAAGAAAGTTATACCAAATTTTCAACTCCATGGGATGAGTTAGTTCTTCTAGCCCCCATATTGTTCAAAGGGTCACTTTTCTTGTCTTTCTTTTCCTCTTTTGTTTCAGCCAAGTCTCTAAGATCTGGTGGATATTTTCCTCTTGTAGCACAACTCAATTTGGGCTTTTTTTTTTTTAGTGCTCTACATGTGAACAGTTCCTAGTTATTGATCACTGTAGCTCTCTCTCATTATAAACATCATTATAAAAAAATCCCCCTCTTGTCACAGCCTTATTGATTAGCTCTCTCTTACTATTCTAGAAAATGTTCTTCTGTAAACAGTTTCTGCCTCCTAATCTATCAATTACTCTGACTTTCTCAGCTGGCTTACAAACCCATCATCATGATCCTTGTAGCATCTCTCCATGTTTCTTAACCAAATTGAAACTTTTCTTCTAATTAGAAATCTCACCACTTGACACTCAGCTGATGCCTATTTCCTTATATTGTTTTTCTTTTTGAATAATGTGTCAGTCTGCCTGCTAAGTTCCAACCTCCCATCTTCGAATCTTTTTGGTCCTGTATTCATGCTTAATTTAAAAATGTATAGAAACCTACTATTTTTCCCAAAAATCTGGGTTTTATACAATTAATTCTCAAAGCAAAAAAAGCACTTCTAATTTTACATAACAATCTATATATTTTAATTGTGCAAAATTTTGAATTTCTAGTATCAATCATAATTGTTTTGAAAGATAACTCAGGATTCCTTAATGTTGCTTTCATGTGCTTGTGCTAACAAGCATGAGAGAAAATCATTTTATACATGATATAGTGCTTAGTATATCATAGTGATACACACAACAATTGAACTATACATCTTCATGCAGAGGTAAAAATAAAATACAAATTATAACATGCCAATATGGAACTGATTACACATCAGGACTAATATTCAAAATTACATGTGTGACAGCTATATATAAATATATAAACTCAAATGCATATTAGTGTTTATTAATTAATATCTATATATTTGTATTAATAATACACAAAAATTTTCTTTTGTGGTTAACAAAGGCAAGGTATGGTGTTACTGTTATAAATATAGTCCTGCTGCTGATAACATAAAACCAAAAGTAAAACTTCTACTTATTGTTATTGTCATTCCTGTCAATCCAAGTTAGGTTCAAAGTTATTTGATTTGCTATTTTGAAGGGATCACGTTAGCTGCCATATCCTGGGGTAGACATACCTGGCGTTAGATTCCACAAACATTTGGCCATAATGTTAAAAACTCCAAGGGCAACTATGATATACTCATGTTTTTAATTATCTTTCTTTATTCCAAGAACCACATAGTATGATTTAAAAGCAAACTTCATTACAGAACTTGCCAATTTATTTTCTGCTTTTTCTTTTATCCCATGATTACTACTAAAACTATCAAATGAATGGGGGAAAGTTACAAATGATCCAATCGAGGGGACATATTAATGAAATATGGAAATGGCGTGGTAACAAAACAGGAGACTTAGCTTTTACACGGCAGAACACAAACTAAATTATTAGAAAACTGAACAGAGAAATATCAGAGAAAAGGAACAAAGGCCTCCACGGGGAAATTAACTGTCTATATCAAAACATAAAATATCACTTTAGTTTTGCTGATAAGTGGGTTGGTGGAAAGAGTCACAAAGTCAAAATCAGTTATATCATGTTGGATCATGTACTGTTTTGAAGATAATAATGAGCAGGTTAGCTTCACTCTAATTAAAAAATGAGGAACAACAGCATATTAGATAAAAGGATTCGGCTAATAAAGTGAAATTTGCAATGCCTCTTTGAAAATGTTAGAAAAAATAATCTATGATGGCAGAAACATTGTAGTCCTCCTTTAATCCAGGTTTCTTCTACAATTGTAGAGAATGTGGGATATTTATCACCCACAGAGCTCAGTGCAAACATACTTACCTAATCACTAATATGGACTGCAAACAAAAATTTAGCTGAATTAGGACAACAGTATAGATTTTTAACTCAGTTTTAATGAAACACAGCCATGCTCACACATATATTGAATGCTTACTTTAATGCTGCCCTGATATATCCGAGTAGTTGTAATAAAATCAATTAAAGTTGTAATAAAATCAACTACTGCCAAAGGTCAAAGTAGTCCCAATTTAACTGTATAAAGGAATAAAATAAATTTAGATAGAATACTTGCATTCTAAAAATAGAAAATACTTTAAATTTTGTTTAGTGAAGCAAAATATTTCTCAATTAAATAAATTTACTTAGAGAAGTATTAGAGGCAAGAAAGACAAAACATGTGTGCTTAAGGGATAATATAGGTTGGCTTCTCCACAGTGAATAAAGCTATATAAAGCATTTTTTAAAAGCAAAGTTTAGTTATTTAAAATAACTACTAAATTAAAACTTTTTCAAGCATGATTAACAAATTAGATAATAGGTTTTAACAATATGAATAATTAAAAGTGAATTTACCTCTAAAAGCACAAATACTATAAATAATATGTTGATAATTTGTCAAATTATTGGTATATGCTTTATTTAAGAAAACTGTTCTGATAAAGAACGTATCTCTGTACATTTTAATTTTATTTACAAATAAGTGTTTTTATTGGTTTCCCTTTTATGTCATATCAGTCCCAAGTATATTGAGATAGTGGAGGATATACTCCAAATTAATTGTATTAATTAAATTATATTAATTACATAAAAGGCTCACAAAGACAGTAATATAGTCTGCATTCTCAGAGATTATGTCCGTTGATAACACTTTCAAACTATGAAAACAAACACATATTTTCCAAATGTGTCTTATTCATGGTTATAGTGCCTATATTGTCTAGTATATTCATTATTGCTTTGTACAACTTGGACTTATATTTTTGTAAAATAGACCTTTGGAAACAGTTTATCAAAAAAACCTCTCTAATCTCAAATAAATGTATATTAAATTATTCATTACTGGACAAGTCAGAGCTAGTACCAGATATTCTATAATCATCTGCTGTATGGATTAATAGAATAGTCCTTACTCCATAGAGTATCATATGCTTATTAGTAGATTATTGAATTAATATATTATGGAATGAGTTTGCTTTGGAAAGAGTAACAATTGCTGTGATATCCTTTTAAAGTTGCAGTTATAGTAATTTGTCTTTATTATAAATCCATGGTACTAAATGCATGGCAATAATAGATTTAATGTATGATCAAATTTTGAATTGCTGTTTTTTTGTGAGTCGTGATTAGTTATGTTAGTGTCAATGTTACTGTTTTAGCCTTGCAATGTTACTGTATTACACCTACCATCAGAATTAGGTGATTGAAAATTAACACCACGAAACAAGGACAATTACGGCAGCTTCTTCACCATTTTAACATTTAGGGGCTCTAGTTACTGGCAGTTATGCTGAACTCTCTGACAGTTATATAGAGAATAATGTTTTATTAATGTTTGAAGAGCATTCTAAAACATGAAGTGCCACGTAAATACTAAATTATTGCTGACATAAGGAACTAGACAATAAAAGTTGTTTTAGTAATAAATGTCAGATCATGGGATTATTTCTGGGAAATGGCTATTGTCTAATCTTAGTCTTTCTAACTCTTCAGCGAGTTGAAAGTATACCTTTTACTTTGTGTAAATTTCAATACACTCTACTGATTTCTGTTTCTTCAGAGTACTTTTTAATATCAAAAAATTAAATTGGGAAAGAGGGATCACTAGAACTAGGAAAAATTATATAAAATTCAAAAAGTAGAACATAAATATATTTAAGTAATATGAAAAGACAGAATTTACATTTAGAAAAATGTAATTTTTCTAAAAATAGATATTTAATTATGAAAATATGCAATTAATAGAAGTTATAATACATTATGACACATAAATATATCTCTTTTTTTTCTTATTTTACTAAAATAAAAATATAAAAGTATAAGGAGAATACACATTGAAAGGGAGAGAAAAGTCTTCATGGTCACCAACTGATGAAAGACTGAAAAATGATTTTAAATACAGTTATGTTAATAAATGAAATATACAAATTAAAATGTGAGATGAAAGAATAGACACAAGTTCTGAAAGTGTTAAATCAAAAACAAATTATGTTATTCAAAATGATGGAATGTGGGGCACAAGGGGGTAAATGAAATTCCATATGCAAATTTCAGCAACACTAGTGTTTAGCCACTGGCAAAAGTAATACATTGGGTGCTTGTGCTGTAAGCAGTTAACCCAGATTACATCCTGGCACCACATATGGTCCCCTGTACCCCCTCCCAAGAATGATCCCTGATTTCAGATCTTGGAGTAAACCCTGGACACTGATTTGTGTGGCCCCAAATGTAACCAAATAAACAAACAAACAAACATAAAGTTCTCAGTGAGTCTGTATGAATGTATGCACTTGGTTCAGGTAAACAGAATGCATGTTGGAATAGATTCTTATAAAATTATCTTCTGCAGGTGCATTATACCTGCAACAATACAGACTCTAGTGTAATGACACATTTTTTTTCTGTTTATGAAACTAAACCACGAAATTGCACAACATATGTTCAGAACTTTGGGTAAGAGACAACCAAGAAAAAAAAAAATCAGAAACCCAAGTCATCAGATAGGCCATCGCATAAACCTTATTTTCACAGGACACACATGGTCCTTTCACAAAGCTTCATTTGAATAAAACCAACAAACAGAAACATTAAAAGGACAGTGATGGGTCATATATATCAATGAAGGTCACTGCATAAGGCAAGCATTAGGAGAGGAAAGATGGACTCTAAAACAGATTCAATTGAGAGTGTAGACCGCAAGTTTTGGCAATGGGTGGTGAGTGGCTGATTGTGATGAGGGTGATGACTAGATGTCAAGAGAAATTGAGGACAGGATTGCTGTCTTAGACATAGAGATTCCCCAAAATGGGCTCGCATGAGGTGTAAAATAAATGATTGTAACAATAAAGACACCACCCACAAGAATCCAAAAGCTAGCCAGATCTGTTAAAGCATGAATGCACACAGAACAGTGAAAAGGTGTATTTATAGACCCTTCCCTCCTCTCTCTTCCCACACCCCTTCTCCTCTTCTAACCTCACCTTCCTCCCCCTTCTTTTCACTCTCTCCCTTGGCTTCCCTCCCTCTGCCTTGGCTTACATCCCCTCTCCATGCCTTCTCTTCTCAATACCCCCCCCCAATACCCCAGCTTCTCTTCTCCCTCCTATCCTCACCTTTCTCCCTTCCTTTTTCCTTTCCTTAACTCCCCTTTCTTCCTTCTCCTGATTCCTTCCCATTTTCTCTCCTCCCCCTTCTCTTCTCTTGCCTTTCCTCCACACTCCTTCCAAACCTTACTCTCTTGCTCCCTTCCTTTCCCTCCTTTCCTTTCTCTTCCCTTCTCTTGCCTTACCTCCATTCTCCTTCACATCCATCTCTTCTTCCTCCCGTCCCACCCCTTCCCTTCCTTCCCCTTCTCATAACTTCCCTTTCTTTCCTATTTTCCCCCATCCTTCTGGAAGGGCACATACCCATCTGTGCTCAGGGTTTACTCCTGGCTCTATGCTCAGGGATGGCTCCATGCAGGGCTCAGGAAACCATATGTGGTAATAGGGGTAATAAGTATTGAAGCTTTGCACACAGGTTGTGTGCAAAGGTAAGCAACCTCCTCACCATACTGTTGATTCAGCCCTAGAGGTATTCTTTTCTAAGAGCAACTAATTGTTAATATCAAGAAAATTAAAAAGATGAGAAATAATTATTAAGATAAAAATAAATAACAAAATATGAAGAGTATTAGAAATTAGACCACAATAATCATCATTTATTAATTTAGAAAAAATTAAAAACATTGAAAAATGTTTTTAAAAGCTATGGCTTGGAATATATGGTACAACAAATTTCTATAATCTAGTTCAAACGTCAAATGTTAGGTAAAATTTAGCACAGATTGAAGACACAATAGAGAGATACTATAAGGCTTCAAGCCGGGGTCTAGAATAGGAAAAAAGTGACTGCATAGAGAAATTAAGAAAAGAGAAAATATTGTCTAAGACTTGAGAAATTTAAGGTATTTCATGTTATAAAATGTCTTAAATATTTTTTTAAAAATTTGTAACAAGTCAAAATGATAAACAAAATTAAACTCATAAGATTTTATAAGATTTAGAAAGTAGGGGCCGGAGCGATAGCACAGCGAGTAGGGCGTTTGCCTTGCACGCGGCCGACCCGGGTTCGATCCCCGGCATCCCATATGGTCCCCCAAGCACCGCCAGGAGTAATTCCTGAGTGCAAAGCCAGGAGTAACCCCTGAGCATCGCTGGGTGTGACCCAAAAAGCAAAAAAAAAAAAAAAAAAAAAGATTTAGAAAGTAGAAATAAAAGCTTTCAGTGCTGGTAGGGAAAAAGTCAATAAAAAAAGAAAATGTAAACAACTGTTACAACTCCATGTAGCTAGAATGTCAAGAAATAAAATGAGGGAAAATGATTACTAGGCAAATATTGATAATCAGCATATTTAACAGGTGTGTTCCTAATCTTATTTCTTTGGAACAAGACAGCTGTATAGCTCTGTCATGGTTTTTTAAGCATTCTGTTTGAAGGGGGGAATTTTTTTAAAAAAATTAAATAATGTAGAATCCAGGACAGAAATCAAGTTTCCATGAGAAAGAAGGCAATGATAACCCTGATGAGTATCTCCAGAAATAAATTCTGTGCAACATGTGAAATTATTAAGGTATCTTAAGGGAGCAGAGTTAGAGATCCTAGGCTCAACATCTTTCCCTTAACCCGGCAGCTATATATATGGAACAGAACTGAGGATGAGCAGATCAGCTTGCTTACAAGGATAAACAGGAATACCATCAGCAAGGGGAGGAAAGGTCATTCCAGAAAGGAATGCACAGCTGGGAACACATATTAAATAAGGGAATGCACAGCTGGGAACACATATTAAATAAGGGGTTGGTGGAGGAGGCGGGGACAGAGCGATTACAGGAGATAGAACTCTTGCTTTGCATATGGCAGAACTGGGTTTAATATCTGTCACCCCATATGGACCCTTGCCAAGATGACCCCTGAGTATAGAGTCAGAAGGAAGCAGGAATAAGCCCTGAGCACCGAAGGGTACGGCCTCCAAAACTAACTAACTAACTAAATAAATAAATAAATAATAAATAAAGAGTTTCTTCCAGGAGTCTATAAGGTTAATGTTCTATGTTGGGTGCTCCAATGCCTTGGAACTCAAAAGACCAGAGAAGTACCCAGCTTCAGTTTGGGGAGAAAAGACATCCATATTAAAGACAAAGCTAAAGACCCTGGGGACATATTGTGTACTGAGAGGGCTGTTTTATCCTGGGGCCAAGCACAAAGGAAGCAGTTTGGAGGTGGTCTAGAGCACAGCCTCTGCTTTTAGAAGCAGGAGCTGGAGAAAGAAGCAAGGGGGACTTTTCATGTTAATAGAGATGCTGACAGGCACATTAGCATTTGTCCATCCAGCACTACTGCTGACAGATGCCTTGTTGAAAGATCAATTTCAGACACTAGAGCCAGAGGGCAAGACACACTGTCCCATTCCTGTCTGCAGCTCTCAGTTAGCAGAGTGACACTCACCAACTCATCTCCCAGTTCAAGGACAGTGCATATCTTTAAAAGTAACAGCTCAGGTCAGAGAGGAATGCTGACTGCTTGTACGGGTGTCTCTGGAGCCAACTTCTGTTTTAGCATTCTATCATCATCTTTCATGTTCTGCCATCTAATCTCTGCCTTTCCTACTCCATCTCAAACTCTATGCTCTATTTTCAACAAAGCAGACAGATTTTTAATGAGTTTGGTCATTTCCCTATACACATTGCTAAAATTCCTCATCTACACACGAGGAACTAAAGTTCACAAGTCCCTGCTTGATCTAGCCATTTATTTCCTTTTCAACACACCACAATCAACACAAACACACTTATTCCAGCTAAGCCAGCCTCCTTGCTAAATGACTGGATCCAATCTAGATAGGTACTCGTGTAAGAAGTTTGTCATTTTCTCTGTCTTGGATGCTTTTAAGATCATATTTAAATGACTAAACACTAATCCTTAATGTCATTCACAAATATACTCAAATGTCACTTGATTCACATATATATCTATATATCTCTAGACAGATAGATATATAGATAGATAAATAGGTAGACAGAGAGATTGATAGATAGATACAGATGTATATGTATCTGGTACTTGTACCCCACCATTCTTTAAAGCAACTTTAAATATTCTTCTCCTATGCGAGTATATATTGATTCATAATATCCTTTACATTTTTCCTAATATTTTGTTGATAATTTATATTCTTCTTTATGTGAACTGTATGAGGTGAGTTATTTCTTTTTTTCTTACCAATGAATTTAAAATACTTCCGAATATTAACTAGCATATTAAAAATGTTCAGTGAATATTGTTAAATGATAACAGAAGAAAACTTTTGGATGCAATATATTTTTGAAATTATGAAATGTAATTCCATGTTAGTATAATTAGATGATGACTAAAACATTCAAAACTGATTACTAGTATACATGTGTTAATTAAAGTTGGAGAAAAATAATAGGAATTCACTAGAAGGGTTAAAAGTGAAAACCTGTAGGAAGTGGGAAGGACAGCTTATCATTTTCTATCAGAAGCCTAATGGAACTAAAAAATTAACAGCTGTGAAAATCTTAGATTAAAATGGAAATTGAAGGGTTGAACTAACAGTACAGGAAATAGCGTGATTACTTTGCTTGCAGCCTATCTGGGTTCAATTCCCCAGGACCCCACTCATTCCCCTGTGTATTCCCCGTAATAATGTGAATGTAGTGTCAGGAGTAAGCCCTGTGCCCTGCCTGATGTGTGGCTGCAAACCAACCAAACAAATAAAAAAAATAGAAAAATAAACAAACTTGGGAATTGAACAAGTGATTGTACTACAAAATGTGGGACAGTACCTGGCTTCTTTTAATACTATTTCCTTTTAGTATTTCTATTTTTATTGGGCTTTATTCATATAAATATATTTAGATATAACTTAATTTATTCCTAGATTCTGAACATTCAGAGATATGTCTGCACACCTGTTTCCCTGGCATCTTTTTTTTTTTAATTTTATTGAATCACCATGTGGAGGGTTACATAGTTCTCAGGATTATGTCAGTTATACAATATTCAAACACCCTTCCCTTCACCAGTGCCCATATTCCATCACCAACCACCCCATTATACCTCCCGCCCCCTCCCGCCCCCCTAGTCCCCGCCCTTGTAAGTGATAAGTTTCACTTCGTTTACGCTTTATCTTGGTTACATTCCATGTTTCAACACATAACTCACTATTGTTACTAGGGTTTCTCCAAAAAAAGAAAAGACAGTCCTACTGCCAAGGAAGCATTTGATAGCGCTCCATTGCTGAGAATGTAGAGATATTAAGTCCCTCTGTTTGTTACATAACTTTTCTATTTTTTCCCCCCTCATCCCGCGCCACCGAGTTCATGCCTGTTTAGTAATCACCACGCTGCCTGACAAAGGGAAAAAAAAAAACCGAAAAAGATGGTTATTTCCCGTCATCAGCTGGCGTGGGGCTCTGGCTTAGTTGATAGTCTGGTAGAATGTCTGCAAGCAGTGTCTGGAACCAAAAGTAATACACTGGTATCGGCCCCGGCTCGAGATTCCACCAGCGTCCTGCTGTTCCCAGTACATAATGATTTATTTCCTTGTATCCCATTCCCACGCCACCAGGTCCGTGTCAGCTTAATGGACATCATACTATGGTTAACGCCACACAGCGTTTCTTCCCGAGAAAGAAGGATATTTCTTCTCAGCCAGTGTGGGGATATGGCTTAGTTCAGTCTATAGAGAAGGCTACCACTTTGATTGCCTTCAATATTTCAGCAAAAGACTTACTATTCTTGTTAGGATTTCCCACCAAAATCCAACCCGTTAAAAAGGAACCATTTCATCTTGGTGATGATTAAATGACATTAGGTCGCACGGCCATGGCAGCGGCCTCGCGGCTTTGAATTTCTGTATAAAGTCCAGGGAAAGTACAGCCAGAAATTACACATCACTACAAACTTTAACCCTATTATGGTCCCCCCACAGTCCAACCCGTTACAAAGGAACCATTTCATATTGCTGATGATTAGATGACATTAGGTTGCGCTGCCGCAGCAGCGGCCGAGCAGTTTTGGGTTTCTATATAAAGTCCAGGGAAAATTCTGCCTAAAATTCTATTGCTACAATCTTTTACCCTTCAACAAAAAACTCAGTACTATTGTTTGGAGTCCCCCCCCCCGCCCCCCACGGTAAGCCCTGCTAAAAAGGAACATTTACACGTTGCTGACAATCAAGAGATATTAGGTCACGCGGCTTTGAGCCTCGCGGTTTTGGATTTCTATATGAAGTCCAGGGAAAATTCTTTTGGTAATTGCATCACTGGCTGGCGGCACCTGGGCCAGTAGCTCCGAGCACACAGTTTGGAGGCATTTTGGGGGCGCTGCTCGTGACCAAAGTGGTTCAGTTGCCTCCGGGGTCGATCTCGCGTGGTGGTCTCCCTGGCATCTTATAGACGGTGCAGAGATAAATATTCTCCAATGAATGAAATTTATCAAAGAGATAATTATAGTCTAAGATAAGATAGAATACTGAGTAACACATTTCAAGTAAATGACAGGCATAAGGTTGGTATTGATATTAATAGATATATTTTAGCAGGAATAAGGCATTACATTTGTGGTAATGGATAATGACGCATGACAAGTTGTCCAAGTTGTTTATATCTAGATAACACAGCATAAGGATCAATGCCAATGATAAAATTTGTATTTCCTATTAAGTTTCTAAGGGTTAGCCTGGATGACCTGGACAATTCTTTGACACTTCATATACTATACACCGTTGAAAAGAAGCTGAGTGCTAAGAGTTATTTGTAAGTTTATCTGTGGTTGGATAATCAAGATATTTCTCAGTTAGTTATTTGAAATAGATTCTGCTTGCTGGTGGGAGTTAACCTAGACTAGAGTTATGTAGAATATACTACCTTCTCATGGCCTTCTTACAAATCTCAGGTTTCACTTGTACTTGAATTATAAAGATGTGTGTTTTGAGAAAAAAAAATGATCTAGAAGAGATCTAAAGAAATTATTTTCTTACTGGGTGAGAATAGTTTCAGAATTTGTCATCATTGAAGAATAGACCATTTCCTCACTGCATGGATATCAAATTATTTATAATAATGTTTAAATTATATCACCGAGAACTGAAAACATAAAGCATCAGTAATAGATTTTTTATCTCTTTCTGCAGTGTCAATAATTTTTACTTTATAGATACACCAATATCTTTATGTTTTTGAGAAAAAAGGAATAATATGAAATTTATAAATGTGAGTGAACAGACAAATTTGAAGCAGGAAGAAATATTACAGTCTCAGATTTTTCTGGAGTGGCTGACCATGGGACGTGAGATGAGAAAGGGAGAATGAAGGGAAAGAAAGGAATGACATCTTTTTAATGATTTCTTATTTATTTTAAATTTGCTTTACCTCTATTGCTTGACTCCTTCATTAACACAGTGCTACAAAAATATTAAATATAAAATTGTGTGAAACCATAATCTTATAGCATCTGTATAACACACAGTTTTAGCAGCAAATCATGATCCCCAATTGCAAAGATACTGAACACTGGATTCCTCTAAGTATGCATGTATTCCAATGTGTAAATTTTAGCTACTGTTTTTGCAATTTATGGTGACTACTATACTGTTTCATTTTATATTTTATATCAAAGTTCCTGAAAAGAATATCTGACAGGCAAATGTATTTTACCACAATGTTTCAAAAATTCAGAGGTTGGTTCTGATCCTGGGCTTCTTATTCCTAGATAGAATTGGTGACTGCATCATCTTCATTTGTATTTGTTACACACTTCCCACTGCTACCATCAATTTACTAATCCACATGCAAGTTCTGTGTCTTAAAAACACTTTCTCTAGCCAAGTTGTTCCTGTGATCAATATCGAGACTCTAAAGTTAAACCCTTGTTCTTGGCCTTCCTTGACATCCCCTTGGCCGACTCAACTGAAAACATTGGTAGATGCTGTGACTTTGGCAAAACTTCTGCATGAATTTAGACGTCAAGCAGCATGTTTACTACTTTAAGGCAATGAAATCAGGTTACCATGGAGCTAGTAGAGAGCAGTCAGCATTAAATCACTTGACGGTAATATCTAGCTGACAGTTCTGCAACCCTACTATAGTACATTGCCATTTGGATAAATGACTGAATAAAATTTTATAATCGTTCTCATTTTCAACCAAAAAAAGAATTCATTGCAAATACTAAGCACTTTCAGCTTCCTCAACTTCTGAAAGTACTGGCAATAGGACAAGGCAAAATAACAAGAACAATTGGCAGAGAGGTTTTAATTAAATTAACATAACAATCTTCCAAAGCTCAATTATTAAAATTACTAACAGCACTCTCTGGATGTGACAAAGCAGAAATTAAGATAATAAGTAAAACAAAATGGCATAACAGTAGTTATCTTGCCATTTAAAATATATTCTCAGTGAACATTTAAATGGAGAAGCTCATCGGTTGTGGAGGTCATTGCTGTCACTTTAGTAATAAATGCCTAAACATGTTAAATGACCTTGAGTTAATCATAAATAAGTCCGTTTTCAATATTCTTGACAGCTGTCAAGAATTTTTTTTTTAAGGAAAACCTCCATGTTTATTGTTTTACCCTCTTTTTAACTCTCCACTGTTATGTCTGACATCATTGTATCCGAACCTTAACAACTGCTGAAAAGTGAATCAGTGTTTCAGAATCTCCTGATTTAACTTGGCATTTTGTTCTTAATTTATTTTACAAGAACATGCAATTAGATAATTTAGAATTTGAATAATTGAAACCAGAAAAATAATCTAAACTAAATGATTCATTGATCATTTTACATATATATGTATATATATGTATACACATATGCAATGCAAGTATGCGTTCATACTTCCTCTGGAGATTGATTAAAAATAACTCAGGGAATGGGACGTGGAAGAAAAACTAGTTGTGAACAAAGACCAAGTCAAAGAAATCTAAGAAAGATTGTCAGTGAGTTCAGCACCTACTTCTTTTTTTATAAACTAGAAGTGAGGGCATGCAGATTATTACTTGTGTTACCTCTCTACAATTCTTCATGAGAATATTTCTTCATCTTCATGAAGGTGACTAAATTTAGAAATATTGTTGAGACATAGTTCATTACTATCACTTTTTTGGTGGAAAAGAATGTTTGGAGATGAAAAGATTATACTTGGAATAAAACAACATTTATTTTTGCTTATTTCTGAGCTTCTATTTCCTCTTATTATAAATGATTGAATGGCCTTCTGTACACTTAATATGTCTGTCTATTCATTCAAGATCACTTGAACTCTAACAATGTAATATTCAGTCACCAAACATAAAATTATTAATGCAGCTTTAATTTTGAAGCACAATTATATAGGTAAAAAAAAGTCTTTTAAAAAGAGTAATAGCCTTTATTTATTTATTTATTTATATTTTTAATAATGTAGCAGTTCTGCTATTTATTCAGCCATTGATTAAACTGATTGAATTGGGCATGAACTAAGCATTACTTTTTTTAAATTCTATTCTGTATATTAAGTTTATTTTATTATTTTATTATTTTTGGAGCGATAGCACAGTGAGTAGGAAGCTTGCCTTGCACATGGCTGGCCCAGATGTGATTCCTCCGTCCCTCTCAGAAAGCCTGGCAAACTACTGAGCATATCCCACCCACAAGGCAGAGCCTGGCAAGCTACCCATGGCTTATTCGATATGCTAAAAACAGTAACAACGAGTCTCACAATGGAGAAGTTATTGGTGCCCATTCAAGCAAAGAGATGAGCAAAGGGATGACAGTGTTGATGACGACAATGATTATTTTTCCCCCTTTTTTTTTTGGTTCACTGTGAGATACAGCTACAAAGCTTTCATATTTGAGCTTCGGTCATATAATCATCAAACAGCCATCCCTTCACCACTGCACACTTTCCACCACCAAAATCCGCAGTATTCCATATCCCCACCCCTGTTCCAACCCTTCCCCTGCTTGTGTGTCAGACAATTTCCCCCAACACTCTCTCTACTTTGGTAACATTCAATATTTTGACACCAGTCTCACCAACACTAAAAATTGCTGAAAAGGCAATACTAGACAATTTGTTTTGTGTTGCTTGTTATGGATATAGTATAATGTTCAGGAAATTCTGTGTCATTCTCTTCCTGGAGCTTTAGTTTATGGTTTCTGACTGTTGGTGATCTGGGTTTGATTCCCAGCATTCCACATGGTCCCCGAGCACCGAAAGGAGTTATTCTTGAGTGCAGAACCAGGAGTTACCCCGGTGCATCGCTGGGTGTGACCCAAAAAGCAAAAGAGAGAGAGAGAGAGAGAGAGAGAGAGAGAGAGAGAGAAAATAAATTGCTAGTAGTGAATGTTACTAGTAGTTATTTACTATTTTCTATCCTTATAAAGGCAACAAGTAAGCAAATAAAAAAAATCTTTCCAATATTCTAAAGAACTAAAGTCAGGGCCAAAGATAGCATTTTAATTGTAGCAGTAGAGGGAATTTCTTGCTTGTGTGCCTTCCTGTTTTTTATTCATAGTAACAAATTAAGAGTAAATCATAAGTCATGCCAATGTAATTACTGTTAAGAAAGTTAGATTATAAAAATAGTGGACAGGAACACTAATCTCAAAACCAGTTCCATCTAGGAGGTATTAGCAATAGACTTTTCCATGCCACTGTTCTCTCTATAACAAATAAATATATGCCTTATGCTTCCACGTGCACACACACGCAAATGCACTTTGTGTATGAAAATTAAGCATACTGGGGCTGGAATGATAGTACTACAAATAGATTGCTGCCTTTGCCATTGAAAACCTGGGTTTGATCCCCAGCATTCGATATGGCCCAAAGCTCTATCAAGAGTTATACCTGTTGGGCTGGAGTGATAACACAATGGGTAGGGTGTTTTCCTTGGTGGTGTAACATGTGCACGGGTAAAGGGATGGGTGTTTGATCATTGTATGACTGAGACTTAAACCTGAAAGCTTTATAACTGTTAGCACGATGATTCAATTAAAAAAATCATCAGGGATGTGAACAAAGAGAAAATGTGGAAAAAAGTCAAATATAGAATTTCAAAGTGAAAATAAAGAATTCTGGAACTGAAATTAAGTTAAGAAAATTACAAAATTCTCGGTGGATACAGAAGTATATTCAAAGTAGACAGAAGCTCTTGGAACATTTCAGTACATAACATTCACAGAAAAAAATTAAGAACAAACAGATTCATCCTGAAGATTCTATAGGATACCAGAAACGATATTCACCAATGAAATTTCTGAAGAAGAGAGAATGGGAAATAAGGAATATCTGAAAAATAGTGTTAAATAACTTTCCAAGTTGATTTGTACATCAAGGTGGTCTCAGTCATTAGATCCATTCTATATGCCCTACCAATATGTCCTACTATAAGGGATAACTAATTACTGTATCATTGTCATCCTGTTGTTCATCGATTTTCTCAAACGGTCACCAGTAATGTCTTCATTTTTCCCTGTCACGTGCTAGTGTAGCCCGATAGTGTCTGCTCGCTCCAGGAATATGGAGAGCACGTTGTAGTTACTGCTTTTGGCATATAAAATACATCATGGGTAGCTTTCCAGGCTCTGCTGTGTAGGGAAAAAAATAAATAAAATAAAATAAAAATAAAGAGGTCATGTGGCCACAAATGCAGCCACGCACTCCAGGAAAAATTGAATTGCTCTCTTCTGGGAGCTTTGTTTTGTAGTTTCTGGATCTTGGCTGTTGATGAGATTACATGGCCCCAGGGGCAGTTTGTGGGTGTGACTGCCAAGCTACTGGGGAAACTAGGGATCTGAGTGGAGGAGACCGAGTCCCGATCCTAGCGGGCTTAGAGATCTCACACCTGGGTCCTGCACACCTGGGTTCCTCTGTCAGTTCCTTCATGGTTGAGACTCTTATGAGCATGTGGAGAGTGGTCTTGAGCATGACTGTAGCTGAGTTCTGGAGGTTTTTGGCTGCAGGGGCTCTGCTTGGGCCAGGAAGGGAAACTCAACCCGCCTCCCTCTGAGGGGGCTCCAGTAAAGACAGCCTGGTGCAGGGCAGGAGATTCTGCATTACTCTCTTGTGGAAGCTTTGTTTTATAGTCTCTAGATCTTGGACATTGATGAGATTACATGGTGCCAGGGGCAGTTTGTGGGTATGACTGACAAGCTACTGGGAAAACTGGGTAAACTGGGGATCTGGATAGAGGAGGACCAGTCCTGATCCAAGCAGGCTTGGATAAGGGATAACTAAATAGAAACAAAAATTATTGTTATCCTAAAATTTCTGATAGAAAATGCCTTTGTTTTCAGCAGTTGCCAAGCTGATCTGGTATGTACATTTAAGCTTATAATTTTCTTAGAGACAATATTGGAGAGCTATTTTAATGTCCAAAAGTAGATTAAAACCTATTAAAAGTTTTACTCTTATACACAACTCTGAGATTGAATTGGGATAGATTTTATTTTAATCTTATAAAAATATATTCTTCCAGATTAATAGACTAAAATAAGCTTAACTGAATTCCTTTATTTTCTTAAAATATGTTTTAAATATTATACATATGCAAATATAACATTTTAGATTTATTTCAGAGGTAATTATATCAGAGACGGGAAATTAGAAATTCTACATATATATTTACATATATAATGCAATTTAGGAGTTTATTTTAGAGTAAGACAGTGCCAACAACCATGTCCTTATGTGATTTTTAAAAAACAAAAAAAATTCTATCTAAACTTCTTTACACTCTGAATCTCCAAAGTTAGAAGAAACTCTTAAAAATAGAATTTCTGATACTTGTGGTGGGTTTGAAGTTCTAAAAATGAGTGCCAAAAACTCTGTTACCAACAACTTTGTAAATCACAATGTCTAAAATATAAAAACCACTTAACATTCTAATTTTTAATTTAATATCCAAAATTACTCACTTTAGTTATGTAAGTAACAAATATTCCATCACATTGTCATCACTTCATTAATTTTCTGTAGGTTCAACGTATTTTAGATCACACTTTCAAGTTTCATATTATATCAGCGATTTTCCAGTTCTTATTTTATACATGCAATTTAATCAAAATGTTTGCAAGTTAAATAGTATTGTAAGGAACTTAATCATTATTATTGTTATTATTATATTTTATATCTCCTTGGTTTATCATGCATGAAGTATTCAATGGTCCCAAAACCTTGATTCATCTAGCAAGGGATCTAAAAGAAAATCACGTTGTTGCCTTTAAAATTCTACAATTTTCCACCTAGTCTTATTTGAATCTTTATTTGTTTAAACAGCACAGCTCTTTGTCCCAGTGGGAACGTTGTAATAGTCTATGAATTGGTTCCACCTGGTCATCTTAGTCCTGCAGTTCTCTCTGCTCCATACAGAAAGAAGAGTTCCACATTTCAAATTGCATCACCACCTTAGAGATGTAAATGAAATACTATCCCTCCAGTAAGAAACTTTCCTTTGTGCAGTACAAGCCAAAATCTTTACAAGAACAGAAAAAAATGCATTTAATTTCACCTCTACATAATGCTGACTTTATTATTTCTCATTGCTTTCACATACACAATTACATTTGCAATTCCTCATTTCGATTTCATTCTGGTTTTGTTAACAGAGTGCTTGGAATTGTCTTTTCTTTATTACATATGTGGAACAGCGTATTATTTTTTCAGAGATATGTTCAAATATGTCACTGAAGGAGAGAGCAGATTTTATCTCTAAGAAGTTTTTAGATCTCTTTGATTAATTTTGTTGTTTTCCTATATTGACTTTATCCTCACAAGTATTTCCTCTTAGATCTAAAGTGGCTGACTATTTTATAAGTTTTTGTTAATATCTGTTTCATGTTTACTAACATTTCCATACATCCTCAGTGCTCACTGGATAATTTGCCAGATATACTACTGTGATCATCAATTTTATCTTTATTTTGCTGAAATTGTTCATTAGTCTATGCATCAAGCTTCAATTTGTGACAGTCTTCATTTCTAGATGCCATTTTGCACTTTTTTTTCAAAACACACCTCATGTTATCCTTAGATTCATGTTATCAGGGGAATTAATTATAACTTTTCTTGAGAAAATGTTGAAGTTCCAATTCTCAAGTACCTGTTATTGTGGCTGAATTTGGAAAGGTGCGCATTGCAAAAGAATCATATATAAGGCCATTACATGGACTCTAATGTTGTATATCAAAAATTCTAATTTAAGGGGAGGTTTGGACAAGGAGACAGATAGGAAGAGAGAAACCCAATATATTCATAGAGAAAATACTACTTAAAACCAAGGAATCACTGAGGTTTACAAAGGGACGATTTAAAAATCATGACACAGATACTTCCAGAAAGCAGACTTTCAGCTAAATAACTGTGAAAATGAATTAATAATACTTAAGCTCCTCAATTTATGATACTTATTATGACTACACCAGAAATGTATTGAGCTTCTGATTTATTTTCTACCATTCCCCTATATTATTTCCTTAAAAATAATTTACTTAATGTGTCTAATTGATCTATAACATGCTCCTAATTTTAACTACATGATTCAGTTACAGTGATAAGACATTGAAGAAGCAAGAATTTAACTTTGATGATGATTTTTACTTAATTCTTTGTTTCACAAATTTGTTTTTATGTTTTGGGAAATTTCTGCCATATTATTGAATAATTAAAGCCATTTCTAAGTCTCCTAAAGGTATTATACTTGTATGTGGGATTCAAATTTGTGGAGATAGCACTTAGAAAATTGTAGTTTTCCTTTAAGTTTGTAGCATCCACAAGTTTCTGCCTCACATTTTAGTTTATAGTTAGCTGCCAACAATCCATCAATTTTATCATGAGTTTATACCACTTTGTAACTCCTGTAGATTTCTTTCTCCAAGTGTTTCTTTGCTGATACTATGTAAATTTGCTTATTTTTCTAAATTTTGAGGTGGAAATTAATCTTTCAAAATTGATTCTACTTTATGTTAGGTTAAAAAATTATTAATTTTCAAGACTTTCAGATTTTCCTTATAGTGTGTATTAAACAAGTGAGTTCAATGTTCTTAATTGTTATGTCTAAAACCAAATGTATTTTTGATGGATTTCCAAATTTCCAAATTATAATTATACCAAGATAAAAGCCAAAAAGAGTAGCATTTGAAATTTGAAAGAAAGTTTGGGGGGCCGGAGCGATAGCACAGCGGGTAGGGCGTTTGCCTTGCATGCGGCCGACCCGGGTTCGATCCCCGGCATCCCATATGGTCCCCCAAGCACCGCCAGGAGTAATTCCTGAGTGCAAAGCCAGGAGTAACCTCTGAGCATCGCTGGATGTGACCCAAAAAGCCAAAAAAAAAAAAAAAAGAAAGAAAGTTTGGAATGTTTGAATTTATTCATACAAAATCAAAGGTTTAATGGATGATTAGCATAGAATCATTAAATTATGTTTTATAAACATACAATACTATTTCATTTGCATATATTTATAATTTTCAATAAACTATTTTTCTCCCATTTGATAACATATCTGTTGCCTGCTTTTAAATTCTAATATAGTTATTTTTCTCCTGAAATTGTTTTGTAGGTCCAGTAATATTATATAGATAACATCAGCTATTGCTGGACATTACAACGTGATTTTCCATTCTTTAAGTGTTTTATGTGCGAATGCACTATATGATGTTCTTTTGCAAACTTATAAGAAAATTACCATTTTAACATTGCAAAATTCAAGTTTCATTTCGAGAAAGAAAATTGATATTAGAAATAATTAAGAAAATAATGAAGTGAATCTATCTTTAATAAGCATTCTTTTACTTTGTATGTTTATCGTTGACAAACACAATTAATAACAGATTAACATATTAGCAAATTACTGAACACATATCATTTCCAAATGAACCTCCTTTAGTATTAGTCAAAAATTATTATATATGATCTACATAAAGTACAAAACTTTTAGATTTTAATGATAAATTTAATTTTATTTTTTTCATATTGTTTGAAAGGGAATATACTTCCCTTTATTTCACTAACAAGTTATACTTGTCATAAGTAAGGACACTACAGGACCAAATTAATTTAGTATTAGATTACGAGGACTTTTTACTAGAAAAATCATGACAGCATTAGTCAGTAATTTTAAGAAAACCATGTTATAGATTGATTAAGTAATATAATGAGGTTTTCTTTCTGTGATGTCATCTCTGTTTTCAGTCTGTCTGGATACTTGACCTTTCATTTCTTGTTGAAAAGACGTTATTCATTCAGGTTTTGATGATTATTTTGCATGGATAAATTGAGTTCTGGTGTATATTTACTGCTATTTTAGGAGGATAAATATGGAATTTTCTGGATTTCTTTTTTGTTTTTTATTTAATAAAAAAAATTATTAGATTACCGTAAGATACAGTTACAAACTTGCATGATTGTGTTTCATTCGAACAATGCTCGAACACCCATCCCTCCACCAGTGTACAACTCCCATCCCCATTGTTCCCAGTGTCCCACCCACCACCCCCACCCGGCCCCAATTCCTGCCTCTGTGAAAGGCACAGTCTCTCTTACTCTCTCTCTATTTTTGGGCATTGTGATTTTTGATACAGATACTATAAACACAGAACTTTCAACTTGGTCACTTTTATCTCTCTGTATTTTATTTTTTTTCTATTATAACTTGTTTTAATTAATGCACAACAATCTATATAACTATAAAGCATGCTTTGTATTTTAAGTAATACAAATATATTTGATAATTATGCCTTTTTTGAACTGGGGTTTTCATTTTTTAGTAGACTGTTAATAACAATGGCTGGCAATTATAATGGCTGGAGACTATTTGTGTAACTGCTGGGCCTGACGGATCATTTGCACCTAAATTTTGTAGCTTTGTTGTATGAAAAACTGATTATGCTCCGTCACATAAATCTAATGGAGTCCTACTATTCACTAACAGTTATTTCTGTAATGAGGTCTATATTCAGAAGGAATAAATAAGTTACTCTGCTCTGAGATCTCAGAAAAGCTGATAGTGCAATAAATTATTCATTTTTAGGAGGGTTTCTTGTTTAGCCGCATATTCTGATTCTGATAAACAGGGAGGAGCTCCACGTTTCTAACTAGTGTCGAGGAGGGAGAATCTTAAAAAAAAAATAACTTTGAAGGAATTTCAGCAAATAAACTGAGTCAAACATGGTAGCACTCTATTAACAAGGATGGAGCAATTGGATCACAAGGAGATACTCAATTCTAAACGCAACGCTATCTTGGGCAGCCAACAGTCAATACTGTCAGGGCTGACCTCCCAGTGTCTGTCACATTTGTATTTTTTTTTTTGCTTTTTGGGTCACACCCGGCGATGCTCAGAGGTTACTCCTGGTTCTGCACTCAGGAATTACCCCTGGCAGTGCTCAGGGGACCATATGGGATGCTGGGGATCGAACCCGGGTCAGCCGCGTGCAAGGCAAATGCCCTACCCGCTGTGCTATCGCTCCAGCCCCTGTCACATTTGTATTTGTATTAATCAAGATATCACTCCCAGAAGTACTTGTCTGAGTGCTGACGTCTTACTCGCTCAACATGCAGGCCTGATAATTTGGCGGTGCTGGACACAGTGACTCTAGAACCCAGCAAAGCCATCCACTTGGTTGCTTGGTTGGCCAAAAGCTGCAGTAGCTCCAACAGCCTTGGCCTTTCATCTCTGTGCCCTGTCCAAACCTGCATCTTTAATCCCATCAATTTTATAAAGAAGAGGGAAGATGTCACCTGTAAGCTATACCTTCCTCTCCTTGATTTATTTATTCTTTTTCCGTGATACACCTTATTTTAAAATGTGTTTATCAGGGGGGCATTTGAAGGTTTATCACTTTCCTTCTCAGACTGAACTGGGGAACACATTTATTAACTTACATAAGGTCAAAACTTTCAGATGCTCTGGACATCAAAGGAATCTGAAACAGGAAATAGGACAGAGTGAAATAACACAGTTCGGAATACAAATTGCGCCTGCAGCACAAAGGAGTAAGATTTCAAATGTTTCATGTTGAATTATTGATATACCTGGTATACCACATGTATTTTGTTTTTGTTTTTGTTTAAGTGTTTTGGGTCATGCCTGGTGATGCTCAGGAATCACTCTTGACTTCGTGCCCAGGGGACCAGTTGGTATTAAATTGAGATTGACTATTTACAAGACAGCTACATTACCTCCTGTACTATCTCTCCCACACCTTTTCTCTTAAATAAAGTTGTCATAAATTGAATTATGTTGCTCCAGTCCAAACTCCATGCAAAGTATTTGTGTTCAAATCCAAATTCTAACCTACTTAGTGGTAGTTTTTATAGAATTAATAATCAATATGAGTTTTAATCAACTAGACAATAGTACAATGCCTGTGTCCTTATACAAAAAAAGAGAAATTTGAACACTGAGACAGGTATAGAGAATAACATATGAGAGAAAAAATACACAGCAAAGCTATCCCCTGGAAACAAAGAAGTATTCAATGATGTAGATACTAGGTCTTCAACATGCAGGTTCCAAAATGTTAGACAAGAAACTTCTATTTCAGGGATTATGGTGCCCCCAGCAGGTCAACTTGTACCTGCAGAGAGAGGGCATCAGAGCCTGATGGTGCCTGCACACTTCCAGGTACCCCCAAATTGCCGCTGTGGCTTTGGCCAGACCCAAATAATTTGGGGCCAAATTTACCGAGAAATTAAACAGCCAAAACTTAAGTATGTGGTAGACACACCAAAAAACCACCTTTGGCTCAGTTATATAAGTTCAATTATTGGCCTAATTTCAGACACCCGTACATCTCAAAAGAAATCAAAGACTGCAGTTAAGGCCAGCAGCACAGCGCAATCTGGACAAGTAGTCGCGTCCTGCAGGGCATAACTGTCACTGTCACTGTTATCCCATTACTCATCAATTTGTTCTAGCGGGCACCAGTAACATCTCTCATTGTGAGACGTATTGTTACTGTGTTTGGCATATCCAATATACCACGGGTAGCTTGCCAGGCTCTGCCATGCAAGCGCGATACTCTCGGTAGCTTGCCGGGCTCTCTGAGAGGGGTGGAGGAATCGAACACAGGTTGGCGGCATGAAAGGCAAATGCCCTACTGCTGTGCTATTGCTCCAGCCCCTGCAGGGCATATGCAAATAATTTATTTCTCTGGAAGCAAGGAATGTGATTCAGAGACACAGAACAGAATCTCTGAACCGAGTGCCTTGCTACGGAGATGACTCTGCACTTTAAGCCAGAACAAACTTCACCACTTGCCCCCTAACTGGTGGCCGTCATGGCCATCAACTTCCAGAACCCAATGAGAATTGCACGTTCATGGGTTCAGTGATGACATACTCCAGGTCTCAAGGAATAGCGGATGAGCCATTCCATCTGACTCCCCCATTCCCATCGGACTCTGGAGGCCATGCCCACAAACTGCCTCCAGTTGCTACTTAAGCTCTTTAAGGGACATGATCCAGAGACACACAAAGAGTCTTTGATCTCAGGAGCTTGCAGGAGAGATTTCTTCAGACCCTAATTACCTAAAACTTTAGAATCTGAGGAGCATGCACAGCTCTTGCAGCCATGCAACATCTTATGCTATTCATAACAAGCAATACAGAGGAGAGTATGGAGGAGGTTGTCTGCCATAGAGACAGGAGGAGGGGTGGGATGGTGGGGTGATACCAGGGACCTTGGTGTTGGAAGATGTGCACTGGTGGAGGATTGAGTGATTGATCACTGTATTGTCACTTGTCACTTGTCATCCCATTGATCTTTAATTTGCACAAGTGGGCGCCAGTAACATCCCCAATTGTCCCTGTCATGTGCTAGTGTAGCCCAGTGGTATCTGCTCACTCCAGGACCACAAAGAACCTCAAACCATTCGTTCAGGGTTTTGATGAAAAAGTTTGACTATCTCGTTGTTGGGCTGCCACATGGTCTTTTGATGCCTCGTGGAATCCAGGTGATAATAACTCTAGCCCAGTGGTCATCTCTAAAACACATTATGCATCAGACCCATTTGATTTTTGATGCCTTGGCAAACGAGACAGAGTCCCTGCTTCTTGATCGTCAACAGAGGTAGGAACTCCAGATTACTTCTCTCACTTGAGAGAAATGTTATATTCCAAGAATACCTCCTTTGATACCTCTTTGGGATAACAAATATCATTCTCGTCCTGTTTTTGAAGGGCCCAGGTGTCTGCGGCTTATGTTACTACAGGAAGAACAGTGGAGCCAAAAAGATGTGCCTGGAGTCAGAGTTTCTTCATCCTAATAATTTCTTCAACACTCTTGAAGGCGTTTCATGCTGCTATCTTCCTCCTGAGCAGTTCTGGCACCAAGTTGTTCCTCAGGTTGAGTTCTCAACCCAGGAACACATAGCTGATACATTCAGAGATGTTTGTTCCGTTAAAAGCAAATGGAACATCAGGGAATAGTTTGTTTCTCGTGAACATTGTCTTGGTGAGATTCAGCTGCAGTCAGACCTTTCCAAAATCGCAGTCGAAGTCGGCTAGCATTTGTCCCACTTGACTAATGTTTGGTATTATTAGAACAATGTCAACAGCAAAGTGGAGGTAGTGTAGTAACCGACTGTCTGTCTTCACTCCCATTTCTTCCCATTCTAGTCATCGAATGACGTTCTCAAGGGTGTCACTGAAGAGTTTCGGTGAAATGGTATCACCCTGCTGGACCCCTTTCTTTACGTTGAGGTACACTTCCTTGTATAATGGTGAGATCCTGGTAGTGAATCCATAACACAGGTTCAGAGGATCCTGATATATTGAGTTTGAACACCCTGTTTAGCTAGGGTTTTGATGAAAGCTTCAATTTCAACAGAATCAAAGGCCTTCTTTAAATCCATGAACGTTAGGCAGAGCAGCATCTTGAACTCTAGCAAAACATCAATAAGCTTGGTCACTGTGTGGATATTGTCAATTGTACTGAATCCTTTTTGGAACCCACCTTGCTCGCATGGTTGTCCTTTGTCTAGCATTCTGCCTATTGTATTCAGGATGACTTGAGTGAACAACTTATAGAGGACGGACAACAAGCAGGTTGGGAGATTGTTGCCGATGTCATGGATGTTTCCCTTCTTGTACAACAGAAGAGTCTTACTTGTTTTCGATTAGGATGAAACCATGCATTCAGACATGTAGCATGTGAAGAGCCGAGCCTGTGTATTGATGAGTACTAGCGGCAGATTCTTCAGGTGTTTGGGTCTAACATTGTCTGGACCGGGTGCTGTACATGTCTTTACCGACAAAATGGTGAACGTTGGTAATGACATATCCATTCTGCAGAATTTATAGTATGTGGGCAGGTGGATGTGGCTATCGAATACATCCGAGTAGAAGTCAAGAATAATCCTCTCTATTGCCCTTCTAGAAGATGTGATCGATCCATCAGTACATTGGATGACATTCATCTTGTTCTTCTAGTTGTTGAAGGACAGGCGAGCGTTGCAAATACTTTTCCCGGTTTTTATCATTTCAGCCAACACTGCTGCTCTTCACTCTTTGAGGTCTTCCTTTATAGCTTCTCTGCACAGCTTTGTGAGCTCAGATGTTAGCTTGTGATTACCTGAGGCTCATGTCAAACCACATTGGCGAATGAGCTCAAGAGTTTCCAAAGACAGGAGTCTGTGGCTTTCTCACTCTCAGCATTCCTCCTGCGATCATGGAGATGCTGAACCAGTCGATCACATTCCTTGTTGATGTTGTCAACAATGGCATCTTCCCTCATTGTCGCAATAGTGCCAAAGAGCTCCCAGTTGGTGGTCATTCTGGGAGTTCCCTTCTTAAACTTCAAATCTGCAGTCCTATCTCTCAACATTTTGAAGTAGAATTTTGCACAATGGAGACTGTGGTTTGATCCCATTTGGAATTTGGGGGCAACAGCAACATTGGTCAGGCGAAAGCATCGATTGAATATGATGTGGTGAATTTAGTTGTGGAACTGTACCCCAGAAGACTCCCATGTCCAACGTTTAGATTTGGCCTTCTGGAATTGTGAGTTACCATGGGTGGTCTTGGTCGCCATGATGAACTTGGTCAGCTTTTCAGCATGTTCATTCCATTCTAGGCCATGGGTCCCAATGTGGAGTTCTTCAGGAGACATTCTTAGTCCTATGTTGGCATTAAAATCACTGTCAATGATCTTGTAGAAGGTGTGGTCTTCTTTATAGAACTTCTCCAGCTCCATGTTGAATTTCTGAATTTCTTCTTCATTGTAGTTGGATGTTGGTGTATAGACGATGAAAATAGAAACTGCTGGCAGTGAGCCTCATCTTTTCAAGAATAATTGTCCAGTTCGGGTTGTTAGGCATTTGAATGAATCAATGTTGATGGCCAAGTTCATGTTGACAAGGACATCAACACCACCGATGCCTCTATTGTAGCATGTTCTGAGGAACAGTTCTTCTCCAGTGTTGAAAATGGCGTGCTATGATCGATGCCTTCTCATCTCGGTCAGACCATTGTGTCGTCCTTGACCTTCTGCACTTTCACCATCAGGTCCTTGATGGATGCTTGTAATGCCAGCATATGTGCGTTGAAAGTACAGACACTCATTTTAGTCCTTCTTTGTTTTGGCAGTCTAGTTCATCCCTGAGATTTTATCAGCCTGTCTTTGCTTATCCTTCTTAATGGCGCCATATTGGGGGCTCTTTTAGTGTCAGAGTAGTGAGACCCATTGTTGTTACTATTTTTGGCATATTGAATACACACGGGTAGCTTGACAGGCTCTGCTGTGCAGTTGGGATACTCTTGGTGGCTTGCCAGGCTCTCCGAGAAGGATGGAGGCTTTTACAGCATCCTCTATTTGTCCTTACAGTTATTCCCATGGTTCACATCATATTTGAACCCTGTCAAATATGGTGTGGTATTATATTACTGAAACTCAAACAGGAAAACTTTGTAAATATCTCAGGGTGATTGATAATAATAATTAAAATAATCATAAAATAATTGTTAAGATCATATTAAAAATAATAAAATATAATTAGCATTCTGAATAAAAAAAAGAGTAATGTAGAGTTGATGCATAATTCAATCATCTAACTTAATGGCTGAATAAATAGCAGTCCTCCTACATTTAAAACAACAAAAAAGAAAGTTCTTTTCCAACCAGTATTTTGCACCCTTTACCCACCCACGGAAGGTATTTCTCTGAAAACTGGCTACATGAACCAATACACACTGTTCTACAAGTGATTTTCAAGCTTATCACACTAATTGATCAACATCCATATGGAACCAGAACTGGAAAGCCACTGGTTTAACCAAACCAATGTGCATATTTTAGTAGACACACCTAGAAAACTAGTACACAAGTGATCTTTCTAGACAAATGTTTTAGAGACCTCTCCTTTTCTGAGAGACCTAGGGAACACTGTACGTATCTAAGTGCAAAAACTGATTAATGAGACAACTGTACTCATTGTCCCAGAAGTTAATGACTTATATTTGGTGTCTTTCAATTCCTTTGAAGCTCATAATGTGATGTGTAATGGTGAATTAAGCGAATATTATATTTCATGCCAAAAGAAAACATGAAAGGAAAATTTAGTGAACGAATATCTTTTACTACATAATTTCTATTATATTATGAATCTTAGAACAATAAAATTTAATTATTGTGTAGAGGGAATAAAATAAATCTTCAAAAGATACATGATAAGTATAATCTTAGCATCCACTGTCTGTAATTGCCCAACGTTAATGTGAAAGATATAAATACATGCATATGCACATACATATATACACACATAGATTTGTAAACACAAAAAGGGCTCATGGTGCTCTATCTCTCCAGCTTCCCGCGTTCGGTAGTCTCACACTGCTTCCCCACCCTGGGCTTGCGAAGGAATGAATGAGAGCCAGGCTGGTTGGTCTCAATTGCCATTTATTTTTATCTCATCTCCATTCACTCCTGTCTCTCTATATGCTTCTTCCCGCTAGGCCCCTCTTACAGCCTCGTTAAATCTCCAAAGGATGAGGGGTTAGGGCTTGCCCACAGTTGTGGTCACAATCAATCCGAGTAAAGTTCTTTCCCTCAGGGGATTCTGCTTCTTGGAAAGATTCTCTTTCAGCAGACGACCCACCCAAGGGTGGAATCCCATGGGTGTGTTTCTTCTCTCCTTGTCCAATAAACATATAAGCATTCATAATATAAATCATTTTGTATGGACACAGTAAGAGATGCATTATCACTGTCATCCCATTGCTCATCGATTAATTCAAGCAGGCACCAGTAGCGTCTCTCACTGTGAGATTTATTATTACTGTTTTTGGCATATCCAATATGCCACGGGTAGCTTGCAAGGCTCTGCTGTGTGGGCGCGATACTCTCCGTAGCTTGCTGGGCTCTCCGAGAGGGGTGGAGGAATCCAACACAGGTTGGCCGTGTGAAAGGCAAATGCCCTACCACTGTGCTATCACTCTAGCCCAAGAGATGCATTACGTTTATAGAATTACACTCCTGGAGTCATCTCGATCTCAGACTACAATGTTCAGGCCAGATCAGTCTTTCCTATACCTAGCAGGGTCTAAGACTTGTCGTTGCTTTTGGATCATGACAGCAGTTGTCCATGAGCAAGCTATTAACTTATAGTTAAAAATCCTGGCACTGTGGGTTGGCCCATTTCGATGCCAGGGTAGCTCACAGCTTGCCCTGGGTCCCTTCAGTTCCTTGTCGGGACCCTGCTTTTGGTGTGCTAAGAACTAAGGGCAACTGAGGTTTAAGTCGAGAAAGAAGATGCCTGGTAGTGAATAATATTCGAAGCCAATTAAATCCCTAGTTACAAAAGCATAATATTAACTGTCTATACAAAAAGGACATTGCTTTAAAGTAAACTATTCAAAAGACATAAGGAGAAGGAAAAGACAGTATTTCACTTGCTATACAAGCTTAGTGTCCTAGAAAAATCTGACCTTACAAATTAACAGAGTCTGATTAGGGGGGGAAAAAGCTGATTAACTGTTTGGGGTGAGAGCATAGAGAAGTGGTTACAGAAAAACGAAGGAATGGGAGTGACTCGGGGGCACTGTGATGGGTGTGACACAATAAACCTGCGCTCCTTGTGGCAAGGGCAAAAGGACAAACTAATATTAGGCCTAAAATATTTAGCGCTATATTCCAACACACACACACACACACACACACACACACACACACACACACACACACACACACACATATATATATATATATAAAGTACTTGTCAGAGTATTCAAAGAAAATATTTTTATTTTAGTTTTTTTAGTTACTGTGAAATTACAGTTATTAATGATTGTGTTTCAGGCACATAATACTTCAACACCAATCCTTTCACCAGTGTCCACTTCCCTCCATGAATGCTTTCTCAAGCCCCATTTGCCACCTACCTGCCTCTGCAAGAGATACTATATTTTTTTCAAAAATATACATTTTTGCAGTGTGATTTAAAGTACTGTATATTACAGGGCTTCATTCATAACACTTTACCACCTTCAGCACCACATTTTCCTCCCAGCTGAACACTTACCTCCACCATGGATGTTGTCTCCTGCTTTAATCTCTTCAAGTGGACTGTTTCCTACTGAATGCTAAATCTCATTGTCTTTGTTTTCAACATCTGAGTGTTTACTGTTCTATCATTATGATTCTTTATATACCCATATGGTACAGACTATTCTGTCTGTCTCTCTCCCTCTGACTGACTTTTCCCACCATGACACTCTTCAGGATCCTCCATTCAGCAGCAAATTGCATGATTTTAGCTTTTTCTTATGATGAAGTATTATTCCATTGTGTATGCATACCATAGTTTCTTTATTCAGTCATTTATGTTATTTGACAATTGGGATATTTACAGATTTGGGCATTGTGGACAGTGCTGCAACGAACATTGTCACTGTCATCCCATTGCTCATCGATTTGTTCGAGTGGGCATCAGTAATGTCTCACAGTAACGTCTCTCATTGTGAGACATGTTGTTACTGTGTTTGGCATATCCAATACACCACAGGTAGCTTGCCAGGCTCTGCTGTGCAGGCGTGGTACTCTTGGTAGCTTGTCGGGCTCTCCAAGAGGGGTGGAGGAATCAAACACAGGTCGAGTGCATGAAAGGCGAACACCCTACCCGCTATGCTCCAGCCCCTGTAATGAACATAGGATACAAATATATTTTCTCCATTAAGTTTTTGGGTCCTTAGGGTGTATTCCAAGAAATGGAATTACTGAATAAAAATAATTGTAGGATAACATGGCCTCAGGTAGTTTAGGTTTATTGGGTTACTCCTGTTACGGTGTGCCCATTACTCTTTGTTTATTTGTAGCTTCTTTCTTAGTGTTCTGTTGACTTATAAACATTGTTTTTCTCTTCTCCTTTAGTTCTTTGCATAGTTTATTCAGAGCAGTATCCTTTTTGTATGGACACAGGAAGACTTAGCAAATGTTCTGCTTTTGTAACCTGGGAGTCATTTGACTCTACATGATATTTTCCTCCTGGGCATCTGTTCTCTCAACCTAAGCCTCAGCTGCCCTTACTTCCTAGCACCCCAAAAGCAGGGTCCCGACGACAAGGGAGGAGACAGACCCAGGGCAAGCAGTGAGTTGTGTGCTACCCTGGCATCGAGATGGGCCTGGCCAAAGTGCCTAATGCTTAACTATAAGTTAAGAGCTTGATCATGGACAAATGTTGTCATGATCTAAACAGTGATAACTAGATTTGGACCCTGCTAGCATTAGGAGTGATTAATCTGGCCTGAGTGCTGTAGTCTGAGCCTGTGGCAAGATGTTGCCAGGAGAGCTGCCTTGAAAGCCTCAATGTATCTCTTGCTATGTCCATGCAAAAATAACTAGTATTAAGATGTTAATATGTGTTTGGAATGAGGAGAGGAGAAAAAACCCTTAAGAGGTATTTTGCCTACTGGCAGTCAGGAAGGGCTTTGGAATGCCCCTAGGTTGTGTTCCCTCTGAAACTGACAGCCCTCAGGAAGGGCTTTCTTATGTTGATTTTGCTACCTGGCAATGTGTAACCTAGGGGCAAGGGGGAGAGAGGAAAATGGGAGGAGAGAGATGGAGAGAACGGGCAGTAGATCCAGAGAGAGAGAATGGAGCTAGAAGTGCGGGAGATGGGAAAGATGGAAGATTAAATAAACGGTAACTAATCAGCAACCAGTTTGGTCCTAGTTCTTCCTTCGCCTGTCCTTGACCACCAGCCGTCCCTATCCAGCCAATACACAGTGGGCAGTGAGACAGAGCCGCCCAGAGAGCCCGAGAGTGCACACGCCCCTCTGCGTGCTTTAGTTTTTTTCAAGTAATGAATATTTAATTAAATTAAATTATAAGAATAGAAAAAAATGAGAGCATTTATATTTCTCACAACTATTTTTTTCTCAACTTAAATACTTTAGCTTTGTTTTCTTTTTTTTTAACTTTTCAAAGATAGGCCTGTATTTCTTTACCCCTACCTTTTTATATATTCATATATATGAATATATATTAATTTTTTTCTATGTAATCATACATATATTTAATTCTTACAGGTTCTGGCGTCAACAAAAACATATGTTGCTCCTTGTCAGCCAAACTAAATTCTTATGCACTCAATGTCATCAGGTGGCTTCTTGAATTCAACATTTTTCCTTGATTACCTACAATCAAATTTTCACTTAACATCACTCCATATCAACTTATATAGCCATGGATAAGTCCTTCCACAAGCAACATAGTGGCCATTCCTTAGACTGTGTTATCAATCCAAAACATTAGACTCTGGATGTGTTGTTTGAAGTTTATCCTTCCATCTTCATAATGACGAAATTTTATAAAGCTTAGTGCAGTTTCAAATTTGTAAAAGAAAAATGACACCCAAAATATGAAGTGATGGAATTTTATACTAAATAAAGACATTTACACATTTGCACTAATATATCAATACAAAAAAAAATCAATGAACAATTAAAAGTAAAACTAACATATAAATCTTGGGAGAAAGTCACAAGCTGTAGAGAAGTTTCCATATGCCTCGCCAGACTGACCCTCACTTTTGCTGTGCCTGGAGTGGGACAAGTGAGCCAAGAACGAGCCCCAGGAGAGCCCTGGCAGTCGAAAAACTCCATAACCCAATCCCTGCCATGCTCACAGCCAGTCTCCACAGACTCAGACGAGTACTTCATGTGTGAAAATGTATCTGCTGAAAAACTCACCTATGCAGCTTTTGTGACCAAAGTCTCTAGGCACTCATTGAGTTGGGAATGGGTGACTGCCCCCCATTTTCCTGTCTTTTTTTTTTTTTGAGCCTGGTGTCCACACCCACAAACTAATCTCAGCACACCATAACAACGCATTAACAACAATCATCTAGAGTCCTACATATAAATCTCAGAAGATAGCAATAAGCTGAAGAGATGCTTCTGTATCCCAAAATAATTTCAGATACTATCACCCTATTTAAATTTTTGAATCCCTGAAGCATGCGGCCACATTTACGGCCACACAAGATTTTATGCTTTATTTCACTAGTTTATCAAAAGTAGCACCACACTTGATGGGGTTAATGTAGAAGGTAATCAGTCTTGATCCAAACATATCATCATCATCATCATCATCATCATCATCATCATCATCATCATCATCCTGTAGATTGTCGAATTTCTCTATAGGTCTCAGTAACATCTCCATTTGTCCTAGCCCTGAGATTTTAGAAGCCTCTCTTTACTCGCCCTTCCCAATGATGTCTCATTGGAGGCTCTGTAAGGACCAGAGGAATGAGACCCAGCATTGTTACTGATCCAAAATTAAATAAACAAATATTAGCACATAAAGCACAACATGAGACAACATGTTAATAATCTCTTGTACAAAGACTGAGAAGCTCTATGGTGAGATCTTCATACATTTTTTTCTCTAGGGAAACTTTTTTGTATAATTTTTAACACAATATTTATAACAAACCATACAAAAGAAATGATTTAGGAGCTGCTTTGGGGAAGGCTTGGGTGGTGGTGGGAAGATTCTAAACAACGGTGGTGGAAAGGCATTATGGTGGTGAGGTTGGTGTTGGAATATTGACCATAATAAATCATTATGAAGAAATTTATAAAAATAAAACAAAATTTGGGAGAAAATAAGTAAATCAAAGCTTATACCTAAGATCCCAATAATCAATGCATCATTCTTCTAGAAACTATAGGGAAATAGTCTGTTTTGATTATATCATTTTCACATTAAATTGATGTACTTATATATGCTTCACAAGTATTGAATATTTTTAGGATATTACTATGCCATTGTTGTTTACTCCCTCCTATTTTCTGTTTCAAAGTGATATTTCCAAACTTAAATTTTCTTACATTTTGAATAATATTCAACTGTCTATTCAACAGCAATACTAAATTATTATCTACAAAAAAGATGCATCAAAATATATTATTTGATATATCTTATAAATATGTCATCCAAAGTATTTGATGGAAATCAACATCTTATAAGTACTTCTAGTTATCATACAATGGCATTTATATTGAACATTTTTATTTAAAAAATATAAAGACTTCAGTGACAGGGGAAAAAATCATGCCTATTAAAAACTGTCAGTAGATGAAACTTTTGTAAAGGAATAGCAACTTTTATAAAATTTATTTTTAAGCTGAAAAGGCATCTGAAGATAAAATAATTAATGAATATCTTGATTTTTCAAAATTGGAAAGAACAATTTTTATAGTACTTGATGCAGTTTTGCTGTAAAAGTAATATATTACCAATCATGCTATGGTAGAAGGAGAAAAATTAGTAATTTGGCATGTTTTACTTCATTTAAAAACATGCAGAATACATGTAAATAACTATTAAATATTTTTATAATTTCAGAATTAATATTTTATCTTTTCATTTTTTGTTTTATATTTTTCTTTTGTTAGATTAGATAAAAGGGTTTACTATCTTCTTAATAATTTAGCAAAGCCGGTAAGGTGTTTGCCTTGCACTCGGCGGACCCAGGTTTGATTCCTCTGTTCCTCTCAGAGAGCCCTGCAAGCTATTGAGAGTATCTTGCTCACATGGCAGAGCCTGGCAAGCTATCAATGGCATATTTGATATGCCAATTACAAATCTCACAATGGAGACATTACTGGTGCCCACATTAGTAAATCTATGAGCAACTGGATGACAGTGATACAGTGATCTGTTACATTATTATAATTTGAAAGAGTAGCACTGCACTGTAGCACTATCATCCAGTTGTTCATAGTTTTCCAGCAGGCACTAGTAAAGTCTCCATAGTGAGACTTGTTATTACTGCTTTTGGCATATCAAATATGTCTCGGGTAGTTTGCCAGGCTGTGCCCATACAGGCAGGATACTCTTGGTATCTCAGTAGCTTGCCAGACACTCTGAGTATGTGTCTGTCTGTCTATCTACCTACCTATCTATCTATCTATCTGTCTGTCTGTCTGTCTGTCTGTCTGTCTGCCTTCTGTCTATCTATCACTTGTATCACTTGTCATCCCTTTGATGTTCGATTTGCTCGAGCAGGTGCTAATAATGTCTCCATTTGTCCTTGTCGCATGCTAGTGTAGCCCAATGGTATATGCTTACTCCAGGAACAGGAAAATCCTCAAATCATTCATTCAGGGTTTTGACGAAAAAGTTTGACCGTCTTCTAGGTAAGCGGACACGCATTTTTTTGACATAACATGGAATCCAGTCGGTTACAGCTCTAGTCCAGCAGTCATCTCTGAAGCACGTTAGGTGACAGGCCCATCTGATTTTTGATGCCTTGGCAAAAGAGACAGTGTCCATGATTCTTGATCTTCAATGGAGGTTGGAACTCCGGATTCCTTCTCTCGCTTGAGTGAAAGGTGATACTCCAAGCACAGCTCTTTCGATTCCTCTTTGGGATACCTGAATAGCTTTCTCATCCTAGGTACATAGGGCCCAGGTTTCTGAGGCATATGTTAATGCAGAAAGAACGTTGGGGTTGAAAACATGTGCCCGTAGTCAGAGGTGCTTCATCCTCTTAACCACTTTTTCAACACTCTTCAATACGTTCCACACTGCTCTCTTCCTCCTGCACAGTTCTGGCACCAAGTTATTCCTTGTGTTGAGTTCTCGACCCAGGTACACATAGCTACTGCATTCAGAGATGTTCTTTATGTTGAGAGAAAATGGAACTTCAGGGACTAGTTTATTTTTCATGAGCATCGTCTTGGTAAGATTCAGCTGCAGTCTGACCTTTCCACACTTGTGGTCGAAGTCAGCCGTCATTTGTGCCACTTGGCTAACATTTGATGTTATGAGAACAATGTCATCAGCAAAGCAGAGTGGTGTAATTGCCGACCATCTATCTTCACACCCACTCCTTCCCATTCCAGTCGTCACATGACGTTCTTGAGGGTGGCACTGAAGAGTTTTGGTGAAATGGTATCTCCCTGCCAAACCATTCTCTTTACATCAATGATCACTTCCTTGTAGAATGCTGAGATCCTGGTAGTGAATCCGTAATACAGCTCGTGGAGGGTCTTGGTGTACTGAGTTTGAACGCGCTGTTAGGCTAGGCTTCAATGACCACTTCAGTCTCAATAGCCTCAAAGGTCTTCTTTAAATAAATGAATGTTAGACAGAGTGGCATTGTGCACTCTCACAAAACTTCAATGAGCTTGGTCACTGTATGGATATGGTCGATCATGCTGAATCCTTTTTGGAAACTGACTTGCTCGTATGGTTGTCCTTCATCTACTGTTCTGCCTAATCTATTCAGGATGATTCGAGTGAACAACTTGTAGACGATGGACAAAGGCAGATTGGGTGACAGTTGCCGATTTTGTGGATGTCTCCCTTCTTGTACAACAGAACAGTGTTGCTGATTTTCCATAGGAACGGAACTTTGCATTCAGATAGGCAGTGTGTGAAGAGCTGTGCCAGCATATTGACGAATACTTGTGGTAGATTCTTTAGGTGTTTGGGTCTGACTTTGTCTGGACCATGTCCTGTATGCATCTTTACCAACTAAATGGCATGCTGGATTTCGGAAGGAAGGATGTTGGGAACAACATATCCACCCTGCGGAATTTGGTATATGGGCAGGTGGACATGGCTGTCCAAGAGATCCGAGTAGAAATCGTGAATAATCCTCTCCTTTGCCCTTCTGGAAGATATGATAGATCCCTCAGGACATCGGAATCGGAAGACAGGCATCTTGGTATTGAGGTTGGTGAAGGATAGACGAGCATTGTGAATACTTTTGCTGGCTTCTGCCATGTTGGCCAACATGGCTGTTCTACTCTCTTTGACGTCTTCCTTTAATACTTCTCTGCACAGCTTTGCGAGCTTGGACATTAGCTTGTGGTTGCCTGAGACTCGTGCCAAATCACGTTGGTGAATGAGCTCGAGGGTTTCTGAATACAAGTGTCTGTTTGTGGCTTTCCCACTCTTAGCATCCCTCCTGCAGTCATGGATGTGCTGAAACGAGAAGGCATCGATCACATCACACCATTTTCGATACTGGAGAAGTACTGTTCATTGGAACATGCGACAATAGAGGCATCATTGGTGTCAGTGTCCTTGTCAACACAAACTTGGCCATCAGCATGGATTCATTTGAATGCCTAACAACCTGAATCAGACGATTATGCTTGAATAGATATGGGTCACTACCAGTAGTTTCTATCTTTGTCATCTATGCACCAACATTTAACTATGATGAGGAAGAAATTGAGAAGTTCTACATGAAGCTGGAGAAGTACTATCAAGAAGACCACACCTTCTACAAGATTATTATTGGTGATTTTATTGCCAAGATAGGATCGAGAAGGTTGCCCGAAGAAGGTTTTGCCTGACCAATGTTGCTGTTGTCCCAATATTTCAAATGGGATTGGACCACCATCTCCTTAGTGCAAAATTCTACCTCACAGAGCAGAGAGAAAGGTCTTCAAAATTTAAGTTTAAGAAGGGAACTCCCAGAATGACCACCAACTGGGAGCTCTTTGGCACTATTGCTGCAACGTGGGAAGATACTGTCCTTGACAACACCAACCAGGAATTGCCGGGCTCTCTGAGCGGTATGTATATATCTGTTACTGCATTTCGGATATGAATACACTAGGCAGAGCTTGTCAGGCTTCCTGATCAGGCAATAGACTCCCGATAGTTTGTCACATTCTCCAAGAGGTAGAACTAGTCTATTCGATGTCTGGGAGCTTTGTTTTATAGCTTGATTGAAGACCCCCGGAACCCAGCCACAGCCATGGTCAAGGTCACTCTCCACCTGGTTGGACAAGCCTCACATATGAAGAAACCGGCAGAGGAATACAGGTGTGCAAGACCTGGGGCCTAGAGCTCAAAGGCTGCTCAGATCAGGACTGGGCCTCTTTCACCCAGATCCTCTGTTTTCTAGTAGCTAGGCAGTCACACACAGAAACTGCCCCTGGTGCAGTGTAATCCCACCAATGGCCAACATCCAGAGATTACATATATATATATATATATATATATATATATATATATATATATGTATACACACATATATGTGCAATATATGCATATATAAATGATTTGTTGCCTACTATCTGAACGCCATCAAATATTGTATGATGATTATGAAAAATGGGTAGGAAGTGTCTTATAATGTGTTGAGCGGATGTGGTCACGTGGTCTGGAAAGCCACCTGGACCCTGGTGGTGCTTGAGTAGTGGAGGTTGGCTGCCTGGGCTGGGTCCCTTGGTGTGGGGTCCGTTCTCATCTGCCCCCCTCTGTGGCGTCCTGAGTGAAAGCAGCCTGGCGTGGTGTTTCATTTAAAATTGTACTAATAGTAAATTTACGTTATATTACCTCAATTTCATCTATGTTTCTGCCACTTTCTCTAGGTCTCTTCTTATCTTCAATGTCAGTCCCACTATTGAGCAGACTCAGAAATCAGTAGAAAGAAATCTCATCTTTTAATTTCACAGCTTACTATCTATCCCCATACATTGTCTTTTTTTGTGCTCGACACCTGGATAACTTCATCTGGAATTTTCTCCTGCTTATGACTCACTCTGCTAAGCAGGTTTCACCTGAATTGTGCCAAACTGAAAGATTTCATGTTTTGTTTTGTTTTGCTTTGCTTCTGAAGCAAAATAGTATTCCATTAAGTCTATAGACCACAATTTCTTTATCCTCTCAACAGTTTCTCAGCTCTTGGAACTTTTGCAGATTTTTGGTTATTGAACATAGCACTACTGGCACAGATGTAGGAAGAAATGATCTCTTAATCATTGTTGGTGGGAATGCCAACTTTGGACAACAATATGAATATTATTCAAAAAACTAAAAATTGAGCTACCCTTAGAGAGTATCCAGCTGAATTAAATGAGTAAGAAGGAAGAGGGATAGATATAGATATAGATATGTAAATATAAGTATATAGATATAGAGTAAGTTATGGAATATAAAAAATATAGTATGAGACTAATATCCAAGGTCTAGTAAAACCCGGCCCAGGAGGACAAACCAATGGTTGGAAGTTTGTCACAACTGTGTGGAAGTTTGTCACACTATCCTAAGCAGCACTTAGGATAGTGAAGGGACCATGATGACAACCATCATCATCATCATCATCCCATTGAGCTTCGATTTTCTCGAGCGGTCTCAGTAATGTCTCCATTCATCCGAGCCCTGAGATTTTAGCAGCCTCTCTTTACTCATTCTTCCCAATGGTGCAGTATTGGAGGCCCATCATTGTTACTGGTTTTGGCATATAAATACACCACGGGGAGCTTGCTAGGCTCATCCATGTGGGCAGTAAATTCTTGGTAGCTTGCCAGATTCTCTGAGAGGGAGAACTAGGCTATAAGATGTCATGAGCTTCTGTGAGCTTGGTCTATAGTCTATGGATGTTGGCCATTGATGGGATTACATGGCACCAGGGGAGGTTTCAGGATGTGACTGCCTAGCTACTAGAAAATGGGGGATCTGGTAGGAAGAGGCCCAGTCCCAATCTGAGCAGGCTTGGAGATTATGACAATAATAGTTGGAAATAATTATTCTGGACTAGAACTGAGTGTTGAAGGTATGTAAAAGGATAGACAGGCTAACCTATAAGTATCTGTATTGCAAACCATAATGCCCAAAATGAGACAAAGATGAAGAGAAAGAGAGAGAGAGAGAAAGAGAAGGAAACTAGAATAAAAGTGCCGGCCATAGAGGCAGACAGGTACTGGGCTGCTTTATGGAAACTGGAGAAATTGGTAGTGGGAACTCTACACTGGTGAAGTGAAGAGTGTTGGACATTATATGACTGAAACCCCATCATGAACAACTTTGTAACTGTGTATCTCACTGTGGCTCAATGAAAAAAAAAGAAAGGAAAAAAGAAAAGAAGAGAAAAGAAAAGAATGTGTATTTTCATACACTAAGAAATGTTTTGCTTTTAATTTCAGCAAGTTTTTCTTCCACAGTCCAGGAGTAGTTTACTTTAGTCTGTTCTTATCCCTCTCTCCCCCAAGATTTCTTTAAAAAATTTGGCTTCTGTTTTCTTTGTCAATGACAATGAATTTATTGAAGATGTTGAAATTTGTTGAAAACTATAGTTATTTCATAGTATATAGTCAAAAACAATGCTCCCGGAAAAGATCCACACAGAGTCTCTTGCCTGGCTGTCTTCACCAGAGTCCCTTGAGTGGGGCGGGTTGAGTTTCTCTCCATGCCCTGAGCAGAGCCCCAGCAGCCAAAGACCTCCTGAATCCAGTCACAACCATGCCCAAGGCCCCTCTGCACACATTCAGAGGAGCCTCATGTATGAAGGAACGAGCAGAGGAACCCAGATATGCGGGACCTGGGGCTGAGATCTCCATGCCTGCTCAGATTGGGACTGGGCCTCCTCCACTCAGAACCCCCATTTTCCAGTAGCTTGGCAGCCACACCCAAACTGCCTCTGGCACCATATAATCCCATCAAAGGACAAGAATCAGAGACTATACAATAAAGCTCTCAGAAGCGTGAAACCTCTTATAGCCTAGTTCTCCCTCTCAGAGAACCTAGCAAGGTTCCAAGAGTATCCTGCCCACATGGCAGAACCTGGCAAACTCTCTCTGGCATATTCAACATTCCAAATACAGTAACAGTGATGAATCTCATTCCCCTTACCCTGAAAGAGCCTCCAATGTGACACCACTGGGAAGAACAAGTAAAGAGATGCTGCTAAAATCTCAGAGCTAGGACGAATGGAGACGTTACTGGTGCCCACTCAAGCAAATTGATGATCAATGGGATGAGAGTGATATAGTGACAGTGCTGAAGACTATAGAAAAGATAATTTTTTCCTGTAAAAACATAAGCAATACTTGAATTTGGGCCTAATATCAAGATGTTTGATTCACCTAGTTAACTTCATTCTATTTGAATTAACTTTATACACATCAAGCTACAAAGATTCGGATTGATTATTTTTCTCATTTTTAACATGTGACTAATAAGCTTTCCTACCACGATTTGTTGAAGAGGTTTTCTTGGTTTTTGTTTTTTGGCTTTTTTTTTTGCTCCACTTTTTATTAACATTCTAGAAGCTTGAGAGACAGTACAGTGGGTAAGGTACTTGTTTTGTGCACACACAACCTGCATTTGATTTGGATTATCCCATACTGCTCCCTAAGTATCTCCAGAAGTGATATCCCACCCAGAGCCAGGAATAAGTCCTAAGCACTTCCATGTGTAGTGCAAAACAAAACAAGTATAAATACATCTAACATTAGCTGTTCATTAGGGTTTATCATCCAGCTCTCAATTTTATCCCATTGGTCCGAGGGTCTGCTTCATTCAAACACCAAACAATTTTTATTATTATAGCTTTACACTATAGTTTAAAATGAAAGAATGCAAAATCTTTTATCATCCATTAATCTCAGAAGTGTTTTGGCTCTTCCAGAAGTTTTATAGGTCCATGCAAATTTTAATAGTATTTGTTCTGTGGTCTCAAAGAATACTATTGGAATTTTGATGGGGTTGTACAGAATCTGTATAGTGCTTTGGGTAAGATGTTAATTTTAAAAGAAATTAATTCTTGCAAGCCATGAACAAGAAAGTTGTATCCATTTTTTTAATGTCTACTATCTCTTTTAGGAGAGCGTTATAGTTTTTGTAAAGGAAATTTGTCACAGGATTGGAGTCATAGCACAACGAATAGCGAGTTTGCCTTGCACATGGCTACCCGGGTTCAATCCCTCCGTTTCTCTCGAAGTGTCCAGCAAGCTACCAAGAGTATCCCGCCTGCATGGCAGAGCCTAGCAAGATACCCATGGCATATTCAGTATGCCAAAAACAGTAAGTCTCATGATGGAAACGTTACTGGTTCCCGCTCCAGCAAATCGATGAACAATGGGATGACAGTGCTACAGTGCAGTGCTAAGTTTGTCAACTTCTTTATTAAATTTATTCCCAAGTACTTGATTGTGCAGAGGCGAGAACCATTTGTAAAAGGGAGGTAAACAAAATTATTTCTCAAATTATTTCTCATGTATCTCATTATTCTAATATAAATATAAAGCAGATTCTACATATTGATTTTGTAGTCAGCCACTTATGTTTGTTACTTAGGTCTATAGATTTATTGTTTCTAGAACTTTTGTGTATAGTCCTTAAGGATTTTCTATATGACATGCCATATGTTTACAGAGATACTTTTCTCCAAAGTCAAGCATAAGACATAGAGGCTAGCTCTCACCAATATTATTCAAGACAATAATGGAAAATTTTGCTATAGCCTTTGCAACTTCTACCGGTTTAGTCTTGGGGAATACTAGAATCTGAAGAATATATTGATTTCAATTAAGCTTTCTATTCTTATGACATACAGTTATTGTCTCATATAATCCTTTGTATACCTGAGGTATCTATTCTAACTTTTTAAATTTCTGATCCAATTTATTAGAGATTTCTCTTCTTTTTCATGGGTCTAGATAACAAGATTTTGTAAATCTTTTTTTTAACGTTTCTGTATATTATTGATACCTGCTCATTCTTTCCCTCCTACCATTGAGATTCCCTTGTTGTTGTTGTTTAACAATGTTTTGCTGTTCACAATTTACTCCAGGCTCTGTGCTCAGGGATCACTCCTGGAAGTGTTCAGGGGATCATACATGGAATCAGGAAGAGAATTGAAATTGGCCACATATAGATATAATGTCAAAGAGCAAATGACTTTTAGCATCTCTTCCCCAGTCACTCAGGACAGGAGCAGCCTGAGAGCTAAAATTCCACGGTGGGCTGGGATGGTAGTTTTGGCTGCCTGTTCAGCAGATGTACACCATTTGGAGCTGCACCCCTGGTCACTTTGAGCAGCCTATATTTTACATCCTGATCAGGTTTTGTGAAGGACAAGAATTAGAGGACCAGGGATCAGATTTCCAGGCCAGTTTTCTTTTCTTTAGCATATCACTGTGTTTTTGTTCTTCTGCTCTGCCTCTCTTCTCCCTAACACCTCTCCGCCACACCACTGTTCTTATCCTCTTTACACCTTGGATAATCCCTTAGAACCATTTATTAGACAAGTCTTTCTGTGCTCTTGCTCTGTGAATCCACATCCAGTATCCTCCAGTTAATTTTATTTTTAATACAAGTTTTATTTGGGGGATTCAGTGCAATCTCAGATGTCTCCCTTCTAACCCAACTTGCACCCTTGTCCTGAAAATCAGAATTTTAGTGTTAAGAAGAAAATACCCATTTCGTATATCATACTAGTTTTAGTTTATATTCAATATTTTTCATCTGTTGATAATTCACTATGCATTATTAGATGAGCTATATTTTACAGTTTTTCATTATTAGATTGTTATATTTATTGCCAACATATTTTTTCTTTAAAATAAAAATATTATATGAGAAATACATCATTCAGATCCTGAAACATAAAAGAATACATCATTCAGGTCTTGTGACATAACAGAAGTTAATAAAAATAGGATTTATTAATTCTTCTTATAAAAGAAATTTTAACAGCAATACAAAGCAAGAAAAGTTAGTGAACATTTTTATTACCCTACACAAATCCTAAATATATTTTGCATGAACTCACACTCCTACTGTGTCACATTCACTGCTGACTTCTTGTATATTATAGTGTCTTTGGAAGACTATACCTGGCTACTAACGCATCTTTGTCTTTATATGTAGTGGTCTTTTGTCACTTGGAAAATCATGGTCTCCGCTCTAAAGGATGACTCTTACTGATGATGGAATATTAAACTCAGCATTTTTCTCTGAGTATAAATATGATTCATACTCTATGCATCTCTGCAGGCTTAGCCCAAGACTGACAGTTTACATGAAATCACCACTCAGTTTCCTTCTTTCCCTCCTGAATTCTCTTCCAGCATCATTTATTAGTTTTTCCTGGAACATATTGTTCATAAATCATTTTCACATGTGTTGTCATCTCAGCATTTGCTTCTGAAGAAACCCATATAAAACATCTTACTATTAACAGACTAGAAATTTAGCATTCTCCAGGCAGAGAGAAAGTTGATCGACATATATTAATTGAAAATGAAAAATAGAGGGTACTTGCAGAAGACTCTCCCATAGAGTTTAAATATTTAAGAGACCTTTCAAGCTTGAAGCTTAAATTACACAACTATATGTGAGAGAGATATTTTGAGTCAATAGTTGGGTTAATTACCTTAAGTACTATTTGAATTAATACAGAAAAAACGGGCATGCCAGCCAGATTAAATCCCTTAGCTCATGAATACCAAAAATTAAGTCATTTTATTTAACAATCAGAAGACAGAATATGGGCCTGGGCTGGTGACCCAGGACAATTACATGTTTATTGCCTGTAAGGGTACTAAGCATGAAAAATTACTAATGCTCTACCCAGTACTAGTACTGTTACCCCACTTTCCAAATAAATGTAACAATGCCATCACTTGATTTTAAGTATAGAATAATAACAATTTTAAAAACACTATACGTCATGTAGTTATTTGTAAAAAACTAAAGCTCACCAAAGAGTACGTGCACTCTCAGGCTCTCCAGGCGGCGCTGTCTCACCGCCCCTTTTCGGTGCCCCGGAACCACTGTGTGTGCTGTCGGTCAAGGGCAGGCAACAGAAGGAAGAAGGCCAAACTGGTTGCTCAATCAGTTTATTTCATTCTCTCTCTCTGCTTCTCTCCCGGCTCTGGATCTCTCTCTGGATCTGTGGATCTGGGCCCCCAACCCACTCTTACAGCCTAATTAAATCCCCCCAGCATGAGGGGGTTGGGGCATACACATAGGTGTGGTCACCATCAATAGGGTTGAGGTTCCTTTCCCTCAGGGAATGCTTCTCCTAGGACTGACTCCCATTCAGCAGGAGGTTCCACCCAAGGGTGGAGTCCCATGAGTGAGTTTCTCCTCTCCTCAGCCAGCAAACATATAAGAATTCATAATATTAATCATTTTGTATGGACACAATAAGAAACGCATTAAAGCTTATAGAATTGCTCTCCAGGGGCCATCTCGATCTCAGACTACAGTGCTCAGGCCAGATCAGTCTTTCCTATCCCTAGCAGGGTCCTAGTCTCATCATTACTTTTGGATCATGACAGCATTTGTCTATGATCAAGCTCTTAACGTATAGTTAAGAATTAGGCACTTTGGCCAGGCCCATCCCGATGCCAGGATAGCACATAACTCACTGCTTGCCCTGGATCTGTCCTGTCCCTCGTCAGGACCCTGCTTTTGGGGTGCTAGGAACTGAGGGCAACTGAGGCTTAAGTGGAGAAAGCAGATACCCGGGAGGGAATAATATTCAAAGCCAATTAAGTCCCAAGTTACAAAAACATAATATTGTCTTCTTGTGTCTATACAAAAAAGACATAGCTTTAAGGTAAATTATTCAAAAGGCATAAAGAGGGGAGAAAGGCAATGTTATAATATTCAGTGTCCTAGGAAGGTCTGACTTTACAAATTAGCAGAGTCAGATTAAGGGAAAGCGGATTAACTGTTTTGGGGAAGAGAGCATAGAGAAGTGATTATAGCTAAACAAAGGGTTGGGAGTGATTCGGGAACACCTTGATGGGTGAGACTGGGGTAAGCCTAAACTCCGGGAAAAACCAACCGGGACAAGCTACTGTGGCAAGGTGGGGAGAGGACAAAGTAATGTCATCCTACAGTTATTTTTACAAGATTATGAATAAAATAAGACTTTACTAAAAACTTAGAATTTTCATTATTAATGGTGAAAAATAGCTTTTATTCTTTAACTGGAATAAGAGACAGGGTTTTTGTCATCAATTCATTCAGCATTGTACAAGAAGTTCTAAACTAATATGACAAGATAATCATAATAAAATACAATAATTTTAATATTGTCTATTTCAGAGAGTGTTCGGGTGTCACATCTAGCAGTTCTCAGGGATTATGTCTTGCTCAGGACTCAGGGATCACTCCTGATGGGGACACCGGGGGTCATCTGTAGTGCAGAGGATCAAACTTGGATTAACCAACTGCAAAACAAGTTCCTTTCATGCTGTACTATCTGTCTAGCCCCGACAGCTTCCATTCTTAAAGAAAGCACATTCACATTTGTATTTTCTCAGAAGATAGATTGTTTTTGTACACAACCATAAGTAACATCTTCACACATATTTATCAAAAGAGAAGTCCTAAAACTTTAAAACATCTTTATTTGCATAGTTAAAAAAATAGAAACTACCCAAAAGTTATCAACATAAGTAACTAAATTGTTCTAGATAAAGATAATGAGGTTTGTACAAAATAGCACTGTACCTTAGTAAAAAGTAAAGTCTTGGGGCTGGAGTGATAGCACAGTGGGTAGGGCATTTGCCTTTCACGCGGCCGACCCGGGTTAAAATCCCAGCATCCCATATGGTCCCCTGAGCACCGCCAGGAGTAATCCCTGAGTGCAGATCCAGGAGTAACCCCTGAACATCACCGGGTGTGACCCAAAAAGCAAAAAATAAGAAAAAGTAAAGTCTTACATTCATACAAAACACATGGATAAATTGAAAATATATATTAAAAAGTTAGATGCGTAAGATTATGTGTAATTGCATATTCTTTCCATCATAATGAACTATAAAAATAGCTTTTAACTAAGCATTTCTTTTCTATAATTACAGTGTGTTAATATTTAGATTAAATAAAAATTCTGAGAAAATGAAAATTTACACATAAATGGCTTATGTTATAGAAAAAGATGTGCAGGAACCAAGTATTTTGTTTTTTTTTTTTCAGTCTTTTATTAGTGTATCACTGTGATGGACAGTTACAGATTTACATATTTTCGTTCTTGTGTTTGAGTCCTACAATGTTCGAGTACCCATCCTCCACCAACGCCCATTCTCCAACCCGGATGATCCCAGTATCCCTCCCACCCCCAATCTTACCCCCCCATCCCACCCGGTCTCTGTGGCAGGGCATTCCCTTTTGTTCTCTCTTTTCTTTTGGGTGTTGTGGTTTGCAGTAGAGGTATTGAGTGACCATCGTGTTCGACCTATAGTCTACATTCAGCACACATTTTCCATCCCAAGCAGGCATGAACCAAGTCTTAAGTTACTTTTTGTAAGTTGATCTGCACTCGAGAAAAATGCCTATATAATTTATTGAATTTATTCACCTTTAATCTTATTTTTTTTTCTTTTTAAAAGTATTTATTTTGGGAGAGTTTGGGGACTACTCCCAGTCTTGCTCATGCGTAACTCCTAACTTTGTGTTCAGGGGTCACTTCTAAGGGTGTTTGGAGAAACACATGTGGCACCAGGAATTGAAATGGTATGTGGGAGGCAAGCACCTCACTTTTTGTACTATCTCTCAGAACTTGGTGGCTCTTTCTTTCTATAATGACACTGTTTTAGGATTAGTTTGCTCATATTTTCTCATGATAAAAACTATGAATATGTAATAGAAAAATAGCATTAAATTTTGGTGGGAAGAATAAAATTGATCATTGTAGTGAAAGGGCTACAAAAAGTCTGTTTAATGAAAATCATCTCATATACATATGTTAAAATAATTTATCATCATGTCTTGGGAACTTAAGCAAATTTCAAATATTCAGTACTGTACAATGAACTATACTGCCCATGCTGAAAGTGCATCCTGGTAATTTTGCAATTGAAAGATTATAGCACTGTAGCACTGTTGTCCAGTTGTTCATCGATTTGCTCGAGCAAGCACCGGTAATGTCTCCATTGTGAGACTTGTTGTTACTGTTTTGGGCATATCGAATGCATCACCGGTAACTTGCCAGGCTCTGCCATTTGGGCAGGATACTCTCAGTAGTCTCCGAGAGGGACAAAAGCTGAACCCGGGTCAGCCCTGTGCAAAGCAAATTCCTTGCCCACTTGTTATCGCTCCAGTCCGCAAGAGGAGATAGTCCAGAAAATTGAGAAAAATTCACTTGTAAAACTGCATTTTACATTAAGGTGTAATCTTAAACTAAACTATTGGAAGTATATTTCTTAATTATAAAAAATTAATATAAAGAACAAAGTAGTTAAAATAATGAAGTCTGTTGAAATGGTTGAGACATCACTGAACATATAACAAGAGATGAACAAAAAAGCTGAGTTCATATATGCATGCACAAAATCAGTATTAGTCACTAATTGTAACTTTCTTTTGAAAGATTGCATAAAGTTTGGTTAAGGCATATATTGGTGTCTTCTTGGTTAAGTGTTGACATGTGGTTGAAAATAACACGTCAAAACATTTTATCTAAAAGATGTGATCTGAGGTTTCATTTTGATTTGAAAACAGTGAAAATTTTTCCAATCTCCTGAGATTTCAGAATAAATTAAATTATTTCTCAGGACATTAGTTCTGTGATTGAAAGTTTTATATCTCTAAAGGAAGTAGAATATTTCTACTCAAAGTTCAAGTGATAAATAATTTTTAATAACTGGTGGCTTAGTGGTTTTGACCCTTGATGTTTTTAATAGTTTTTCATTTTCCCTGAAGGAAGTATCATATTGTTGCTCATTTTCACTCAAAATAAAATACCATACTTACTTCTCAATATAAGCTCTAGGAGAAACTTTGACCAATGCTAATGTGTGCTTATTTAATTATATAGCTTTGATTTTATTAATAAATTATAGTTATAATCCACTAGAGTGTGTCATTTGATGTGAAAGGTTAAAGAGAGCTCAATTTATTCCGTAAGTAGCAAATTTTAAAAAAACAAACCTAAGAATAGAGGAAAAATGTCTTTTCCAAGGATTTATTGGCCTTTGGATTCTTGTTTACCTAAATCATCCTGATTTCTTTTCCTTTTTTGTTCTCTTTTGATTGATTTATCATCATAAGAATTTGCAATTCTATGGAAAATATTTTGACATTTAAAATATAATAGAACATCAGGGCATTTTAAATTTTGAAGGCTAAACCTTAGGAACTCTGCATATCTGTAGAAGTTCAAACATACAATTTTAGGAGTATAGCTCAATTCTTCTATATGTGTATATTATTCTATTTATTTTTTCTTTTTCTTTTTTTCCTGGCTGTTTGAGTCACACCCGCCGATGCACAGGGGACACTTTTGGCTCTGCACTCAGGAATTACTCCTGGCGGTGCTCAGGGACCACATGGGTTGCTGGGAATCAAACCCGGGTCTTCCAAGTGCAAGGCTAACACCCTACCTGCTGTTCAATTGCTCCAGCCCCATAATTCTATTTCTCATCATAATATTGTCCTTAGTGATTTTAGGATTAAAAATTCTGAGCTTTGTTCCTCCCAGCTTCTCTAACATTTGTGTTACTTTGGGTCCAAAAAATAGAGACTCATTTGTCCTACACCTGATGATAAAAGCAACCTTTTTGAACCAGTGACGCATGAGCTGCTTAGGTGTAAGGTGGCATCGATGTGTATATCTGACACAGAGATTCTACACGATGCACACCAAAACCTGTTTCCCATAATTCTTCTGTGAGTAATATGGCTATTTTTCTCCTATTAATGGATCTCTTTACCTGTTCCCCAATTGATTTATAACATGGTTAAAAACATAAGCTATTGGCAATATTGTCACACTCCCATCAACTAAATTGACTGGGACTATTCAAATATATAAATTAAATGAGCTGAACAAGTCTATGGTACAGTTGAGTCAAGATAAGTACCTTCCGTGCTAGAGTGCTAAAATTAGAATATCATGTTTTTGTGTGTGGTTTTTGACTTTGGTTCACTGGTTTATTTTGAAAATCTTCCTGGAATATTTAATATTTAACTGCAAAAAAATTTCACAAGTATACACCATGAGAAGCCCCAGACAATAAATTACTAATATTAAGAATGACATGAAGTATTTTTTTCTAACCCTAGTGCAAATATTATTTTTTTAACTGACAGACATTTGGTAAGAGTATTTTAGTATGCACGGGTATTTGATTTAATAATATCTATGAGTCAATAGAATTAATCAACTCTTTCATTATTACATTAGTGTGGATTGCATTTTTTTTTTTTTGATGTTTGAATCCATTTATAGTGACTGAGATTGTTTTGAATTGGGTTTAGTCTGAGTGCTGAGCACTGACCTTTAACCTGTGGGATTTTCATCTCGGCAATAACTAAAGTTTATTGTGTCTCTGTCATTGCTTTCTTATTATTGAGGCAGAGCAGACGGTGTCAGTTTTACTGGTCTGTAATATCTTCAATAAAGTTCCAGGCTGCGCATTCCTGGACTTTTACAGATTGGCATTAAATTACAGAGAATCAGCTTAGTTCACAATTGCAGGCAAGGCTGAGATGGGATTGGATCATGTATGGTATTGGCAACCAGATGTCACCAATAAGCAGTTAGTGAGTGCTTTCCTACTTTCTCTCCCGAGAAGGAGTTGTGATTCATCTCATTCCAGATTTTGGTTAAAGCATAAAAATGAAAACAAAACTATCAAATATACTTAGACTTCTCTTTTCTTTTCTCAGTGTTTTCCAGATGCTTACATTTAGATATTCTCTCCCATTGGGGGAAAGCTGTACTTCATTGCTATGTATGGTAGAATGAATTCAATGAGAGGATTCTTTGTTTTATCTGCATTTAAGTCTGCATATAAGTTATTTCCCTAGAATCTGTTCCACCATAACATAGTGCTACTTTCATATTTTTATTTCTAACACTTGTATTTTTATCATAGTTTAAAATTGGAAAGATATTCTATTTTAAAAATACAATATTAAAATAGCAATATTAGTTTTTCCTTTTATCAGAACTGATTGAAATTTTTCTTTCTATAATGTTTAAAATTCTTAGTGGGGAGAGTGCTGATTTTAAGTAATATCAAGAGGAAATTGGTTAAAATTGACAACTCTAATTTAATGATTATACTTTAAAGTTATGTGGTAAGTTTTATCTTAACTCTGTTCGTACTCTAAAGTGTAAACTTAAATAAAAACCTCATTTTCTATATTTTCTAGCATCGTACTGCTGAAGATATTTTCTTATCTAAATCATACTGTGTTCCAATGTCATTATATTAGACTGTTCTCAGGATTTAAGACATTATACATAATATGTTTCAGAGTCTTCAGGCACAAAGGCAGTTATTTTCCAAGATTTATTCTTATTATTTTCTCATTGACTTCAAAGGATAAAAATAACTAAATAATACATGCAAATGAATATATAAATTTATAAGCAAATGGTTTGGATTCTTAAAATTGAACTCCCATTTAAGTTGACAAAATATTTGCTTAAAAAGCATAACAGGTAGTCAATGAAAGGAAGGTAGACACAAAACAAAACTTGAATGAGAATATAACATGAGTCTCTGTGGACACATGAAAACTAAAGGAAGGAACACCAAACATTCACATTCACCTAAATATTTAACCTATAAACTTTTACTTTGTTTTCACCCTTGTGACTGAATATCTTTCTCTTCTGTTCAAAATACATTACTAGCTAAGTAAAGAAGATTGCTACAACAGAAATAATTCTGCTCAACTAATTTTATTGGTTGACTCTTTCATTGCCTATTTGACATATTAAAATCTCAAAAGTTATATAAATACAGAGATTAACATGTATATTTATGCACATGTATTTATAGGAAGATAACACTAATATACATTGTAGGATACACTCTTAGATGTGCTCAGAGGACTTTGAAGTGATGAAATCAAACTCATGGTCATTCCTATGACAAGATTATGTTTTTTCTCTTGAACCTAGCAAGGATAATTATAATAAAATAGGTGGTATATCTTTTGTAAACAAAGTTAAAGTATGTATAATTCAGGTAATACTTTACTGATCAGAATTGTTTTTTTCTATTTTTGCTTTGTTATATTTTCATTTATTCTGTATTCCCAAATAACTTGATTTTAGGGGGTGGGCCTGGGGACCCACACACCACACTGCCAATGCTTAGTCCTGGCAAGGATCATTCCTGGGAGTTCTCAAGTATTGGTGTGGGAAATCAAACCCTGGTCATCCCGGTGCACGTTAGCACCCCCATGCTGTACTATTGCTCCAGCCCCTCAAAACTTGATTTTAATTAGTTATTACAACTTTTGACATTCTCTTTTTTGGGTTTTTTTTTTTTTTACTTTTTGTTTATTTTTCCTTTAGATTTTTGTTTTTTGGTGCTGGCAACTTAACAGGACCTTAAAAATGAAAGACGACTACTGAACTCTATTCCTGGTCCTTGAAGTTCACCTTTTAAGGTGTGCTGTAGTAACATTACAGAAATTTCAAAGTTTTCTTTATGCATTTTAATATTCATTATTCATTCGTATTTACTAGAAGTATAGAAATGAACTAAGACATGGAATGTAAAATCTTCTAGGGCATTCATTAGTACTGATAGATACAGAAGATCTGCTTCAATCTTACTGGAGATATTTTGCTCAAGACATTACTGCTCAAAGTATTGAAGTAGCCCCACTAGTGTTTTTAATTGACACTTATGTCTCTAAGACATTAGTTCTTTCTAAGTCACTGAGAAATCTTGTTGTGTAAAATCATATAACATCATAAATATTGGTTTTTGAAATTATATACATAGGAATAAAACACTTAACAAGAGGAACAAATTCATATTTAAATCAAAAAAGCTTTCTAGTGTATTCAGTGATACGGAGTTCCTAGGCCTAAAATCTCAAATCAATCTATATTTTTATTTAAATATCATCATCACATTATTACATGATTTGGCTTTAGGGGTTCTTAATTTATTGTTTTTTTTTTCTTATTGAGTCACACGTGGCGATGCAAGGGAGTTACTTCTGGATCATGCACTCAGGAATTACTCCTGGCATTGCTCGGGGGACCATATGGGATGTTGGGAAGGCAAACGCCCTATCCGCTGTGCTATTGCTCCAGCCCCAGGGGTTCTTAATTTAAAATCAACACATGTATCTCCTTTGACCTGATAAAAGGTATCTGGACTCAGAATCCCAAATAAATATTAATATTGTAGGTTTTCCTAGACCCAGGAATTTGAACCAATTGTCTGATAGATACTTGTTCCTACTTCTATTCACAGTCTGACTTTCTCGTCTTTGGGCTATGTAAATGTACTGCTTCCATCAAATTAAATTGAATGCTGTTCTGTTTTCTAAAATTCCTAAGCATGGTAAAATCAGAGGCATATGTTCATAAACAATATCTCCTAAAATGCACCTCCCAGAAACGGCTAAAATGGAACGTTAAGGCTTGAAGTTTCTGTTCTTCCTTGAACATATATATCCCATGCTTATCTCTATTTCTCTGCTTTTGCTACTCTGGAAAAGGCTGTGGTCTCTCTTGAATAAATATTTTCTCTATTTCTGTCCCCTCACATCTTTCAAAGTAACTTTAAGTAAAAACTAAATTGCTTCACAAAGAAAGAGAAATTGGAAGTTAAAAACAGTAAATTTCAAAGCAATCCCTTAGTAGAGTCCACTATAGCAATGCAATGGCTACAGAAATTAGGTAGTGGATGAGAGGTAGCTGAAAGGTTTGGCTGTGCATTTTGTATGCAAGACCTGGGTTCAATCACTGCCACTAATTGGTTTACCAAGCATGCAGCATGTTAGAAGTGATTTCCAAGCATTGAGCCAAGAAAAGCCCCTGAAAAACTCTCACTGTGGCCCCGACCCCAACACCTCACCAAAAATCAGCACATAAAATTAGATTTTTGCACTCAGGAATCACTCCCATTGAGCATATAATTAGATTAATATGTTAAGTAAATTGTTGACAAATTTTGATTTTATGGGTAAGATGTATAATGAAAATGAAACTTTAAGGACTATTTAAGATTTTCAACCCGTGTAGTCAAGAAGAGAAAGGGCATTTATATAACTAAAGAAATCAGTTGACAATCTCATTTGCAGCTTTGAGCTCTCAATAGGCTTAGCTTATAAAAATAAGGCAAAAAATATTTTAGACAATTAAGCCTAGGAACATAAGAATGTATTGCCAATTAGATAAAATAGCACAAGACCTAGTAGAAAATTAAGTCTAAAACATCCTAGCCAATTAAGAGCTGTATTCTTCAGTAGAAAATTGACAATGAGAAAATACTAACCTTTGTAATGGATCCCCTATATTTAAGATGTAAATACTTAGTTTTATTACCCCCTGAAATAAAAATGACATGATTTTGCTTATAATTCATATGTATATAAAAGTGAGAGTGAATGCTAAATAACTTGACTATGCAATTATTTTCTGCAAAGTCTGTGCCACCAGCTTGTTTCCAGCCATGGGGACTTAAAGCTGTTTAGCGTGGATCTTTGCCAAAGATAGTGAATCACTTGCTGATACTGTGATCCGTATTCCCTCAGTGACTGGAATTAAAACCTGCTGACACTTGCAGCTGGCCCCTTTTTGCTGGAACTAGCTTTCCCTTTCCCATGGTTCTAATTTATTGCAGGAAGCAGTTAGTAAGTAATAATTTGTTGAGACATTCAGTCCTTTATCTTTTCTCTGTACGGCCCTCGTGACTTCAAATTTCAATGTAGAACTGGTTAAGGAAGCGGCACATTCTGCTTCCTACTCTCTAAAAGGCATTGAGTACAACCTGACCGCTTCCTACACTTTACAAAAGAAACTGCCTTCACATCTCCACTTCAGCCTGTGTCTCAGGAAGACTGCTCCACAGCTGTTGGAAATAGATGTCATCTAGCTAGATCACCTTTAGTTCTGCTGACACATATGGCCTTATCACTGGTGTTGGGATCATTTTGACGTGATTGAATGGCCAAGGATGGAAGTGTCCCTGCTACCTTGAATTCACAAATACTGCCTCCACCCAAACAATGTGAATTCACAAATACTGTCTCCACCAAAACAATACACCTCACAAAAAACAAAACCCTGGAGAATTAGGAGTAGGTGACAGATTGAACCTGTAGTACTTTCCTTTGCATAAGGCTTGCCAGCTGTGATACGCATGCTGGAACAGATTTACATGATCTCAGAGGTAAAGGACATGGGCCCTGGCACTGGGGATTCATTAGTTTCACATCAAGAATAAAACAGCAGTAAACATTTAAGGTCATGCCCAGGACTTTGTTACCATTAGAGTTTTTGTAATAATAATTTATTTGAGGTAGAGGGAATTCCTGATTTTGCTCAGACAACTACATGGAAATGTAGTTGAGAAGTACCTTTGAAAAGCCAAAAAAAAAATATATATATATATATATATGGTATACAATAAGTCTGATTCTACACATTCCTGTGTCAAAGTTACTGGATTTTTATTAAAAAAGAAAGGACCTTTCTCATAAGAAAATTTCAGGTCCAGTTTGTCTCAGTTGAAACTTTATCAAAATTTAAAAGTCACGCTAAATGACACAAAATATTTTTAAACCTTGAGAAATAAATGTCTAGAGTCATTGCAAGAGTTTTGAATTATCCCAATATCTGTCACTGTAGCACTGTTGTCCAGTTGTTCATCGATTTGCTCCTGTGAGCACCAATAACGTCTCCATTGTGAGGCTTGTTTTTACTGTTTTTGGCATATCAAATACACCAAGGGTAGCTTGCCAGGATCTGCCATGTGGGCAGAACAGTCTTGGTGGGTTGCCAGGCTCTCCGAGAGGGGTGGAGAAAACGAACCCCGGTCGGCCGCGTGCAAGACAAATGCCCTACCCGCTGTGCTATCACTCCAGTCCAAGCAAAAATATTACTGGCATACATAGATAAAGCAATTTCTCTAAAAGTATATTAAATAGAGTGCTATTTTAATGTAAGAATTTAAATTTGAAATATAGAATATACGAAAACAAAAATAAAAAATAAATTTAAAATTATTTCATGATAATACTCCAGTTATCTTGTATTTCAAAAAGTTATAGATAAAAATTATAGTTCACTAAATATTAAGTAATGAAAAATTAAATATTTTCTCTGAAAATCCAGATATACAAACATTCTCATTACCCAATATATGTTTGATAGTTGTGTTGAGTTTTGGAGTTACACTGCAAAATGTAACTGCTCTGCAGCTACTCCTAGCTTTGTGCCCAGGTGCAACTCCTGGCCATGTTTGACCAGGATTGGCAATACACAAAGCAAGAGATTTAACCTCTGTACTATCTCTCTGGTCCTAAACAAATAACTCGTAATGTTTTCTCAATATACTACTATAAAAATAAAAAGGGGTGGCCTAGATGATTTCATTGGTAAATTTTAACAAGCATATAAAAGTAATTTAGGAATTATCTTTTTCAAATGTTTCCCAAAACTGAAAAATGTGTGATGTGTGTGTTTGGGGGGGGGGGCGGGTATGTGGGTAATCTATTACATTTATGAAGCCCACACTACTTCATTCCAAAACCTTAAAGGACACCACCAAATGGGGTAAGATGATTGAATAAAAGGAAGTATAGATAAACATAGATAAATATCTTTGATGAATAGATATGCAAAGTCCTATAGCAAACCAAATGTGTGTGTGTGTGTTTATGTGTGTGTGTGTGTACACATGGAGGTGCACTTAGTGCTTAGTTCTGAATATATGACCAAGGATCATTCTTAGTAGTGCAGAGAAAACCAGAGGAAGTGATGGATATAAAACTGGGCTCAGCTGCATGCAAGGAAAACACCTCAACTCCGGTCCTGTCTCTATGGCCATAGCAATATATTTTAGGGATAAAATATCACATCTAGTAGGATTTATTCTGGGAGAATAAAAGATGACTTTAAAAAAGGAAACCAATTAACGTGCATTTCAGATCAAGAAACATCTATCTTAGAACTGAAGATAAAGTACAGTGGGCAGGGCACTTGCCTAACTCACTGCCAGTCTAGTTTCAATCCTGGCATCCGGTATGGTCTCTGGATGACCCCAGGAGTGTTTCCTGACTGTAGAGCCAGGAGTAATCCCTGAGCATTTTTGGATATGATGCTAAAAAACAAACAAACAAAAAAGAAAAATGGACTGGTCTCTATATACTAATAATGAACCAGTGAAAAAACTATCTTGAAAATGCACCAAAAAGAATTAAATATCAGCTTTTTCAAGAGAAGTTCTTTCTTAAATATATCTCTCTCCCCTCTTGTTTTTCTAACTAAATTTTTTTCAAGAAATCTAATTTACCTTTAAAGAAATTATATATCCAAAATATCCATGGATAAATTTAACAGAGACAATAACCTAAACTATGTAAACGTTATTGAAAGAAACAAAAAGACACAAAGAGATGGGAAGATATTTGGTACCATTGGTTGGCAGAATCAATTTTACTAAAAATAACTGTTACTTACAAAACTATAACAAAATCAGTACCAAACTCCCAAAATATTCTTAAGAGAAATAAACATTTCTTAAAATGAATTTGAGTGATGAAAGTACCCAAAAAGCAAAACAATCCTCAGAATAAAGAACAAAAATAAGATATTGGACTACCTGCTTTCAATTATACTTAAAAGCAAAAGTGAGCAAACATCATTGTGCTGAAACTAAAGGAGATACAATGATAAACAGAACAAACCCAGAAATCCAGAACTAAGTTAAAACAAATGACTAACCAATGTATGAAATAGGAGCCAAGTGTGGTCAATGATGCAGGAAAGTCACTTTAATAAATGCGTTGTAAAACATGAAAGTCACATGCACAATAATAACACTTGAATGCAATTCACAAATTTAATTAAAGATTCATTGTAATGCCTAAAATCATAAAGTATATAGATTAAAATATGGACCCTATACTCCTTGATAGAAGTTTTAGAGAGATATCCTTGCCAGGTTTGGATTGAAAGGCAAGAGAAACAAAAATAAACAATAGAACAATATCATTAACAATGTTTCTGTAAAATGAGAGAAATTAGCATTAAGGTGGGAAAAAAACATTCCAGTGAATGTGAGAAGATATTTACAAAATCTGTATTTGATAATTAGCCAAATTGATATAAAGGATACCTACAATTTAGCAAGAAATTAAAAGAAAAAATAATTAAATAGCGGGCAAAAGATATGAGTGTACCAGATAGATAGCCAACAGGAATATGAAAAGATATTCATGCTGCTTGTTGAGGGACGCGGTAGAGGTGTGTAGAGGCAGAAGTGAAAGAAAGAAAGAAAAAGAAAAAGAAAAGTTGCTCACCATTTCTTGTTAGGGAATTGTGAAGCCTAACAAACAAGGTATACTATTCCATTGTGAATCACATTGTGCCATTTAAATAGTAACGTAAGTAGGGCACTTGTCTGCATGCAGTTGCCAGATTTGACCCTTGCACAGTATCAGTGTGTGACCAACACCAAGAGTGTTTCCTTAGCAGAAAGCCTGTAGTAAGCCCTGGGTGTGGGCCAAAACCAAACCAAAAAATGAGATAAATAAAAAAATTAGGTAGACTATAAGATCAATAGTTGTAGATATCAAGACAGAAGGAAGGAGAAAGTAAGGCCAGTTAATTGGGAAAAAAGAGAGTCAAGTGCTTAGTGTAGTACAAAATAGTTACATATGAATGAAAATGGTATAATACTATAACTAATATTATTGCAATTTAGTGTTAACACTTCAGTGTTCAAAGAGTAGAGGAGTCTTAGTTCTTAAATCTGGGAAATTCAAGTCTTTGTCCCTGTCTCTCATGCGTCATACAGATTCTGATCTTAAATATCTAAGGAGTTAAAGTTATATAATGTTTCTTACAGTGATGAATAACCAGCTCAAAGGATTCACTACCCTCTTGATAACCTTCCAAAGTCAATAAAAATACTGGTACTGTGCAATTTATTGTCTCTGCTTTCACCATTAAGGAACAAACATTGTAGAACATCCCACAGAAAGAAAAATAGACAAAATATGCTATCTTTTCTTATATCACCCTATCCTTAGATTTAATTTTACTAATTCTTTTATTATCTAATGAGGTGAATAAGATTTACATAAGATATGATACGTTTGTGTTGTTATAGATATGTAGGTGTGTGGAATTTCTGCATAAGCATATGTATCATATGTCACATACAAATTATCACATACAAATTAGCACTGTAGCACTGTAGCACTGTTGTCCCATTGTTCATCAATTTGCTCGCGCGGGCACCAGTAATGTCTCCATTATGAGACTCCTTGTTACTGTTTTTGGTATATCAAATACACCATGGGTAGCTTGCCAGGTTCTGCCATGCGGATGGGATATTCTTCTTAGCTTGCTGGACTCTCCAAGAGGGACGGAGGAATCAAACCTGGGTCGCCCTCATGCAAGGCAAACATCCTACCTGCTGTGTTATCACTCCAGTCCACATACAAATTAACATAGATAATTTTATAAGCAAATAACCATGTCATTGTAGATATATATAGTATGTATATAAAATATAAATATAAAATATAAAATACATAAATTACTTATGTAAAGAGATAGACTATCATAAGATGACTTTAACATTTTATAGTAAGGTAAATAATAATACATCAAGTAAAACAACAAATATTTTACTACTGCTAAAATTATTATTTTTTAAATATTATCAGGTTTGAAAGTATATGAAGACTTTAATACATAGCTTGTAATCTATAAAAGCTTTCAGAAAATTGCTTTAAAAGCTAAAGTCTGGTGATAACCAAAACATCTTTTTGCTTCATAAAAATACTGTTTTTATAATTTGTGCTCAGGAAACAACTGATTTTACATAAAATTTTCAGGGAACAAAGGAATTCTGAAAAATAAATGAGCAAAGATTCTAAACCAGGAATAAGCTTTTGATTCGACAACTACTTAGATAATTTTAATGTATTCTTCTTAGAGGTTATTTTAAAATATGTTCTAAAAATACACCTAAAAAAGTTAAACTTTTTTATTTTTATAATTTCATTTTTATATTGTCATAAAAGATTTTTTGTGTGGACAAGGAAGTTGATACTAAATTGCTTGATACTTACTCCTGGTTTTGCACTCAGGAATCATTCTGTGCACTTTTTTGGGGACCAAATGAATTTGTTGTGTACGGATGGTCGGGTTAGCTGCATGCAAGGTAGGTGTCCTGCCTTCTGTAATATCTCTTTGACCCCATAGGGATTAGAGCTAAAAAAAAAAAATGAAAGAAAGAAAAAGAAAAGAGAAAAGAAGAAGTAAGATCATATACCAGCCATGATCCAGAAACTCATAAATAATCTCAAAAAATATCAACAAGTTTTAATGAGATTCTTTTGGTCCCCACACAAGACTGAGTCATCCTGAGGACACCAGAGAGGATGGTGGGTGAACCCACCACATTCCCAAATAGACCCATGGAAGCTAAAATTTTCCACACTCCGCAAAGGCTGTCATGCGTCTGGTCAGACTCCACTGCTCAGATGAGCCTCATCCCAAAGTTAATCTGTTGAAAAACTAAGGTATACAGGTTTTGTTACTGAAATCTCCAGGCTTTCATTGAGTTGAGATGGGCTGCCTCCCCCCTTCTCCCTGTACTTATGGAAGCCCCTTCAGCCACACACCTGCCCCAAAGCCACGACCCAGTTAAAAATTTAAAAATTTAACTCTGGTTGTAACACCCTCGTACATTTTTGAACTTCCCAGACATACCAATCTCTACAACACTGATAAACAAACAGCAGCAGACCAGATTGGATGGCATGTAATATAGAAGGCAACGAACCATGATAAAAAAGAAAAAACATAAACACAGAAGGTTTAACCTCTAATAACATTTTAGTGATCTCTTATGTAAATGCTTAATGAGTCCATAATGAGATACAATCTTCACTAACTTTCTTCTAAGGAAACATTTTTGATCATCCTTTTAGAAAATTATTTATAACAAGAAATACAAAATAAATTGCTCAAGGTCTACCATGGGGGAAGGCTTAAGGGGTAGTTTGGAAACTGTAAATAATCATGGTGGGAAGGTGCAATGATGCTCTGATTGGTGTTGGAATATTGAATGTCTGTAACAAGTCAGCATGAACAACTCTCTAAACCACAATGATTATATAAAGAATTAGGGGGGAATGATTTTTTAAAAAAAGACAACTTGGTGATAAAGCGATAGCACAGTGGGTAGGGTGTTTACCTTGTACTCGGCTGATCGGAGTTCGATTTTCAGTATCCCACATGAGCCCCCCAAGCACCGCCGGGAGTAATTCCTGAGTGCATGAGCCAGGAGTAACCCCTGTGCATCACTGGGTGTGACCCACAAAAGAAAAAAAACACGCTTCTGTAGACCTCCACAAGCAACCACGGAATGCATGCCACACAATAACAGACAAAAATCATGGAGCAACATTCAAAGGGACAATAATTCAAATGTTTAAATGGAGTCTCCATATTTAATAAAGCTCAGAGTCTCTGTTCTATGTATCTATAGAAACATAGAGTGAGTATAAGAGAAACTGGTTCTCTTCCAAGACATCTTCCTCAATTTCTCTTTATTTTTTTCTGTTTTGTTTTTTGTTTAAGAATTACATCTGACAGTGCTCAGAACTCCTGGCTCTGTCCCGGGGATCACTCCTGGCAGTCTTCGGAGATCGTATGAGTTACCAGCATCAAACCCAGGCCAGCTGTATGCAAGGCTTATAAGAAAACAAACACTTAAAATTAGAATGAGGAATAATTAACATTATAAACTCTATGATTGGAGAATGCTTGATTATCTTGAGCTGTCTATTGTTCTAAAAATATGATTCAGGAACGACATACAAAATTAAAACTATGTCACGCTGAGTAATACCTATGTAAGTAGAAGAAAATTCATGGTTTGTAAATTGGGACTTATTACAATCCTAACATCAGTTCATATCAAATTAACTTATAAATGCAAAATGAGCATGAACAAAAGTTTAATTGTTTTATATAAAATTTCTTTTAAAAATCTTATTCAAATTTTGTGGAGAGATGCATAGTAACTACAATATCCAAGACAAGCATAAGATGAACAAAGCTTAGCAGGACTTAGGCGATCAGAATTTAGAAAAAAGATAATAAAGTTACTATAATTAAGAAAGTATTGGGGCCAGAAATATAGTGTGCTTATTTTGCACCTGGGATGGATCCCTAGAACTGTGTATGGTCTAATGAGCACTGCTAGGAGTGATCCCTGAGCAGAAAACCAGGAGTAAGTGCTGAGCACCATCAGGCATGCCCCAAAAATCAAAACAAAAGAAAACAAAAAAAACTATAAAATCACTGGCTAAAAACATACGCAAAAAAAAAATCACAATTTCTCAAGCTATAAATAAACTTCATGGTTTTATTGTGGAAAAATAATTTTGATTTAAAAAAAGCAAATAATAGAATAACAAACAAAAGTCAGTTTATCAGCTTGTTAAAACCTAGACTGAAGAATGAAATATGCTTCATCACATTTCATGTATTACCTAGTATTTTATTTATCTCGCTCCACATAGCTTGTGATGCTGTTAACTAATTAATTTTCCGGCAGGATAACATTGATCTCTTTTTTGCTCATTAGGAAAATACTCTTAAGGTCGTCTGCCTGTATAGTCAATTAAATTTTAATATTTTAGTCTTTCCCTGAAATTCCTCTGACATCTTTGACCTACCTGTGGTAGTCCCGTTAATAAGAAACCACATGCTCCTCTCACAAAATTTAGACTTTTCATCAGCACAGACAGCTCTTTATCTGTCAATTAACTGTAAATCCATACCCATGCACCCATATTTTCCTCTAAATTTTCAGCTGAAGGTAATTTCATTTCAGTTGAGACATTTTTTTAAATCTCATTAATTTTATTATTTCATTTTCACTTTTCTCTGAACTCTTTAAGTTTTATACTTATTTTTTGCTCATACAAAGTGGTGTATAGATACTACTCTTAGATAGTTGGGAGATGCTATGGGCATTGCTCATGGGGCCATGGGGTGCCAAGGATCACTCCTGGGTCTCCGGCATGTGAAACACATTCTAAGACCATTGAGCTTCTTCTCCATCCACAAAGATTTGTTTTTAAATGTAGTGAATCCTTGAGCGTATAGTCTATATTACATTCTCTTTAAGAGACTTTGAGTATATAGTCTATATTACATTCACTTTAAGAGATTAATAATTTTCAAAGTGGACTTTGTATTATACACATTCCATATAATGTTCACAATCACAATCACGAAATCCCATTAATCGTCAATTTCTAGAGCAGGCTCAGTAACCTCTGCATTCGTCCTTTCCCTGAGATCTTAGAAGTCTCTCTAGACTCAGCCCTCCCAATGATGTTGCACTGGAGGCTCTTTCAGGGTCAGGGGAATGAGATCCAGCTTGTTACTGGCTTTAGCATATGAATACACCATGGTAAGCTTGCAAGGCTGTCCCATGTGGGCAGGAAACTCTCAGAAGCTTGCCAGTTTCTCCCAGAGAGAGAAGTAGGCTCCTTCTGGAAACTTGCTTTTAAGTCTCTGGATGCTGGCCATTAATGAGATTACACAGACCTGGGTTCCTCTGCCGGTACCTTCATTTTGTGAGGCCTCTCCCAACATGTGGAGAGGGGCCTCGAGCATGGCTGTAACTAGGTTCCAGAGGTCTTCGGCCATTGGGAGCTCTGCTCGGGGCGGGGAGGGAAGCTGGAGCCCATGCCCATCGATGGGGCCCCAGGGGAGACAGCCAGGCGTGCGGGCAAGAGACTCTCCATATAATGTTGAATTGAAAAAACAGAAAAAAGTGACTTAAGTCAATTGCCAAATTTAATCAAGCATAATTTAGTATATTGTATTAGATTTTAAGTAAAAGCACGGCAAGAATAATGTGTGCAAATGTATTATTACAATTAAACTTATATTGAAAAGAAATGCAAAATACATAAACTATTACCGAGCATCGATTAAATTCCCTGTTGCACTATACAATTCTGCAATTATATAATTGGGTTCTAATCTAAGACATACTTATCTAGCAAGAAAATGGTTGCAACTTTTTATTATAACCTGACCTTTGCTAATTAAAAAAAATAATTTTTTACTGATTTTTGCATTTTTTCATTTGAATTATGGAAAATATAATAATAAATGTAGTTGGAATTATGTTGAATTTAAATGGTAGGTATGACATGTCAATGAACATTTAAAACATTTCACATATAAGTAATTCTAAATTTTATATTTATATTTAGCAATCATTTATTTAAGTTTTTGATTTAACTTATTCCAGCATTCCATAGTATTAAATAATTGAGAGACAAAATTTGAGCAAAATCAAAGGCTTCTTTTCAGAATTTACTTAAACTGACACTATAAAACCTATTTGGAGTTACTATTAAAAATAATCATGCATCTTCTAAATTAAAATTAAGAAAATTATTCAAAATGGTGTATAATAATAAAAAATAAGAAATAATAATAGATATTTTTAAATGTTATATAATTTGTGTAATAAATAAGATAAAATCTGATTTATTTAAAAGCTAATTTAGAACCAAAGATACAGGTCAGTGGTGGAATGCATGCTTTGCATGTCTAAATGCTTGACTTAAATTATCAATATTTCCTACTTTTTTAAAAATTAAAAATATAAAAAAAGTAAGTTTATCTTGAAGCCTGTGTCTTCCTTTATCATGCATCCTACATGTTTGTCTATGCTTCTTCGCTGCCTATTTTCTCTCTTGAACATATTTTCCATCTTTCTCTTCTCTCACATCCAAGGAAGTTTCAATTTAAGAAAAAAACATCTTTGCTTCATTGAAAAAAATTACATTTAGGAGTTGATCAAAAAATTTAACTAACTTTCATTTACACAACATTCTATTACATCACATTTTATTTAACTACAGTTGCAAAGATCTACCATATTAAACTAAATTCCATATATCCTATATAACATTTTCTATAAAATATCCTTGCATTTGGTAAATTAGATTTTTTTAAATTTTTTTCAAACCTAAAGTGTAGACAGTGATATGATATTGCATTTCTTGGATTTATCCAGTGAAAATGACTTTGTATAAAACTTTGATGGTTTCTGACATATTCATGTAGTATTTAGTTCCATAATACAATTGAGAGAAAATGCTCCATTAAAAATGGTATTTGTCTTCCTAAACTTGTTTGCAATGCCAATAAATGTTTAGCTATTTTAATAAAACTCTACTTTCATGATTTATGATAATAAAAACATCTCATTTCATGTAGTGTTTTACTTTTTCTCCACGAATTTGCATAAAGCAACGTATATCAATGACAGATGTTTTTAGAGCTAGGAGCAAATTGTATTAGAAGCCTTAAATAATGTTTGGAAAGATGTTGCTTTGTCTATAAATCTCTTCTAAGTATTTGGAAGTTTTTAAAAACAATAAAAGAATTGGAAAAAACGAGGGTATATGTAATAAGTAAAAATTTTAGTAATGTACAAAATCTATCAAACTGACATACCATAAGGCTGCTTAAATCATATCAGTGGATGAGTGGATGAATAATAACTCCAAGTCACAGCCTGAATAAAGCATCATGCCATATTTAATTTAAGCAGCTCAGCAAGAATTCAAATGTAATTAGGTGAATATATTCCATAAGCAATATGCATTAAATAAGTGTATACATGCACATATGAGTACCGTGTCTTACATGAAAGAGGTAGTTGCATGCCTTGTGCATATTTATTCTTCAATAATGTACATCTAATGTGCAGACATTGGAAGATAAGAAAAGGGTTTGGAGTGAGGTATATGTACAATTGTATAGAATGAAGATATTATGTCAAAATAAATTCCGTGGTGTAAATATAGATAAAAGGCAAATAAAGCAGTAATGCATATATCGTTAAGCCAGAGCTATATTTTATGCTTTTGTTTATTAAAAAAGCAGTAGTTCACATTGATTTTATTACTTAGAAGGCACTATATTAAGACTTCTAAATATACTCAATCATTAAAAGCTCAAAGCAATCCTTAAGAGAATAAAATAAATTATTTTCGTACTTTAATTATGAACTCACAAATTTACAGTGCAGTTGGACCAGAGGAAACTAGGAAATGCTGTATGTGGTTTTTAGACTTTCTCTCTCTCACACACACACACACACATAGACACATACACATCTTGCTGTTAGTCTACTATACATCTCTAACCGTGAAGTTTTTAGAGTATATGTAATTTAATGGATGCTAACTTTTAACTGTTTCAGTAACTGTATGCTTATTTCTCATTATACTGGCCCCATTATAGACATAACATAGCAAAATATATGAATTTAGAAGTTTAATATGTGTTTTTCTTCAAATGAAGAGAACTACGCCAAAAAGAAGTTTTAATCGGTTACTTTTGTTTGGAAAATTGGAATCTTTAACCAGTGGACTATATACAAGCCCATTGTTATCACTGTGACACTTCATCCCATTGATCATCGATTGGCTTGAGCAGGCATCAGTAACATCTCCATTTGTCCTAGCCCTGAGACTTAGCAGCCTCTACATACTCATCCTTCACAATGGTGCCACATTAGAGGCTCTTTCAGGGTCAGGGGAATGAGATCCATCATTGTTACTGTTTTTGGCATATTGAATACACTACAGAGAGCTTGCCAGGCTCTGCTGTGCAAGCAGAATACCCTTGGCAGCTTGCTGGGTTCCTCTAGAGGGAGAACTAGGCAATGAGAGGTTTGAGAGCTTTGTTTTATAGTCTCTGGATCTTGGCCATTGATGGGATTACACGATGCCAGGGGCAGTTTGTGTGTGTCACTGCATAGCTACTGGAAAATGGGGGATCTGGGTGGAAGAGGCCATAGGCCCAGTCCCGATCCGAGCAGGCTTGGAGATCTCAGCCTCGGGTCCTGCACACCTGGGTTCCTCTGCCAGTTCCTTCATGCATGAGGCTCGACTGATCATGGGCAGAGGGGCCTTTAGCCTGCCCATTGTTATGTGTTAATAAATAAAGCAAATCAGAAAATGAGGCTCACATCTTTTTGAGGGAACTCAAAGTGTTAGCGATAAGCATAAAAAATATGAAGGTTTCATGCTATTATTTTTATTCTATGTTCTTTTAATTTCAATGCAATAGTGATATATTTGCTTTGCACTCAAGTATAAGAATATACATTTAAAATTTGAGATTTAGGGACTTGTTGACCTCAGGTAAATATCAAGTTTGTCAGATATTTACTGGTCTTCCTTCCTACCCTAAAATGGACTCTCTGTTTTTTTTTATTTTGTTGGCTTAATTTGATGTTGGCTTTATCATTATTATTCATTACAAGACATATAGGTTTTTCTTTCAATCACTTAGTTATATTTTGTCTCTGTGGGGTGCCACTTCTATTTGTTTATTTTTTGCATTATTAGGATTTTTCAAATTCACTTGGATTTTTTAAAATTTCCCTTTAGAAATATCTACTGGAAGATTAAAAAATTAATTCTGGGAAATCTAATTTTAAATAAATATTTGTCCTTTATTATGAGCATACATCAATCCATCACTTGTATCACTTGTCATCCCATTGTTCTTCAATTTTATCGAGTGGATCCCAGTAATGCCTCCATTCATCCCTGTCAAGTGCTAGTGTAGCCCAGTGGTATCTGCTCACTCCAGGAACACAAAGAACCTCAAACCATTCGTTCAAAGTTTTGATGAAGAAGTTTGATCATCTTTTGGTGGGAAGCCACATGGTCTTTTGATGTCCTGTGGAATCCAGTTGGTAATAGGTCCAGTCCAGCTGTTATCTCTGAATTGCAATTCATGTCTGGTCTGTCTGAATTTTGACGACTTGGCAGATGAGACAGCATCCCTGATTCTTGATTATCGATGGAGTTCAGAACTCCGGATTTCTTCTCTCACTTGAGTGAAAGGTGTTATTCCAAGCATAGCTCTTTTGATTCGACTTTGGGATACCCAAATAGCATTCTCATCCGGTCTTTGTAGGGCCCAGGTTTCTGAGGCATATGTTAGTACAGGAAGATTGGTGGAGTCAAAAAAGATGTGCCCGGAGCTGGAGGTTCTTCATCTTCTTAAACACTTCTTCGACAATCTCGAAGGCATTCCACACTGCTCTCTTCCTACTGTGCAGTTCTGGCGCCAAGTCGTTCCTCATGTTGAGTTCTCGACCCAGGTACACACAGCTGCTTCATTCGGAGATGTTCGTTCCATTGACAGCAAATGGAACATCAGGGACTAGTTCTTTTTTTTTTTTACTTTTTGGGTCACACCTGGCGATGCACAGGGGTTATTCCTGGCTCTGTACTCAGGAAATACTCCTGGCAGTGCTCAGGGGACCATATGGGATGCTGGGAATCGAACTCCGGTCAGCCGCGTGCAAGGCAAACACCCTACCCACTGTGCTATTGCTCTAGCCCTCAGGGACTATTTCATTTTTTTATGAACATTGTTTTGTTAAGATTGAGCTGCAGTCAGACCTTTCCGCACTCGCTGTCGAAGTTGGCCAGCATTTGTGCCACTTGGTTAAAGTTTGGTGTTATTAAAACGATTTCATCAGCAAAGCAGAGGTAGTATAGTTGCATACTGTCTGTATTGACTCCCATTTCATCCCATTCCAGTCGTTGCATGACATTCTTGAGGGTGGCACTGAAAGTTTTGGTGAAATGGTATCACCATGCTGAACCCCTCCCTTTACGGCGATGATCACTTCCTTGTTGAATGATGAGATCCTGGTGGTGAATCCTTAATACAGCTAGAGGAAGATCTTAGTGTACTGAGTTGAACAGCCTGTTCGGCTAGAGCTTAGATGACCACTTCAGTGTCAACAGAATCAAAGGCCTTCTTTAAATCCATGAACGTTAGACAGAGTGGCACGGTGAAACTTCACGAGATTTCAATGAGCTTGCTCACTGTGTGGATATGGTCGACTGTGTTGAATCCTTTTCAGAACCTGACTTGCTCGCATGATTGTCATTCATCTTGTGTTCTGCCTATTCTATTCAGGATGGCTAGAATGAACCACTTGCAGAGGACGGACAATAGTCAGATAGGGCAGTAGTTGCCAATGTCATGGATGTCTCCCATCTTGTATGACAGAATGGTCCTGCTGGTTTTCCACTGGAATGGAAACTTGCATACGGACAGGTAGCATGAGAAGAGCCCAGCCAGTGTATTGATGAGTACTGGCAGCAGATTCTTCAGGTGTTCAGGTCTGACCTTGTCTGGACCGGGTGCTGTATGCATCTTTACCGATGAAATGGTGTGTCAGATTTTGGAAGAGTGGGAACGACATATACACCCTGCAGAATTTGGTATATGGGCTGGTGGACGTGGCCGTCCAAGAGATCTGAGTAGAAGTCGTGATTAATCCTCTCCATTGTCCTTCTGGAAGATGTGATAGATCGATAAGGACATCGGAGGGCAGTCATCTTGGTCTTGTAGTTGGCGAAGGACAGGCAAGTGTTGGGAATACTTTTCCTGGCTTATGTGGCATCAGCCAACATTGTTGCTCTTCTCTCTTGAGGTCTTCCTTTATAGCTTCTCAGCACAGCTTTGGAAGCTTGGACGTTAGCTTGTGATTGCCTGAGGCTTGTGCCAAACTACGTTGGCGAATGAGCTCAAGAGTTTCCAAAGACAGGCGTCTGTTTGTGGCTTCCCCACTCTTGCATTCCTTGCACAGTCATGGAGGTGCTGAACCAGTGGATCATATTCCTTGTCTATGTTGCCAACTATTGCATCTTCCCACGTTGCCGCAATAATGCCAAAGAGCTCCCAGTTGGTGGTCATTCTTGGAGTTCTCATCTTAAATTTGAACTTTGTAGTCCTTTTTCCTGCTCTTTGAAGTAGAATTTTGGATGAAGGAGATAGTGGTTGAATCCCATTTGAAATTTTGGAGCAACAGTGACATCAGTCAGGCAAAACCTTTGATTGAATATGATGTGGTCAATTTTGTTGTGGAACTGTCCCCTGGGAGAGTCCCATGTCCAATGTTTAGATTTGACCTTCTGGAACTGTGAGTTACCATGGATGGTGTTGGTCGACATGTTGAATTCAGACATTTCTCTCACCCTGTTTATTCCAATCTAAGACATCAGTTCTAATGTGGAGTTCTTCAGGAGACCTTCTTGGTCCTATCTTGGCATTAAAATCACCAACAATAATCTTGTAGAAGGTGTGGTCTTTTTATAGAACTTTTCCAGCTCCATGTAGAACTTCTCAATTTCTTCCGCTTAATAGTTGAATGTTGGTGGGTAGACAATGAAGATAGAATCTGCTGGCAGTGAGCCACATCTATTCAAGCATAATTGTCCAATTTGGGTTGTTAGCATTCGAATGAATCAATACTCATGGCCAAGATCACGTTGACAAGGACACCCATGCCACATACACCTCTGTTGTCACATGTTCCGATGAACAATTCTTCTTCGGTGTCAAAAATGGCGCGATGTGATGCATGCCACATTGATCATTCATATCAATCTATTATTTATTTAATTATTTATATAAATTTATTTGCTTTAAGAATCAATGCAACTTTAGTTTTAAATAATGTATTTATGCTTGTATTTCATTGGTAGACACCAAGGTACTGGACTTTAAAATTCCAAGAACTATATTTTATAAAGTTTTATTTTAGAATGTAGTATTTCTTCAGCATACAATTTTGTACTTTAATTAGTGTACGTAATGGTACTTGCAATCCATTAAATTATAAAAACATTATAAGTGAAAGAAGTTTACTAACTTTTAAATGCCTTCAAATTTTGGCAAACTTTAGTTCAAGAAATGCAACAACTATATACTAAAATCTTAAAGGAAATCAATTATTCCTAATTTCTACTTCACTTTGAAAGTGAATATTTCACCCAAAAGAGTATATTTCTCAATCTTAAGTGCCATGTGGGTAATAAAGTTATATTTCCCTCAAATGGAATAAAAAATTTAAAAAATGGAAAATAAGACACAGAGAAAATCATTTTCAATGTATTCTTTTGGATGTCATTTGCTATCATTTTGGGAAAAAATAGGAAATGGGCCATACCTGGACATATTTGGGGCTAATTCCTGGCTCTGTGCTCAGGAATTATTCTTAGCAGTGTTTAGGGAACCATATACAGTGCTAGACATCCAACTGGGTTCTACCATGTATGAGGCAAGAGCCTGAATCTCAATATAATCTCACTGGGCCTTTTACTTGCTATGTTATCTGAGACATTTTGTCAACCTTTAAATTAGAGCAATAAACCTCACAATTTAAATATCCTACACTAAATTTTGATTTTTAAATATGTCTATTTGATTATATATCCTATAGCACATATATGTATATATTCATCATAAAATTTTATACATATATAATATATAGACTTATTATTTGTTTTCTCTCTCTACACACACGCGCACACACAGACATACACAAACACACACACATAATATCTTACAATGGATTTTTTAAATGAAAGTTAAGAAGATTTTCTACAGTTGAATATCAAATAAAATACAGCTTGAGGAGCCAAGCATATAGCCTAAAGGTATAAAGTATATTTATTAGAAGATACGCTGGGCCCCAGACTGATCCCCAATACCATGTGATCCCTGAGCATTTCTGGGTGCGGCACTGGTGGTCCCCAGCACCGCTGGAACCAAGCAGCACAGCATCACAGTCTCAACACTGAACCATCAGGTTCTGCTGGCTACTGACAGGAGTTGCCCTCCCCAACCCCCCAAACCCTGGTCCCCATTCAATGCTCCAGAGACTTCCCCTACAAAGAGAGAGAGCCTGATTCAGAAAAGGGCAAAATACTTCAAGAGATTTATACAAATATATGCAAAGAGTTTGCAGGAAAATGAAAATATGTCTAACAGCATTCACTGATGTACAGAAAAAAACAAAACAAGTGCCTAGGAGAGTCCAATGGATAGGACGCTTCTCTTTTATATAGCTGACCCAGGGTCAAACCCTTTCACCCCATGTGATCCCTCGAGTTCTACCAGAAGTGATTCCTTAGCATAGAGCCAGAAATAAGCACTGAGCACCACCAGGTGTGGACCCAAAATAAAACAATAAATTCAAAATGAGACATGAGCTTATATTCACTAAAAGGGCTTCCTATTTAGGAATAGAGAAAAGTTACAAAATACTGATAATATTATCTCAATAACTCAAAAATATCTTCAAAAGAAACTAAAAAAGTTGAGTCTTGTTGACAAAAAGAAAAGCAAAAATAAGAATTGCATGGCAGTGAATTTGGCCAATATGTTGCTAAATTTTAAAGAAATATTATCTTAACTAAAGAAATGATATTTAAATAGGTTTAAATCATAGTAAAGGTAGAATATTTTACAAATATACAAGCAAATTTGAAGAAAAAATTGGTATTTGTTTAATATTTGTTTATTGTAATAAGACATAGCACATAACATAAATGCCTGTCATTGTCACTGTCATCCCATTGCTCACCGATTTGCAATTTGCTTGAGCAGGCACCAGTAATGTCTTCATTGTGAGACTTGTTGCTACTGTTTTTGGCACATCCAATATGCCCCGGGTTGCTTGCCAGGCTCTGCCGTGTGGGTGAGATATTTTCTCAGTAGCTTGCTGGGCTCTCCGAGAGAGGCGGAGGAATCAAACCCGGGTTGGTTGTGTGCAAGGCAAACTTCCTACCCGCTTTGCTATTGCTCCAGTCCAACATAAATACCTAAATAATACAAAATGCAAATTCATAAACCTTAATCTTAGGCTTCTAAATAAAGTGTGGTTATTTAGTTAATCACAGATGTACACTAAGATCAGGGTACAAATGGATGTTATAGCTTCATATGCAGAAGCTATGAGTTCTTCGAGTAAGCAATATCCAATAGCCTAAAGATTTTCAAATGCTCATCAAAAAGTATCTATACAGAATGATGCAAAAATAAATATAGAATGCAGAATAAAGATAATTGATAATTATAATAATAAAATATAAAGACTCAAGAATTAATTGTAAGTATGTCATCAATATATAAAGTAAAAATGCATTAACCTGTGTAATTGAAAGTCAACTTTAAAAGTGTTAGCATGTTTTGACACTATAAATATATAAAATAAATATTCCTAAAATTGTTTAAAAATTTGATAAAAAAATGTGTGTGTCTGTGTGATATGGTAATACCTGGGAGATATTACCATATATCCAAATAGTATATAAAAAATCAATTGCAGAAGGATAGAACTAAGATCAAAATGATTGAGAACAAAACTTAATATTCAACTATCAATTCACTATAATAATCCAACATCGAGGCAAACCAATCATAAAGTTTTATGCAGCAACTACAATTTATATAGATATACATAAAGAGATTCTAGACAATTCAGTAGTTATAAAAATACCTCACTAAGTTATAAATCTCAAAGTTCCTCACTTTGAGATATATTCTGACTAAAACTTGAGAAAAGGCAGAAGAAAATTTAAAGATAATTTAAAAACTTGTATGAAATACATATAGGTAAATGCTTTAATATATTTATTGTGTGTGATTCAGGCCTGGAGATACAGGGAATGGAGTTTACTTTCAGTAATGGGGACTGATGAGAGATCCATGTGCTATGGTCAAAAGATCCCAGAGTTTCCTAGATATAATACTCTAATCTCTAAAGACAGATCTCCACTTCCATAATATAATATGCTTAGAACAACAAAAATTGAATCACCCAGTACTCCTACCTTCACAATCTTATTGTTCTACAATTTCATATATCCCATGACATCATTTTATGGATATTATATTATATTGTATAATGGTTACACTCTATGATATAATGCCTAGTTATGGGTAATTAAACTTTCATTCCTGCTACTAAATTGTTAGCCACTAATATTCTATTGATTATTCAGTATCTAAATATTATAAATATTTTAATTGTGAACTTAGCATCAATTCCTTGACTGAAACAAATGGTCCTTTGTAAAGTGTTTGAATTAGTTTTTAAATTGACTGTCCCCAAGAGACTGAGCAGAATAACTCAGGTTAAGGTGCAAAATGGGCATTTAATGATAAGGCTAACAATTTTTAAGTTTGATTTAGAAAAGTGTTAGCCTTACTATGTCTTCAACTTGTGACTATAAACATATCATACAATATTATGAATTAAATTTAAAACATGTACAAATGAAGAATAAAACTATCTCAATTTAGCATTCACGGTTTAAGATGTAAAAGATGTAAATCCACTCTAGCTTTTTCTATTTTTGATTTATATACATGAATTTCCTGTCTTTAAATTTGGAAAGAGGGGGTTGGCTCATATCTGATGATGCTCAGTGATCACTCCTGGCTCTGTACTCAGTGATCAGTTCTGGAATTGCTCAGAGGATTCCATGGGATCCAAGGGATCAAATCTAAGATAACAGCTTGCAAGGGAAGCTTCCTGCTGCTGTCTTATTTCTCCTGTCCCTTAATACTCTTGATATATGCGATTTTTCTTTCATTTAGGACAAGGTAACACCTGAAAATTCTGATGAGGGTATGTGAAGATGACAGCTCTGTGTGTGTTTATACTATTTCTCCTATCTAGTGCTAAAGTGGAGTAAGCACAGTAATTGTGCATTAGATTGTCCACCAACTCTCCAGCTGTGAATTTACTTTGCAGATGTAGACAGATTCACTAAAGAAAATATTAACTATTTTCTACAGTGCTAAATATTTACTTTGAATATATTTTTAAAACTTACTATGTAGCTCATTTGGTTTAATTTTTAAAATATCCCATCGCTCAGTATTTCACAAAGTATATTCCTTTGTACACCAGTTATCTTCTCTTTTAAATTATTTTTTTTAATTTAAGTAACATTGGTTTAAAAAAGTGCTGAAGTTTTAGAACTGAAAATATATATCAATACATAATTTATTATGATGATCAGCACACAATGCTTAGTTTTCATCTACTTTCATAACATTGGCCTCATTGGTCTGCCCAACAAATAATTTTGAATTTGAATAATTTTGGATTTGTTTTTTATGCTATTTCAGCACTACTCAAAATAACCAAAATTTGGCAATAATTCAAGTGTCTAAGAAAACAAAAGTGGATCAAGAAAGTTGAATTACTATGTGAATTACTATGTGAATTACTATGTGTCTGTAAGAAAAGAAATCATGTAATCTGCTACTAGGAGGATGGAACTCAAGGGTCCCATATTGATTGAAGTCAGCCACAAGAGGGACAGATACAAATTGTTCACTCATAAGAGGGGTATAAAAAAGCATAATAAGAAATTAACAAATGGTCAAAACAATACAAGCTGAGAACCTGTCTGAAAAGTTCTACCACTGCAGGAAGATGGGGTAAGTGTCTGTGGGGGTTGAAGAGGAAGACAACAGTGGAAAGAAGAGAACGTTCTGTCATAGTGTGGTTGGAATTCTGTATGCATGACACTGTTGTAAATCATGAGGGAAATAAAATGGTTTCAGTAAATTTTAAAAATACATATATTAAATAAGAACTCCAACATAAATCGTACACAGATTGAGTTAATGTATTGCTGACAGAAATTTTTATGTTTTTATATGAATTATGCATTTTTGTCTGCAAATATCTGAAGGAGAGATGCACTTAAGATTTTAATTAATTTATATTGATGAATGATGTATTACTTTTGGAATTAAAATCCTGAAAAATTGAAAATGCAGTATTTTAAACAGTAAGCAGCTAATGAGTTAGATACTTAGTGTCTAATACATGGTCATGGGAATTTTTCCTTAATTTTTATAAATCTACTTCCCCTCAGTAACTAAACCCATATTTTCTTTCACAATGAACTCTATTAGTAGTCTAATTTCACATTAGATATTATTTCTATCATAAAGAGCTTTTACTTTTACAAATAGCAATAATTGTTTATTATAATGACACTATAGTTTATTATAATGACATTATATTTTTCTGTGTCTTACAACACATTGATTTGTTATTTAATCCGTATGTAGTCTGATTTTGCAATTACATAGTAAGTTACATTTAAGAGTAGCATTTTACTCATTTTATTGTAAAGTACAGTAAAATGTTGAAGGCGTAATGTTTTATAATAAATTTTAAAATCACAAATAAAGTGTGCACAAATTGGATTTAGCTAAAAGACTCTTCTTTGATATTGTGGAGTTGGCCTACTATAATTTGTTTTATAGGAATTAGAGAAGTACGCTAGGGATTAAGGCACTTGCCTTACAGGTAGCAGACCCCAGTTCAACGTGCAGAACCACATCTGATCCTCAAGCCAAACCAGGAGGAAAGAGGCAGCATTAAGCCCTAACCACAAACAATTATGGCAACCACCTTATAAATATTTGAGTTGATCCACTGTCTTAAAATATTAGGTAAACACTCAGTTTGAGTAGATGAATGTTCCACAAATAGTTACTTTGAAAGTTTTGAAAGTGGCATTTTTAGGCCAGGGAGACGGCACAATAGGCTGAGTGTATTAATCCCATCCAGGATGTTCTGGCTACTTCCTGGCACCACATATGCTTTGCCAAGCACCTCCAAGGGTACTGAGCCAACCACTGAGTACTGAGCCAGAAATCGTCCCATGAGCATTGCCAGAGGTGACCCCCACACCAAATAAACAACAGAAAAGTGGCAGTTTTCTACAATGGAACTAAATAGTGAATAAAAAATAGCATGATTTTAGATTTTGATACTATGTCATCATGTGTATAATAAAAGAATAATAGACAAAGAAATTTAGTTAAGTTCCTGCAAGTATTTTTTTTTTTTTAATATTGGGGCTGGAGTGATAGCACAGCCGGTAGGGTGTTTGCCTTGAATGCGGCAGACCCAGGTTCAATTCCCAGCATCCCATATGGTCCCCTGAGCACCGCCAGGAGTAATTCCTGAGTGCAGAGCCAGGAGTAACCCCTGGGCATTGCCGGGTGTGACCCAAAAAGAAAAAAAAATAATTGATATGTCTCAATTCAAAATTCTATTGATGTGACAGAGAAAAGAATGTAAATGACACCACAGTCATTTCTACTCTGAGATAGCAGGTAAAGTAAGCTTGCCTGATTTCATAAGGATTTGATTCAGTTTTTAGATTAAACAAGTGTGAGTGTGGAACTTTTGAAATGTGTATAATTTCACTGTTGTTTCTGCTCAAATTTTCTTATAAATGTAAATTAATTATAATAACACAAATGATCAGTTTTATTAAGTGTCAGAATCATCTAAGTGATGAATTGTGCAAATAAAATACACAAAATAATAGCTTCTTTGGTAATTATGATAATATTATTGTTAATAGTGCCTGGTAATTAGAATTATTCAAGTGATAGCAATATTACATGAAAATCAAGACTGCAGCTCTTCTAAGCAAAGTGATGTTGATAATATCATTTTTTTTTCAATCCTGGAGCTTGCCTCTTGTGAACTGTTGAAATAAGCAGATGTATATTTCTCCTATAAATCCCATTAAAACAAATAATGCAAAACCAAACCAAGTAAAAATAAAACAAAACATAAAGCAGAAGATGTTCGTGTTAATTCAGTAGTGATGATTTTAAGCCTCTTTGTTCCAGATTTGCTATGCATGATTTTTATAATAGTAATTTTATGAAGGACTTTACTTCTCCTGCCTTAACATTTTGTTCTGTGTACTTTCCCATCAGGTATAACAATCTAGAAATTAGTGAAACAAAACGCTTGTTAATTTTATAATGTCTGCTTTGCCTTGTTGATTATCTAAAAAAATAAAGTTTCATATCAATTTACACCAAAGTGAAAAAAATTAATATGGCTATTAACCTAGATATAAGTTATAATATAAGTTATATATAAGTTAATAATATAAGTTATAAGTTATATAAGTTATAAGTTATATATAATATAAGTTATATATAAGTTAATAATAGTTCAGTTTGAAAGGTAATCACTTGATTGAATGATATTAATTCCATAAAACATGTTTATAAAAATGAGAGAGTCACGGGAAAAAGGCATCCGTGTTTTCAACAGGATTGAAGGGCACATCATGGCAATAATGTTACATTGAAAAACAAAAACCGTGTGAGACAAGAGAGATGATATAGTGGGCACAAGCAATCGTCTTGCAAGTGGCTACTAGGTTTCTTCCCTAGTAGTCCAGATTGTTTTTCCAGCCCTGACAGGGGTGATCCCTGAATATAGAGCCAGGAATAAGCCCTGAGCACTGCTGGATATGACCCCTCCATAAAACAAACCAACAAAAAAAAGATATCAAAGGCTTCTAGAGGTGCCACAGCAATGCAAAATTAATATATATCAGAGCAGCAGTGAAAACAAAGATTAGAATCCAACAGGAGAGCATGTGAGAGTAAAGGAATGACCTCGGGATGGTCTGACCTAGAACTTCTTGGAAAAGAAACATCTGTGTCTGTGTTTTACTTTAATACTTTCATAATATGTTTAATTAGAAGCTTAAAAATAAGATGAATGTGGAATATCATTCTACCTTGAGTTTAGTAATATCCATCTGTGAAACTCCATCTGGTGATGGATTTCTGTAAGTGAGCACGGAGGCCCTGAAATGCATGCATGTTACCAGAACCTATGAAAAACATCTGTGATTTCTTTGTGTTTGAGCTATATGCATAACCTTGATCATTTAGCTATGGTGGCACTTGCCAAGTTTTGAAATTGGAAAATGAATACAGATCCAAAAAAAATAAAAGCATCATAGAGTATTGGTTCCTACCTTGTAAATCGGTCATAATTCATTATTTAATTTTGGTTGCAATTTTACTGTTGCATATATCTTATTAATCCAAATAGTGAAAACAAATATATTTGTTAAATACAATTTATATGTTAAAGTTGATCAGGGTCAGTATCATCCTCCATACCATTGATTTGAGCAAGGATAATACTCTACTTGCAAAGGTTCTTGACATACTACTTTTTTATCTGAACAGAAATATCTGACATTCTATTTGATTGCTATTACTTAAAATAGGTTGTCAACTGTAAAATAACACGCAACCCAGAGATTCTTCTTACAGCGATTTATTAAGAGACCTTCTCATGCAAACGGAAAAGAGGACAAACGAAGGATGGACGAAAAAAGAGGAACCAGGGGGGAACCCACTAGCTAGGCAGCTTCCCTCCTTATATACCTCTCCCTGCTTGTTTACACCCAAGTGTCTGCAGCTGATAGGCTAGTTACACCTTGTGGGCGTGACAGGACATCCTGTTTTCTTATTAGGAGTTATTTTCGAAGCACGGTGAAATTAACAAGAACAGGTGTTATTTACGAAGCACGGTCCTGTGGAGGCTCTCCACAGTCAACAATGTAGGAATGCTCACAATTGTTGAAAATGAGGCTGGAGATATAATACAGCCAGTAAGACTGCCTTGTGTGCAGCTGACCTGGGTCCAAGCCCTGGCACCGTATGTGGTACCCCCGAGACTGCCAAGGATGAGCACTGAGCCAAGAGTAAGCCCTGAGTGCAGTTGGGTATGGCCCAAACCCAAAAAGTCTAAACCCATGAATTTGTACAAAAGAAGACGATTTTAATTTCACATTTGTAAAAGTAAAATTATTTTAAGTGGCTATTTACTCTATTTAACATTGAAGAAATCAGACTAATATGATACAATTGAAATGTTATAAATATTTTCATATTTACACCATATAAGTATTCGTCTCTTATTGCAATAATGCTAAACCTATCATAATTGTGAGGAAGGATGAGACACTTTGATGGCAGATATGCTGTGGAAACATTACACACCAAAAAGTATGAAAAATCTACTCTTGTAAATGAATGATAATTGAATAAATTAAAAATATAGAAATAAATATAAAACTAAAAATACAATTTTGATTTTAAGGATATTAGATGCCTAGTTATTACAAAAATGAAAGTACTGCCCAAAGCACTACAAAGATTCAGTGCAGTCCCTATAAAGATACCAAAGACACATTTTAAAGACATAGAGCTAAAGTTGTTGAAATATATATGGACTAATAACTAACATTCCTTCCACCCACAACACACAATGTAATCCCAGGATAAAAAGAGATGTGAGGCTTTACTTTCCTCAACTTCAAATTATATTGCAATATCACTGCAGCACTGTCGTCCTATTGTTCATCGATTTTCTCGAGAAGGCACCAATTTTGTCTCCATTGTGAGATTTGTTGTTACTGTTTTGCCATATCAAATAAGCCACAGGTAGCTTGCCAGGCTCTGCATATGGGCGGGATACTCCCAGAAACTTGCTGGGCTCTCTGAGAGGGATAGAGGAATAGAACCGGGTAGGCCACGTGCAAGGAAAATGCTCTACCCACTGTGCTATCACTTAATTTCTGTGCTATCACTCCAGTAATTTTATATATCACTGGTCACTTGTCATCCCATTGACATTTGATTTCCTCGAGGGGGCACCAGTAGCATCTCCATTAGTCCCTGTAGTGTGCTGCTAGTGTAGACCAGTGGTATCTGCTCACTCCAGGAACAGGTTAAAAGCCTCAAACCATTTGTTTAGGGTTTTGACAAAGAAGTCTGACCATCTCGTAGGTGGGTGGCCACGCATTCTTTTGATGTGCCAAGGAATTCAGTTGGTATCAGCTCTAGTTCAATGCTCATCTCTAAATTGCATTACATATCCATCAAATCTGATGTTCAATGCCTTGGCAAATGAGACAGCGTCCCTGATTCTTGATCATCAATGGAGGTCAGAACTCCAGATTCCTTCTATCACTTGAGTGAAATGTGATACTCCAAGCATAGCTCTTTTGATTTGTCTTTGGGATACACAAATATCATCCTCATCCTGTTTTCATAAGGCCCAGGACTTTGACCCTTGTTATGTTAGTGTGGGAAGTATGGTAGAGTCGAAAAAATGTGCCTCGAACTGGAGGTTATTCGTCCTCTTAACAACTTCTTCGATGCTCTTGAAGGAGTTAAATGCTGCCCTCTTCTTCCTGTGCAGTTCTGGTGCCAAGTGGTTCCTCATGTTGAGTTCTCAACCCAGGTACACCTAGCTGCTACAATCGGAGATGTTTGTTCCATTCAGAGCTAATGGAGGCTCAGGGACTAGTTCATATTTTATAACATTGTCTTGGTAAGATTCAGCTGCAGTCCGGCCTTTCCACACTCGCTGTTGAAATCAGCCAGCATTTGTGCCACTTGGCTAATGTTTGGTATTATTAGAATGATGTCATCAGCGAAGTGGAGGTGTTGTAGTTGCCAACCATCTATCTTCACTCCCACTCCTTCCCATTCCAGTCATTGCATGACATACTTGAGGGAGGCACTGAAGAGTTTTGGTGAAATTGTAACACCGTGATGAACCCCACTCTTTATGTCAATGATCACTTCCTTGTTGAATAGTAAGATACTGTTGGTGAATCCTTAATACAGCTCTTGGAGGATCTTGATGTACTGAGTTTGAATACCCTGCTTGGATAGGGCTTTGATGACTTTCATTTTCAACAGAATCAAAGGCCTTCTTTAAATCGAACGTTAGACAGAGAAGCATCTTGAACTTTCGTGAAACTTCAATGAGTTTTGTCACTGTGTGAATATGGTTGAGTGTGCTGAATCCTTTTCGGGAAACTGGCTTGCCTGTATTATTGTCCTTCATCTAGTTTCTGTCTATTCTATTCAGGATAACTTGAGTGAATAACTTGTAGATGATTGACAACAGGCAGATTGGGCGATAGTTGCTGATGCCGTGGATGTCTCCTTTCTTGTATAACAAAACGATTCTGCTGGTTTTCCATTGGGACAGAACCTTGCATTCAGACAAGTAGCATGTGAAGATCCCAGCCAGTGTATTGATGAGTACTGGCAGCAGATTCTTCAGCTGTTCGGGTCTGATCTTGTTTGGACCTGGTGCTGTACGAGTCTTTACCAACAAAATGCCATGTTGGATTCCAGAAGGGAAGACATTGGGAATGACATACCCATTCTGAAGAATTTGGTTTATAGTCAGGTGGCTGTCAAAGAAATCCGAGTAGAAGTCATGAATAATCCTCTCCATTGCCCTTCTGGAAGATGTGATAGATAGATCAAGACATCAGAGGGCAGTCATCTTGGTCTTGTAATTGGCGAAAGACAAGCGAGTGTTGCGAATACTTTTCCTGGCTTCTGTGGCATCAGCCAATGCTGTTGTTCTTCTCTCTTGAGGTCTTCCTTTATTGCTTCTCTGCACAGCTTTGTGAACTCAGATGTTAGCTTGTGATTGCCTGAGGCTCATGCCAAACCATGTTAGCAAATGAACTCGAGAGTTTCCGAAGACAGGCATCTGCTTGTGGCTTTCCCTCTTTTGGCTTTCCTTGTTCAGTTATGGAGGTGCTGAACCAGTCGGTTGTATTCTTCATCGATGTTGTCAATGACTGAATCTTCCCAAGTTGCCACAATAGTGCCAAAGAGCTCCCAGTTGGTGGTCATTTTGGGAGTTCTCTTCTTAAACTTAAACTTTGCTGTCCTTTCTCCTCGCTCTGTGAAGTACAATTTTGCAGGTAAAAGATGGTGGTCTGTTCCCATTATTTGGAATTTTGGGACAACAGCGGCATCAGTCAGGCAAAACTGTCTACTGAATATGATGTGGTCAATTTTGTTGTGGATATGTTCACCAGGAGACTCCCATGTCTGATGTTTAGATTTGGCCTTCTGGAATTGTGAGTCACCATGGATTCTCTTGGTCGACATGATGAACTCAGGCAGTCTCTCACCCTGTTTGTTCCATTCTAGGCCATGGGTCCAGATTTGGAGTTCTTTCGGTGACCTTCTCGGTCCTATCTTGGCATTGAAATCACCGACAATAATCTTGTAGAAGGTGTGGTCTTCTTTATAGAACTTCTCCAGCTCCATGTACAACTTCTCAATTTCATCTTCATCATAGTTGGATGTTGGTGCTTAGACGACGAAAATAGAAACTGCTAGAATTGGCCACATCTATTCAAGTATAATCATCCAATTCGGGTTGTTAGGCATTCGAATGAATCAATGTTCATGGCCAAGTTCGTTTTGACACCACTGACATTTCTATTGTCGAATGTTCTCCTCGTGTCGAAAGTGGCATGATGTGATAGATGCCTTCTTGTCTCAGTCAGACCAATGGTGTCTTACTTGATCTTCTGTGTTTGTACTATCAGGTCCTCCACGGATGCTTCGGATGCCAGCATACATTTGTTGAAAATACAGACAATAATTTTAGTGCTTCTTCATTTTGGGAGTCTAGTTTGTCTCTGAGATTTTAACAGACTCTCCTTGCTCATCCTTCTTAACACTGCTGTATAGGAGGCTCTTTCAGTGTCAGGGGAGTGAGGCTCATTGTTGTTACTATTGTTGGCATATTGAATACACCACGGGTAGCTTGCCAGGCTCTGCCATGCGGGCAAAATATTTTCAGTAGCTTGCAGCACTCTCTGACAAGAATCAAGGCTTTTAGGGCGGCCTCTAATTGCCCTTACGGGTGTCCCTGTAAGGCTTCACACTATATTTGAATCTTATCAAATATGGTGCGGTAATTATGGAAAATGGGTATTAAGTGTCTTATGATGTGTCCGGAAAGCAGCCAGGAGCGTGGCAGTGGTTGGGTAGTGGAGGTAGTGGAGGTCGGCCTACGAGGTATTTATCTGGTCTTGGTAGTGTGGGGTCACCTGGGTATGATCCCTGGGGTGCCAGAGATTGGCGGAAGCAGGCAGAGGATCTGTTTCTGGGTCCCATTGAGCCTGGAGACCAAGATCACAAAGTTCTGCTTTACCTGGTTCTGTGGGGCTTCACACATGTGTGAGGCTAGGCCAGTGTGTCTGGAAAGCGGCCTGGAACATGGCGGTGGCTGGGTAGTAGAGGTAGTGGAGATTGGTCGATGAGTTATTTATCTGTCCCTTGTATGGTAAGGTCATCTGTGTATGATCCCTGGGGCACTGGAGATTAGAGCAAGCAGGCAATTATAATCTTTAATTTAAGGTTAATCAAAACAGTGCAGTTCTGGAATAAATATTGATTCTCAATCAATGAAATAAAATGTTGGGCCCACAGACAATACCCTCAGGTGTATGGACAGCTAATCTTTGACAAAAGATCAGAGTAGGAATTGTAGAAAATGAAGTCTTCAACAAATGCTGCTGGGAAAACTGTATAGGCATGTTTTTGTTTTTGTTTTTAAGGTGAATTTGGAATGTTATTTCACACTGCTCACAAAAGTCAGTTAAAAATGGATTAATGAGCTTGGTATCAGACATGAGTCCATATATTCTATTGAGGAAAACATAGGCGGAACTCTTCACATCATTGAATCTAGAGGCATCTTCAATGAGTCAATGCTCCTGGAGAAGTAAACTGAATCAAAGATAAGCAAACTAGGCTACATCAAACTTAAAAATTTCATCACTGCAAAAGAAATGATGACCAAAATAAAAAAAAAATCACCCCACAATCTGGGAGAGAGTATTTACATCCCACTCATCTGCTAACAGGTTTATTATCCCTGATAAAAAAGAGAGAGAGAGAAATGGAGAGAGAAATAGAGAGAGAGATAAGGAGAGAAGAAAAAGTGCCAAAGTACCTGCCATAGAGACAGGTTGGTGGTGTGGGGTGGTAGCAGGAGGGAAACAGAGGACATTGGTCATGAGGAAAGTACACTGGTAAAAGGGATGGGTGCTGGAACAGTGTAGAACAAAAACCCCATCATGAACAACTTTGTAACTATATAGATCATGGTGATTCACTAAAAAAAAGGTGGGATGAAGAGAGGGAAGAGAAGTATCCTTTAAAAACATGCTGTCACACCCCATACTTCTGGAAACTCCAATAGCCTCACCCCCTTTCCACAGCTGCCCCAGTTTTGATTCATTCACTGGCCCTGCTCTTCAAATCCATCACTAAACCTCTGAGGAGAAGCCAAGCCACACAATTAATAAATACATCAGTCTCCTGGCTAAAATCTCTGGGGTATCAGCAGATGGTTGGCTGAGTACCTGTTCTGCTGAACCCCGGCAACCACACTCAAATGACACAGCTGCTGCTCCATCCATGACCCAATTCTACTTTGTCATAATAATCTCTGCAGAGACACCAAACTGAAAAAATCCCAGGTACACACTGAGTTGAATGTCCTCTCTCCCAGATTTTCCCATTTTTCAGGTAGCCGCTGCACATCTTCATGCTTCCCACATCTGCTGTCTTGTCAACTCATGGCCCAGTTGTTGATCATGAGGTTCTGGACCACGTGGCTGCATCCAAGGCTGAATAACACTTCCAAGTTCTACAATATTGACTTTCCAGTAGGAGCACACTGACTTAGATGGGAAATGAACATAAAAGCCTACTAAATCCAACAACAACAACAAAAAAAACACTAACACAGAAGGCTTAGCTAGCCAAAATCACGTTAGCTAATTGTCAATTAATTAACAATACAGTTATGAAATAGAATGATTTTCACAACTCTGCTTTCAGTGAAATAGTTCTGACAATTCTACTGGTCATTTGGGCTGGAGTCATTTGGGTAGGGCATTTGCCTTGGACGTGGCCAAACCAGGTTCGATTCCTCTATCCTTCATGGAGAACCCAGCAAGCTATTGAGAGTATCCCACCCTCCTGGCAGAGCCTGGCAAGCTTCCTGTGGCATATTAGATATGCCAAAAACAGTAACAACAAGTCTCTCAAGGGAAACTTTCCTGGTGCCCGCTTGAGAAAATCTATAAACAATGGAACGACAGTGCAACAGTACGATGTAATATAGAATAAAAGATTCCATATTAATGTATGCCAGTTAGAGAGTCAGCATTGGGGTCTTTTGGAAAAAATGGAAGGGAAGGTTACTCTTGTGGTGGAAATGTTGTTGGAACATTGAAAGCCCACACCTATGGTATTGTGAACAGCTTTGGAAATCAGCGTTTAAATTTAAAACTTAAAGAAATACAGATGGCCAAAAGGTATGTGAAAAAAGTATTCTGAATTGCTTATCATCAGTGAAATGCTAATCAGAACAACTTTGAAACAGTGCCTTAGTCCCCTGACGTCACATCAAGAGGAACAAAATAATCAGTACAGGTGAGGATGTGAGGGAAAAGCATCCCCATCCACCAGTGGTACGAATGTCAACAGGCTCAGACTTTTCAGAATATGGATACTTTTTTTAAAAAACCTAAGAACTGAGTTTCTGCATGATCCAGCAGTTTCACTTGGCATCTATTACAAGAACCCAAACCTCTGTAGCCACAATCTGTTGTCCAAGAATAAATGTTTGGATAAAGAAACTGTCATTTATTCGTGGACACTGGATTGTGGCTATTGTAGAGTGCTGTGATGGACATAGGAGCATGCAGAGTACTGTTTATAAGAAAAGACCAAAAAATGTGCAATGTACAACTAGTATATGGATGTGGAGGGAACCAGCTGATGAAGCTGCTCAGAAAGAGGGAAAGATAAAAGACTATCTGTCTCATGCATGGCATATAAGTAAACAAATGACCACATACAATGGATTCTAAGAACTGATCTGTAGTAACTGAGCTTACATTGGTGGAGGATGGGCATGGAGGGAATAGAATTGGGAGTAGGGAAGCATTCTGGTGGAAAATTTGGTATTGGACATTGTAAGAATAGCACTGTTACAAATCATGGTGCCTAAAATAAAGACAGATAAATGCAAACACAAGGGTGAAAGGACATCTTTAACTTTCGGGGTGTCCTACGTTTACAGCATGCTATACATCACTGTTTGTGCAAACCCCATTTTATGTCATATTGCAGGTATGCTTATTGTTTATAATACAAATTGCAATGGCATCCACAATTCTAACCTCCACTGTGCTCCCTTTGATATCTCTTGAAAACTGAAAGTTAAGTCACCAAAGTGATGACTGTTTCTGTAGCTATTGAGTGGAATTCAATAACAGAGACTCTATGGCCTGTCAGTGAAAATGCTTTTACACGGCCTGTAGGGATGGATCTGTCTATTTCAGCCTATAATTAAATCTTTTGCAACCTTATTCCTACATATTTACTTCTGACAGTTTAAAGAGTGTGTACCAACCATTATCACGTATCAGACTTTTGAATCCTTGTTAAGTATCAATCTTTTGAATTTTAGTTTTCAGTCAGTTCCAGGTCATGAGAAAAAAATATATAGAACTTAGTTTTAATAGAAAATGATGTTTCCTTTATTTCCTTTAGCTTAACTTGTGAGATTGAAAAGTTTTAAAACATATATAAATAATATTTAACTTAAACTATCATTAAATGTAGTAGATAATTCTCTAATATATACCAACATTTGAAATATATGCTAATATTTAATAAGCATAAAAATGGATTATGTGGATTTAAATATGTTAGGTTCCATTTTAGTTGTTAGATGACATTAGAACTTGGGTAATGTGTTGGTGAGTTTCATATACATATATTGGCCTGATACCATACCCCTGAAATTGACAATAGTATTATCAACTAATGACAAGTCAATAAAAAATGAATACATTTCAGTGCCACCCTTTATAACTAATGTCATCTTGTGTACAGAGGCATCAAAGTCTCTATTTCTTATCTTTGAATTTCAGATAATGACATAGCTACCAAGTGAAGCTTTATTGCATGTATTTGTCAAATTTTCTATTTGTCTTTCACAGTGCTGGGATCAAATATATTTCTCATGGATACAAGTCATGCTCGTTCCCATAAACTAATCCCCAGCCTAATCTGTCAGATTTTAATAAAAAATATTTACTTATGGAGAACTTTTTGAACATATATTCTGGAAAATTAAAAAAGTACAATTTCATGTATATCACTGAGATATTTATGAAGATAAAATATATATTTCATACTATATAACAGAAAATTTTATGTATTATGTCTATTTAATTTGTATTTATGTTCTACAAAGTAAATAGTTAACAATTTTTTTCTATATTAAACTGAGAAATTCTAAACAGCCTCAAGAAAATGTTTAAGAAATGAAAAGAATGTCTCAGGAAAACTCTGAAGGTAACGCTAGATTTCTTGAACTGCTTTTGTCTGTTAGATGAAATGAAGCGAGAGTCAAGAAGATATGAGCAATAACTAATTTGTTTAAGAACAAAAGGAGGTACTATGTTGGAACATAATGTGTCAGGAAAATAGATTTGAAATGGTACAGAATATAGGTATACATAGAGAATAGAAAAATCAATAAATGTTTCATAATGGAAGCAAGCAATGTACAGAGGGAGGTCAGGAAGCAGATTTCTATATAATTTCCCCATTTTTCTTGTCTCTTTTAGAATAATACCTGTCACTGCTCTTGTGGTAATAATCTTAAATAATTCCCATCATGTACATACTCATCATGTATTATCTTTAGAAGAGAATAAGTTCCATACTTTAGAAGGGATATGATCGTAAAAAGAGAAAAATATAATGAAGTAGGAGAGAGACTGGAGTTTAAAAAGGTGAAATAAGATCAGATGATGAGAAATGAAGAAACAGTATTATGTATTATGATATGTTAACCAGATACTTTTGCTGAATAAAAATATGAGAGGAAACTGGCTACTTTAAAATGCACATAAATATCGTTTCATGCAAGATGTCTTTCAGCAAATACAAGCTATAAAATTCTGAGATTTTTTTTTTAATTTAAATTTTATTGAATCACCAAGTGGAGGGTTACATAGTTCTCAGGATTATGTCAGTTATACAATACTCAAACACCCTTCCCTTCACCCGTGCCCATATTCCATCACCAACCACCCCATTATACCTCCCGCCCCCTCCCGCCCCACCAGTCCCCGCCCTTGTAAGTGATAAGTTTCACTTCGTTTACGCTTTATCTTGGTTATAGTCCATGTTTCAACACATAACTCACTATTGTTGCTAGGGTTTCCCCCCCAAAAAGAAGACAGTCCCACTGTCAAGGAAGCATTTGATAGCTCTCCATTGCTGAGAATGTAGAGATATTAAGTCCCGCTGTTTGTTACATAACTTTTCTATTTGTTTCCCCCCTCGTCCCTCGCCACCGAGATCACAGCTGTTTAGTAATCACCACGCTACCTAACAAAGGGAAAACAAACCAAAAAAGATGGTTATTTCCCGTCATCAGCCGGTGTGGGGCTCTGACTTAGTTGATAGTCTGGTAGAATGTCTGGAAGCAGTTTCTGGAACCAAAAGTAATACGCTGGTATTAGCCCCGGCTCGAGATTCCACCAGTGTGTCGCTCTTCCAAGTACATAATAATTTATTCCCTTGCATCCCATTCCCACGCCACCAGGTCCGTGTCAGCTTAATGGACATCATACTATGGTTAACGCCACGCCGCGTTTCTTCCCGAGAAAGAAGGATATTTCTTCTCAGCCGGCGTGGGGATATGGCTTAGTTCAGTCTATAGAGATGGTTACCACTTTGGTAGCCTTCAATATTTCAGCACAAGATTAACTATTCTTGTTAGGATTTCCCACCAAAGTCTGACCCGTTAAAAAGGAACCATTTCATATCTGTGATGATTAAATGACAATAGGTTGCTCGGCCATGGCAGCGGCCTCGCGGCTTTGAATTTCTGTATAAAGTCCAGGGAAAGTACAGCCAGAAATTACACGTCACTACAAACTTTAACCCTATTATGGTCCCCCCAAAGTCCAACCCATTACAAAGGAACCATTTCATATTGCTGATGATTAGATGACATTAGGCTGCCGCGGCCACACGGTTTTGGGTTTCTATATAAAGTCCAGGGAAAATTCTGCCTAAAATTCTATCGCTACAATCTTTTACCCTTCAACAAAAAACTCAGTACTATTGTTTGGAGTTTCCCCCCACGGTAAGCCCTGCCAAAAAGGAACATTTACACGTTGCTGACAATCAAGAGATATTAGGTCGCGCGGCTTTGAGCCTCGCGGTTTTGGATTTCTATATGACGTCCAGGGAAAATTCTTTTGGTAATTGCATCACTCGCTGGCAGCGCCTGGGCCAGAAGCTCCGAGCACACAGTTTGGAGGCATTTCGGGGGCGCCGCTCGTGTCCAAAGTGGTTCAATTGCCTTTGGGGTCGATCTCGCGCGGGGCTGGAAAGGAGCGTCCCAATATGGCTCTGTGCTTAAATGTGGGCCGGCACGGTGCGGATCCGGAAGTCCCGCCCCATCGGCTTTCCCGGGCTTCCTGTATAGTCTAAAAACCGGCTATTGCCTCGCTGCATTCAAAAAGAACGAGTTGAGAGAGAAGACCATACCCCGCCAGCAGCGCCTGGGCCAGAAGCTCCGAGTACCCAGTTTGGAGGCATTTTGGGGGCGCCGCTCCTGTCCAAAGTGGTTCAGTTGCCTCCGGGGTCGATCTCGCGCGGGGCTGGAAAGGAAAATTCTGAGATTTTAAGATTGTTTGGTAGATTAGAAAATAACATTTCTGAGGATGACTATTGATCTAAATGAAAACTCTAGTATAACATTTATCAATAAATCAATTTATAAATGTAATTCTCTCTATGGATCACATAGAGTTTTTCCCTTAACTTTTATTATTATTATTATTGTCGTTGTTATTATTATTACTATTATTATTGGATTTGGGATCACATCAATTTGCTTCAGGTGTTACTCCTTGTAGGGTTAGTGGGAACTTGTGGGATGTCTGGACTTGAACCCAAGTGGGCTAAATGCAAGGCAAAATTCCTCCCAGTTTTTATCTCCCTAGCCCTTTACTGACAGAGAAATATTCATATAAAATGAATAAAAAAAAGTGTAATAATAACATCATCCAACTACGTACATAGTAAATGTCCTTCCTGTGCATTCATGTTTACCTGGAGTTAAATAAATAGTGTGCCTATGTCCTTTTTTGTTCTCTGTAACTGTTCTTATTTTCCTTTATATGGCCTAAAATTTATACTTTATGCCTAGAATTAGACATTTCCACCATATTTTTTCTTGCCTATACTCACTCTTCTGTTCCACTCTTGACTGGCTGCTGTCTTGTCCTGTCCTGTATCTTCTTTCCACTCATCATCCCCTGAGAAATTTTCCCATTTTACTGTATTACTTTTTTTCCTGCTTTTCATGCTCTTTTGTTTTTGATTAGCTTCCTAAATTTGCTAGACTCCACCCAGCAGCAATTAACTTGGATTTTAATGTTAATTCTTTCTTGGATTCAGCATAAAATGAGCTTGATTAGAGTCAGGACTTCCTTGACTCTAGTATACCCAAAGGAGGCCCTTGGTGTATAAACTTCTCTGACTTAGTTAAAACAATTTTTATTCCTACACTGCCACTTTTACTTCTCACATATGTATTCAAACAGCATATCATATCTTCTCTTTCAGTAAAGTGGAGGGTCAGATGAGTTGGTTGCTTCCTATCTTATGAGCAGATTGGTTTAGATACATTACAGTTAAATGCCAATAAAAATAGCCTCTTGGGAGGGCCTTATTATAAGGGACAGAAAATCTGAGTGTATTTCAAAATAATGACTTTTCTATTTCTCTTTCATAAATAAGAAAGCATTTTTCTTCAATCTTCATCTTAAAAACATAATGATTTTCTGGAGATAAAACACAAAAGGCACTTGTTCATAGGAGTTTCAACTTTCATATTCCAGCAAAGGAGCCCTTAGCAATTTTGAATTACTATTCTAGCAAATTCAATTACAGTTAGTGCTCCAAGTAAGGCTAAGACCATTAATAGATTATCTTCTACTCCTCGTCTTTACTTAGAATGAGCATTGATTGTATTATCTTCTCCCTATAGTTTTAGGGACAGCGGGATGACTTGTGCCTTTAATTATTATCAGTTTGTTAATCACTTTTCTTGTGATAAAGGAAGTGATGACTTCAAATATCCTAACAATTTGATGGATTTCCAGAAGTACAATCAACATCATATAGAGAAATTCTGCTATGGACAGACACTCATAAAGTATCAATTCTCTTCTAATTTTCAATCACAATTTTTGTGTCATTGTTTGTTTCTTTAGTGTATATATGTAAATTTACTTTTACCCTTTCACCAAAAGACAGACATTTAAATTTGTTGCTTGATTATGTTGTATTTTTACCCATTTAGCGACTTGGTCACAATAATTGCCACTTATCAAATCATTTGTTAATCTGAGAATTTTCTTCTGACACTGTTATGAGTTATGAGTTGTGCTAAGTACTGACACAAAAAATGGAAAATTTTAATTTCTATTTTCATGGTCTAATAGTCTAGTGCACTGTTTGCCAAAATGCATGGAATGCTCAATGATTTGAAATTGAAAGATATATGATATATCTGTTTCCTATATAATCTCATGAAAAACATGGTGGTCTAAATCTATAGAAATGTATACTTCACATAGAGGTCAACATTTTAAGTCAATATCCCAGAAAGATAGCACTTCTTAATTCTAGAATATGGTAATTCCAAGTTTTTCTTAGCTCATACCTATATCGCTACAATATCGAGGAGTCACTTAGTCCATTGCCTTTCTACCTATATCTACCGTCTTCTATCTGTCAAAAGAATTTTCTATTTCTATAGTCCAGAGGGATAACTCAAAGTACTGCATGACTGGTAGAGCACCAATAGGACAGACTTTAATCACTAAGCCTGGAGTAATGCCTGATCTACAGTTTGTCATAAAGATGTGATTGCCGTGAGGATCCATGTAGATAACACAAAACAAATCCTCCCTCTAGCATCATCAACAGTGACCTTCTACCATAAAAATTAATATCAAAGGTTCTTGAAATTGGTATTAAGGATCACTTTTAGGGGTCATAATTCACTTCGCCAATAAAGTTCCAAAAGTTATAGAACTTTTTTTTAAATACTGGAAATACTGCACATGTTTAACTCTATTTGGTAAAGACGAACTATTAGATATTTAACACTGCAGAGAGAGTTTTAAGTTGTTTTCGTTTTGTCTTATTTTTTAGACAAACTAAAATCAATAGTGGGTGTGTGCTTATATATAGAATATATTTAGATCTACAATGGCATTGAATTATCAAAAAAAGTAATCAACATATGGCATATAATTATCCCAATTGATTTGTAGCCAACATCCAGAGACTATAAAACCAAGCTCCCAGAAGCGACATCTTATAGCCTAGTTCTCCCTCTGGGAGAACCTGGTAAACTACCGAGAGTTTTCTGCCCACATGGGAGAGTCTCACAAAATCCCCATGGTGTATTCATATGCAAAACCAGTAACAATGATGGGTCTCATTCCCCTGACCTTGAAAGAGCCTCCAATGTGGCATCTTTGGGAAGGACGAGTAGAGAGAGGCTTCTAAAATATCAGGGCTAGGACGAATGGAGACGGTACTTAGATCGCTCAAGAAATTTGATGATCAACGGGATGATGATGATGATGATGATGATGATGATGATGATGATGATGATGATGATGATGATGATGGTGGTGGTGGTGGTGATGATGATGATGATAATGATGATGATGATTTGTAGCTAAGCTCAAACTAATCCAGAAAATGGCTGTATGTTTTTCTTTTGGCCTCGTAAGTGGTGCTCAATAGATCTGAAGTTCTTCCCAGAAGTTCCAGCCATCAGGACCCAATACTGCTGTATTTCACAAAAAAGTCCAGGTTATTTTAATCCTTCAGTCATAAAAAGTCATAATGTTCCTAAATGATATAATTTTTTTCCCTCACCTCTTTTATACCCAAAGCCCTTTAGTTTTTAAGAGAAAATTACACAATAACTGTAATGATGCTAATAATTAAGGTAGTGTTAATTAGAAGAGTGTGAGATTTCCTTTCATATTCAGGGAGAGAATTATTTACTCTGACAAGTTTGCTTTTATTTATTTTGTGAACTCGGAATTTGAGGACAGTGCTATTTGGGCTGTTTTACCAGCACTCCAACGATTATAAATGCTACTGAACCGAACTGGTGAACCAGTAAAAGGAGGTTTAAAAAGCAAGAAACTTTCTGCCAACGGCCTTTGGGGCTTGCTATCAAAGCAATTCTAACGCATCCCAGAGAGGCCGGGAAAATGGAAAGTCTGAGCCAGAGGTAACATCAGCAGAGCTGATGAAATGAGAAGTTGTGCTCACAGGCCTCAGTGCCATCATCACATCTTCCTCTTTATTGATATGTTCCTACTGAGGATAAGATGAGAAAAGACTTCTGGAGGCTGGCTTGCTGGCTTGCCATTGATCAGTTCCAAAAACGCTGGAGGTGAGGGAGGCTTGGCTTGCATATGAAGACTGAGTAATCTGCATTCCATAGAGCTGAGCCTGCACAGACTGCCTCTGAGCATGGGGGTGATCAGAGGACTGAAAAGATGGAGGGGCACAAATGCAATAGATTTTTGTTCACTAAAAAAGAAATCATATGATAAACTAATAGCAGAGATGAGAGACCTGAGAACGCAAAGGGAACCAGGCTATTTATCTCTAGTGATAGCACTATAAAATTATTTGGGGGTTTTGAGTAAGCTTCAGGCTTTGACAGGTCAAGAAGCTATAATGAAAGATTGATGTTTTATAGCACATATATATATATATATATACATTTCATGATATTAGTAGTTCAAAAGCATCCATTGATAAAAGGAAAAGAAAAACAAAATAATTTTATTAAAATAGAACTAAATTTTGAACCCATTAAAACTAGAATGCAATTTATGTTACAAGCATTGTTAAAATTATCATTCTGTTGATGAAATTTTTTATTAAGTAATAAAAGTCCAACTGAGTAAATTAAAACATCTAATGGGCTTTATCAAATGAATTAAGTGATTCATAAATTGAGTTGCATGGTACCGAGCAAGTAGAAAAGTTACAAAGGGCTGCAAGAGGGAACAGTTTATAAAGGAGGGATAAGGACTCTAAAAACATAAAAGATAACTTTGGTCTTAGGCAACATACATGTGTGGAATGAGAGGGTTCTAGGGGGCAGAGATAACTCTGCTCTTTGGCAGGCAGAAAGAATGAACTCACTGGATCTGATGTGAAGTTTCTACACTGACAGGGTAAGACTACTTTCCTGGGGGAAATTGTATCTGCACTCCGGTTAAAAGTAAAGTGTCTTAGTTTGATGACATGGTGTTTAACATCACTGTATCATCATATCACTGTCATCCCATTGCTCATCTATTTGCTCAAGCAGGCACCAGTAACATCTCCATTGTTTGACTTACTGTTACTGTTTTTGGCATATTGAATATGCCAGGGGTAGCTTTCCAGTCTCTGCCGTGTGGGCGAGATACCCTCAGGTAGCTTGCCGGCCTCTCTGAGAGGGACGAAGGAATAGAACCTGGGTCGGCCGTGTGCAAGGCAAATGCCCTAGCCGCTGTGCTTTTGCTCCATTAACATATGTAATTTAATTTGTGGCTTGTTCTCTTCAATTATTTGTTTTCCTCTCATTGCCTTATGTCTGGGAATCAATAATATCTAAATAAACACAGATACAGGAGTTTAAATGCATTGGGCGCAGAGATACCTTTTTTAATCCCACACACTCAAGATCTCGTCTCCCATTCTGCCATTTTCAACAAATATTACCATGGACAGAGACACAGCTTGTCAAAGGGAATTTATTTTCCTATGGTCACCCAGCTCCTATCTAATCCTCATTAGTAAAAACAAATGTTGCTTTAAAAGAAACTATTAGGCACTGAGGAAGAGGTCAATGGAAATTAGTTCCAAAAGTGTGACTTCAACAACAGGGAGGCAGGAAGCCATAAACAGAGACATCCATCTGAGAGAAAAGGCCTCAGGCCTGTTTTGTTCAATGCTGAGCCTTTAAGTGAGTCTCCCTTTGTCTTTCTTTCCCCTCTCACAGATGTTTACCTGTCTATGAATGAACACTGTGCATCCCTTTTGAAGCTTATTTTCATGCAACATCTGTGAAAATCTTGGCTTTAGGTCTTACTTCAAAGCTTTCGTACCTAATGATAGCACAGACAGATGAGTCAACAGAAATAGCTTTGCCAGGAAGGTACTACCATGTGGCACAATATTTGATGTTTAATGCAGCATCCACTTTCAAAAGTTAAGCAAGGTACTTCAAATGCATGTTAGAAAAGAATCAACTTTCCTTCGCCAAGTAAATGATACCAGTGTGGTTAAATGAGGGATTCTGATGCTGCTGCTTCAGCAAATTTTATTTTAAGTTTTTCAAAGCTCTAAAATATAAGAGCACTTTTAATGGCTTTTGGTGATTTTCTTCATATCACATTGAAACTGAAACTATAGCAAATGCCCTGAACTATTTGACAACTGAAACTTACTGTATGTTTTCTATATTAATCTGTTTTTTTAAACAAATGTGTGCTATATTCCCTTTAACAATCATGATAATCTAAGAAGTAGTAAATTTACCTATCTAATAGATGTGGAACATTATATTTTAAAAGTTGTGAACTTTTTTTTAAAATTTTCTTTTTTCTTTTTTTTTCCTTTCTGGGTCACATTGGGTGATGAACAGGGGTCACTCCTGGCTCTGCACTCAGGAATTACTCCTGTCAGTGCTCGGTGGACCATTTGGGATGCTGGGATTCAAACCCAGGTAGGCCACATGCAAGGCAAATGCCCTACTCGCTGTGCTATCACGTCAGCCCTGTCATGTGAACTTTTTAAAGATTACATTCTGAATTTATGGATGAAACAAATATGAAAAATTCCTACAGACTACCTATAAAACACCAATCCACTCTGCTACATTGTTTTCTGTATATTCTCAAAGCATTTGATAATGGTTCCTTCACAAACTGGTACAAAATTCAAAAATGAAAGAGAGGCCCAGAGAATAAAACGAGGCCAGTCATTCCTGGTGGGGTAGGCAGTCATGTTCGTAGGCAAGGAAACCGGAATCGAGGAAGCTGGTCTCTGGTCAGCACAGAATGAAGAGATCTCTTTGTCTACTCACCAGATTGACGCAGGTGAGGCGGAAGCGGCAGCAGCTGCAGGTCTCAGTTCATTCCCAATATCCAGGTTCTTCAAGGTTTTCAAGAATGAAATCACTGAATAATAAATGTGCTCGGACTCAGAGTTGGTAAGTAGAAAAGTTTATTGGAAAGTAGAAGAGAAAAGCAAAGGAGCACGCCAAGGAGGCGTGGGCGTGGGGGGGGGGCGTGGAGGAGTTGAGTATAGGACTAAGTGTAAAGTAAGTGTTTGTATAAACCTTTGGAAAGGCCCTTTGTAGCAATCAACAAGCAGCACTAAGAATGTAGGGAATCTACAGGGTGATCTACAAGGTTTTCGTGCTGGTTTGTCTTTTTAGTCACCTGCCTCCAGTAATATTCATTATCTTAGTCTTGAGACTCTTAGTTCTGGGACAGAAGAATACGGTCCTGGGGAACCCGGGGAATGTTAGACAAAGGGCCTTGGGGATGAGGTGTGGTAGGTTGATGGGGAAATGGAACTGCTGGCGTGGGGAAAACTGTGGGATCCCTTTTGTTGGCAAGGGGAAACTGAGGTTTCTGTTTTCAATCACTGTATCACTGTCATCTCGTTGCTCATTGATTTGCTCATCGAGCAGGCTCCAGTAACATCTCCATTGTGAGACTTGTTGTTACTGTTTTTGGCATATCGAATATGCCACGGGTAGCTTGCCAGGCTTTGCTGTGTGGGCGAGATACTCTCTGTAGCTTCCCAGGTTCTCCGAGAAGGGCGGAGGAATCAAACCCAGGTCGGCTGCATGCAAGGCAAACACCCTACCTGCTGTGCTATCGCTCCAGCCCTCCTCTTTCAATATCATAAACGTTTATAAAGAGGAATAGGCGATATGGAACAAAGTTATAGGCACTTGCCTTGCACAGACCTGGCACTGGTTTAATCCTCTGTCCCACATACGGTCTCCTGAGCAACACCAGGAGTGATCCCTGAGCACAGAGACAGGAGTAAGTCCTGAGCATCAGTAAGTGTGTCCTCTGTGTGTGTAACTGGGCTGAGTTACAAGCCCCCACCAGATATTTTTAACACTATTTTGCACTCCCCAGGCTCTGTCCTTGGGGTCAACACCTAGTGTGAAGAAAGCAAGAAGAACAACAAATTCCCCAAACAGAGGAGTGCGTGTTTAGCCTTTGATTGGCCGCCTAGTTCTTGGATCAGCCTACACTGTGATTTCTTCAGTGGCTTACTCCAACAGCTATTTTCACTTACTTGATATATAGCCTCTTTCATTATTTTCAAGAAGTTGAGAATACAAAATGCCATTCAAACATATGGGTTTGTACTATGGCAACGATATTCAGGTTTACTGTAATAATGATATACAATAGGTATTGTTAGACTTAAAACTGCTTAAATAGTTGATAACTTTCTTTAAATATTAGGTCCTTTAAGTATAAGTGCCTAAGTAAGACAGTATAACTTCTACAGTAAAATGATGAAAAAATGATTGCACCTTTGATATATAAAAATGAGAATCTTGCATCTAAAGGTATTATAAATAAATCTTCCAGTTTTAAAAACATGTCATTTTAAATTAAAGTTCATCATTAGGAAATCTGGATGAGTCATTGTTCTAGTCATATTTCTTTTAAACAACCAAGTGTCACCTGACTGTAAAAGCATATAAGAAAATTTGGAGTGCACCAGAGGATAATGCTATAGTGGCTCAGGAGCTCTGGTTCTTGACCTCAAATAGACAAGACTGAAAGCAAAGGAACAGAGTTCAAGTGACTGATTTCAGAGCATCCTTATTTAAGTAAAGGGAAAGGGAAAGGAAAAGGATTCAAGGAAACTCAGTGATTCTGGGAAAGGTCTCCTGTTCAGGGCGGTGAAAGGCAGTGTCTTTTTCTTTTCACACTTCTTTAATACATGGGGAGAGGGGCGAGCAATTTGTTGTGAGCCAATAAAACATGGCAGAGGATGCAGAGATGATTTTCTTCTTATGTGAATTTGTCTGCATTATCTGGCAGGGCCTATGTGACACAGTTTATTAGGCACCTCCAAAGACACCTTTATGACATTGCATATCATGATTCCCTTTCTTTCTATGTTTTTTTTTCTTAATATTTCCCTGCCCACTTTTCCTTTTGCCCTATCAATATTATCCAAGTAATATTCAGGAGGAATGATAAATATGGAATTTTGTTTGTTTGCTTGTTTGTTTTGGTTTTGGGTTCACACCCGGCGATGCACAAGGGTTATTCTTGGCTCTGCACTCAGGAATTACCCCTAGCAGTGCTCAGGGGACCATATGGGACACTGGGAATCGAACCCAGGTTGGCCGTGTGCAAGGCAAATGCCCTACCCGCTGTGCTATCACTCCAACCCCCAAAGATGGAATTTTGTAAAAGAATTTTACAACATATGTTAGGTCCATAGTAGTGAAAGAGGAAGCCTCAGTTTACCCCCCATCAGCTGATGTGTGCAGTTCAGCTTTTACCTGGCTCATTCTACGTTTTTGACTCCATGTAAAATCCTGGGCTGTTAGTTAAACCAAAGCTGTTAGTTAAACAAGCCATTGATTAATAAAGAAACAAAAAATAAAGTAAGAAATAGTTAAACAGAAACCAAAAAATAAATGAGGGAAACCATGAGTAAAATAGTCAAGCAATCAAGAGTTGCCACACGATGAATAGAATAGTCAAACAATCATTAAAGTAGTCAAACTATCTATAAAGTAGTCAAACAACCAATTGATTGATGCAGGAACTAAAAACGGTTAGGGACACTCTTACAAACTTAAAAGTCAACCAAGAAAAGATGCCACAAATCATTGCATGGTCTTTTAAAATACAAGAAAATAGAACAAATACCTTATGACTGAAACATGTCAGAAATTATAACAAATGATTTATGTTCTGATAGCTATCAGAATCCTTTCCCTGCACAGACAACATTATCAGAGGAATACAGTTCAGATGTTCTGGAGGCATTTAAGAAGCATGATGCAATCATATTAAAGTATGGGGAGAAGTTCTGAAGCTTTCATTCCAGCAATAACAATGTGAACAGAATTAAAATACACCAAGGGACTGCTCATTAGACACACATGTAATATTTCTCTTGAGTACTACTAATGAATAAAAATCTAAAATTCAAACCCTAAACTGTACTTAAAAGAGCCACTCAACCACAGCAGTTCTAAATAGCAAAAACATTGTATTTATTTCTATTATCTTCGTTGTACTTACTAATAGATATTTCTAGAAAAAATGTTTAGAAAATTAATGCAACTTGTTTTCCAAGTGTGCCATCCTATTGAAAATTGTCCATTCTTAATATCCTATAAAAATGTATTTTATTACCCACAACAGGATTGGAAAAAGAATTTTCTAGAAGATGTCACATAGTAGCTTGTGCTGACACTATGGATACACAGTGCTCATTTGTAAACAAATAAACTTCTGTAAGAGAAAGGGGGAAAAAAACAAGAGAGAGTGGGAGAGAGAGATTTATTTAATGGCAAAATGCTGAAAGAGGCTCTTCTCTTCAAATTGATATGTGTTTATATGGCTTCCTGCCTTTCTTACGAGTTGCTAATATTTTTTCATCAGGTTATGTTTTGATATTGCATGGGTACATAGTATGAAACAAAGGGGAAAAGAAAGAATTCTGTAAGTATCACTGTATCACTGTCATCAAGTTGTTCATTGATTTGCTTGAACGGACACCAGTAATGTCTCCATTGTGAGACCTGTTGTTACTGTTTTTGGCATATCAAATACACCACAGGTAGCTTGCCAAGCTCTGCTGTGTGGGCAAGATACTCTTGGTAGCTTGCTGGGCTCTCTGAGAGGGGTAGAGGAATAGAACCCAGGTCACTGCGTGCAAGGCAAACTCCCTACCAGAATACGAAAGATGGTCAACTCATGTATAACATATATATATGTATATATATACATATATATTTATATATGTGTGTGTATTTATATATTATATCTATATATAGAGAGTGGGAGTCTCTTTAAAATATTCTGAATATTCTGATTACAAATAATATGATTATATAGAGCAAAATACAGGAGAATAACTGGTATGTAAATACATACTAAGAACTCTGAGATTAGAATGTCAAATCTGATATATGTACATTTATGATCACCATAGTAATATTTAATAATTGAGATCACAAACTAAGTCAAATTTCTCCCCACAGATACATAGATAAAAATATGTATCACAGATTACACACAGGAATACTATTTAGCTATTAGAGGAGTCAAAGATTTGCTCTTGGATACAACATAGACAGAACTCTAGGGTGTCATTCTATGCAATATAAATCAAAAGGAGAAAGAGAGTTACCGGATTATTTTACTCACAAGGGACATGTAAAGGAACACAATAAAGAAAAATGTTCAATGTAAACAAATTCAAAAAATATGACCACAGAATTGAAGTAACCCACGCTCTGAGTTGCAGATAAAGTGGGCATGAGCTGAGGTGTCCGGTGAACTATGATGGAAGGATAGTGGTCCTCTAGTAGCGAGTATGATAGCATCATATCCCAAAAGTATATAACATTTTGCATGTTTGGGCCCACAGAGATAAGATAACCGGTGTTATATTCTCCCTCAAAATAATTAATTTAGCAATTCAATAAAATTTCATACATTTTTGAACCAGTAATACCACAATAAAAATATTAAAATGTTAATGGAAAATGTAAACTTCTGTTTTACAAAATCTTGTGATTATCAACCATGTGAATAAATCAGTATACTATTCTCAAAAAAAAAAGAATTCTTTGAGGAGGTAAGAGGTGAAGCAGGGTGAGAAAAATAACTGTAGCATTTAATATAAAATAATATCATTATGAATGAAAAAAATGAATTCATTTTTTTCTTTCTGCAGTGTTTGGGCAGTTCATATTCTTTTCTTGGCAGGAGTGGCTTAGGGCCAACCTGGTGGTGTCAGGGGATTACTCCTGGCTCTGCACTCAGGTATTATTCCTAACAGACTCTAGGAACCAGGTACCGTGCCTGAGACAGCTGTGTGCAAGGCAAACACCCTACCCACTGTACTACACCTCCAGCCCACAAAAGTTCATATTCCTTTATTGAACGTTATAACAGAGGGAGAGAGTTATAGTTTTGGGGGGAAGGTGGGTTTTACTTTATTATGTTAAGTGAAGAAAACTCCTCCTAATATTTTTTCCTTCAGTAGTAGTAGTAGTAGTAGTAGTAGTAGTAGTAGTAGCAGTAGTAGTAGTAGTAGTAGTAGTAGTAGTAGCAGCAGTAGTAGTAGTAATTGTTTCATAGTAGTAAAACAGTAACAATAGGTGTCATTCCCCTGACCCGGAAAGAGCCTCCAATCATTGGGATAAGATGAGTAAAGAGAGGCTCTAAAATCTCTGGGCTGAGTGAAATAGAGATGTTACTGGTGCCCACTCCAGTAAATCGATGAATAATGGATGACAGTGACAATGATACAGTAATTGTGTTGTAGTAGAAGTAATAGTAATGATGATGATGATGATAATGATTATGATGATGATGATGATAAAGTATATACCAAACAATACTCACATACTATGAACTAGATTTTCTTTCTAGGCTTGTATGGAAGCTTCAATTAGGACAAATATTGGATTGAATTTACAGTGATCTACAGTGATTTTCCCAGATCCATATCATTTCTATAAAAGCAACTATAGACAACTTAAAGGGACTGAATAGCCCTCCCCACCACATACACACAACACACACACACACACACACACACACACACACACACACACACACACCCCTTATAGATACCTATGGTCGTAAAGGAACAGTGATACTTTAAGGATGCATATTCTAAAAAATGTAACATCTTGGTCATGAAATGTACAATTTTAGAGGTTTTCATTGGGCTTTCCTCTTTACATAATGATACAATGGAAGGACCAGGTTGGAGATTGTGCTTAAACAGAAAGTACGTTATACCCATGAAACATTCAGAAAAATGACTATAAATGGATTGCATAGACAACATATATGACCCCATGTGAGTTGAAAAGTTGTGATAATGTTTAAAATCATGCAGAGTCAAACACTGTTAGTAACCCTATGCTGCGAATATATAAGCAGCATTCGTCTTTCAGTTCTCAATCAAGTGATTAAATGATCAAACTATCTTGGTAAAACCCTAAAGAATATTTATATTTTCCTGTATGATGTTGAAAGGATAGTTCTTCCACTAGAAGGAGCAGTGACCCCTGGGTTCAGCTTCTGAATAATGGACTCCAATAAGGAAACTATACAGAGTATCCCACCACCAACACATCTGCCTCATGCACCCGGATTTCCTCCGCCGATTTAGACGGTAGGTGCATTTGTCAGCCATGAATGATCCATTTTGCCCCTGGGGAGATTATAAACTCTGAACCTTCTTTATGAATCTTCATAGATTCAATTCCCAGGGCTGCTTGCTCGCACAATAGCTGTGGTTAAACAATACTTGGTTGCTGACAGTTAAAGGCTGCTACCTGGAGAAGACTGTTTCACAGCCCATTCGTGGCCATTATTTATAGTTAGACAAGTTCTGTAACAGCCTTTTCTTACCTCCAGCTCTAAAGAGAAAAAATAAATCCACTCCTGAACTATTTAGTGATGCTGCTGCTGTCTTTTTCACCGGGTTGTTCATGTGGCCTTGATAAATTGTGTGTCCTCTGGGTCTTCCTAAAGAACATAATATTCTTGTTCATCTCCCAGCTACAAATATTATATCCATTCTAGCATGTCCACTCTCCTGAACTTTTTAATATTTTTAACCATAATCTGACATGGAAATTCACACATTTCAGTTTTGCTTGGCTTAGCCATTGTGCAGAGCCTGCTTCTGGGAGCAATTTTATTAGCTAGTTTGTACAATCTCCTGAGGTTCTTCCCGGATGCTAAATCCTTTATCTCCATAGAGAATCCACCAATAAATAAACTCTCCTCTTTCCAATTTTATGTTCCGATCACTCTGATGAAGAATCTTCTAATCCTGTGCCTCCTATATTTCTTAGACTTCCGCTGATACATTTCTGCTAAGTTTATAGCTTCTTTAAATTATAGCTCTTTCCTTCCTTATCAAGAGAGCATGGCTTCAGTCACCTGATGTTGTGACTTAAACTAGTTACAGACTGAGTGACCAGAAGTAGAAATGAGTATAAATCTTGAGTGACATTGATTTCGTCTTTCAAGATTATTGAGTTGACCATTATTAATTGGGTGGGATGGGGCATTTATCTCCCTTAGAAAGTTCAGAAATATTAAAGGAATCAAATTTTTTTCAGAAGAAATAACATGTCTATCTGGATCCCAAGCATTAGAGCCCTAGATTTCCTCAGTGGGGAAATCTGCATATGGCATCTGAGACTCTGTTCCTTGAGATTTTAATGTGCATAGAAGTTAACAGTTGGCTTTCTCTGCAGTTTGAGACAAGACTTTTTGCCTCCTACCAAAGAGTGTCTTTGACTTTTATAGCTCATTTCAAGTGACTTTTTATTTGCCTTATTTTGTAGAAAAATCAGAGCACATTAGAGTGCATCCAGTACAAGAGCTGAGATGACTAAAACTGATGCAGATCTTAGTGGTTTCAGAACTTCTGATGTATTTTGTGTCACTTTTAATTCCAGTCATTTCACTCTGATCATTTCACTCATCCAAATCTCTACAGAAGAAATGCTTTTCTCTCTATAAGCGTCTGTACAATCTCTGACCTAGATGTTGATACTCATCGTCAAGTGTTTCTGATAGAATTAATAAATTTTGGATTTTAATTTATATAATGAGAAAGGAAGGTAGTTATATTGGGGGAGGGGAGAGAGATACAGGACATAAACTCTGCATACTTCTGCCACTCTGACCCTGATTCAATCCCTGCACCATCTACAGTCCCCCAGGACACCACCTAAATGACCCTTGTGCATAGACCCTGGACTCTATGTAGCACTGTAGCACTGTTGTGCCTTGTTCATCAATTTGCTGGAGCGGGCACCAGTGACATCTGTCTCCATGGTGAGACTTATTGTTACTGTTTTTGGCATATCGAATATGCCAGGAGAAGCTTGTCAGGCCCTGATGTGCAAGCGGGATACCCTTGGTAGCTTGTCGGGCTCTCCAAGAGGGCTGGAGGAGTCAAATCCAGGCCCCATGCAAGGCAAATGCCCTTCCCGTTGTGCTATAGATCCAGCCCAAGCAGTGAAGTAAAACAGATTTTATTAGGAGAGCAGTTGAAGGGAAGGAGAAAGAGAAAGTGGGAGAGAGTGGAGAGTAAGCTTAGAGACAGAGTAAAGTGCTCAAGAGAGAACGCGGGCTTCTCCAATGGCAGGGAGCCCCTATATACATCCCAGCATTAGATTTAAAAGCATAAAAGTACACATTTCAAGAGGGGAGATGCAAGCAACACATGTGCTCAGGCACCACATGTGCTTGGCCATGCAGGCGCAAGCAGCACATGGAATCAGGCAGCATACGCACAATGGGCTCTATACAAGTTTTAAATAAAACCAATAGTAAGTATATTATAGTATAATATATTGCACTGTAGCACTGTCTACGATTGTCCATTGATTTGCTCGAGCGGGCACCAGTAACATCTTCATTGTGAGACTTGTTACTGTTTTTGGCATAATGAATACGTCATGGGGAGCTTGCCAGGCTCTGCCGTGTGGGTGGGATACTCTCCGTAGCTTGTTGGGCTCTCCAAGAGGGACAAAGGAATCGAACCTGGGTTGCCCATGTGCAAGGTAAATGCCCTACCTGCTGTGCTGTCACTCCAGCCCAAGATAAATAATATTTAAATATTATTTGTATATTGCAACATGGTTCTGAGTTTTTCTTTTTATTATTTTCTTATCTCTGTAGTGGAAAAGCTCGTCAAACTACCCGTGGCATATTTGCTATGCATAAAACAGTAATAAGAAGTCTCACAATGGAGATGTTACTGGTGCCCGCTTGAGCAAATCGATAAACAATGGGATGATAGTGCTACAGTGCTACTCTTTTCTTATAAGTAAAGTCCAGAAAAATAAAACTGCACACACCTGAGCGGAATGTGGCTGACTCTAAGAGGAGTGTGCCAGAAAACTATCTTCATTATATTTTAGCTTTTTATTTATAATTCTTGATTTAAAAATATTTATTTATTTTTATTTATTTATTTATTGCTTTTTGGGTCACACCCAGCGATGCTCAGGGGTTACTCCTGGCTCTGCACTCAAGAATTATTCCTGGCAGTGCTTAGGGGACCATATGGGATGCCGGAGATCGAACCTGGGTTGGCCACGTGCAAGGCAAACGCCCTACCTGCTGGACTATCGCTCCGGCCCCAATTATTTATTTTTAATTAAATCACAGTGCATTATACAGTTACGAATTTGTATGTGATTGGGATTCAATCATATAAGTTCCCAACACTCCCTCCACCAATGTATGCATTTCCTCCTTCCACCTCTATGGCAGGTATTTTACCTCTCTCTCTCTCTCTCTCTCTCTCTCTCTCTCTCTCTCTCTCTCTCTCTTTCTCTCTCTCTCTCTCTCTCTCTCTCTCTGTGGGCATTATGGTTTGCAATGAAAATAGTGAAAAGTTATTAGGTTTACCCCTTTACCTACTATCAACACTTAGTTCCTGTTCAAAGTGATCACTTCCTAACTCATACTGGTCCCTTCTCTCCTTCTCTATCCCAAGTACCCTTCGCCTCCCACACACTATGGCAGGCTTTTAAGATTTTTAGTTTTGTATTAGAGGTCGAAAAAAGTCACTTAGTTAGGTTTGTATGGGCAATATATTTTTTAATTGCTAACTTCACAAAAGAAACTTGTGTGACATACAATAGCATAAAGGGTTAAACATTTCAATTGTTTTTGTTGTTTCTTCTCTGGTAAACACATTATTACTTAATCAGTCAGAATTCATAAAAGTTTCCCACCCCAAGGAGAGGAAAAGAGTGTTTGAAAGATGGAAAATACTATTCAAACACAGAATTAGTTCTGCAAACTGCCATACTAAATTCCTGTCCTGTTAAGCCCTAACAATTCACCTGTTAAGCACTTCAGTTATAAGTTGTGAGTGTACTTTGGTAAGGACAGTATAACATGTGATTCCCTAACCATCCACTTAGATGATGACCATCTTGAGGTGAACTGTGGATGAAAAGCCACCAATTTGAAAACCATCAAACTTAAAGTCATGTCACCCATCTCCTTCCCAATTTCCCAAATTCTCAATCCATGGCTCCTTTTGTTTTAAAGATCTTATTTGGATTTACATTATTGTGCATTCTGGGCAGTATTTTTTTCTTCCCACAATTTAAATTTCTTTTCTTAAATTTTAAATGCACCTAATGATTAAGCCCAGAAAATCATGGAACCCCACCCTTAACCACAATAAAAGCCTTGCACCCCTTCTCTGACTTTAATGTGTAACTCCATACATTGTATGTCTTCTCCATGACTTGTAATACCAAGCCTGATATTTATTCCCTTTTAAGCTTCCTAGCAGTTAATGTTAAGGGCACTGTTCCTTAAGTTTGTCCTAAGGATCAGGACAAACTGGCTCAGCGCATTATTACTGGTAGGCATAAAACCTACCCCAGGAAATGGCTTTCTATTATTTCTGGCACTTTTATTACTAGCATAACAAAATACGCATACTGCATCAGGAAAAAATCCTGAATAAGAAGTGTACATATTTAAAATGGAAAAGTCCTCCATTTCATGATAATTATTTTTTTTATAGATTGCATATCATTCTCAAAATCTTGCCAGAAACCCTCAAAACCCTTGCCAGAAAGATAGTGCATGGGCTATGGTGCTTGCCTGGCTTGAAAAAAAACTCTAGTTCAAATTCTGACACTTTATGTGGTCCCCTGAGCACCACTAAGAAGCGTTCATGAGCAAAGCTCCAAGAGTGAGGCCTGAGCAGGTGTGGCCTAAAACACACCCCAATGCCCTCAAAAATCAAATTTACATTTAAAATAAGATAAGGAGCTATAGTCACATTGGTAAAGTATTAGGATACTGCGTAAATAGCCTTTTGATTTTTAGTGGGGGGCTTAGGGGCCACATCTGGTCGTTCTTAGGGCTTATTCTTGGCTCTGTGCATGAGGACCACTACTGGCAGTTGTCATGGAATGGCATGGAGTTCCAGGGATTGAACCCGAACTGTCCTCATGCCAGGCATATAACCTACCCACTATACTAATGCTCCAGCCCCTATGTAGCCCTATTTAACATAAAATTTCTACTAAAATTAATGTATGTTCAAAGAACAGAAGAAAGCTATACTTGGAGACATTACAAAGCATTACTATTTCTTATTTTTTAAGTAATAAACCCAAATATATAAACTAAATAAGTTTGGTAAATCTACTGATCATATCAATGAATTTACCAAACTCCTTTATATGTAATTTATATATAATTTCATTCCATTAATTAACAATTAAATCAATTAACTATTCAAGAAAATTCAGGTGAATAGCTATATTGGAAATTTAAATACAAAATGGACAATGGTAACAATACATATATCACTAAAGAAAAGCTTAAACTTTTAAAATATAATTTAGAAGAGAATGATATGATCAGAGGGTAAAGAATCAAACAGAATCATGAATAAAATTAATCACACCTTAGCAAATATTCTACAAGGGAAAGGAGTTAAAACTGAAGTGATTGGTAAATTTCCATCAAATTGTTGGCAATACAGCAGGCCTATTTATGCATTGGTCTATAACCACTATCGAAGAAGACCTAAAAGGGCATTAATTTCTAACCATTTCCACACCCTGAAGCTTAACATAAGCAATAAGTGAAAATTACAACATATTTTTTTTCTGGTGTGGCCAAAAAAAAAACAGGTAAGACTCAAGTAGGTGTAAAGAGAATAATCAATACAAATATTAAAGAGTTAGTACAGCAACCACAATAAAAACAGCAGCAAAGAAAACCCAAAAACCACCAGCAAAAAAAGCAATGCAATGAGCAACAAATAACAGAAGCAAAAACAGAAAGAAAGAATATGGTTTTCTCATAATGGAACAGGGAGAGAGACAAGGACACAGAAGGATCCATCAGGGCAGAGGAGGCCAGAAGGTTCCACCTGCTCTGGGTCAAGTGGATCCTGCTCTAGATTCTGGCTCCACCAAGTAGGTCTTGGGCTCCATAACACTGATTTCTCAGAGGCAGGGTCAGATGCAGATCTCAAGGGCAGCCCCAGGCTTCTGAATTGCAATCAGCATCTCACCAGGTTCTTGAGAGCAAGGGTCTCTGAGAAGCCCAGGAGCAGGATGTTGGCTTAGGAGAGGGAGAAGGCATTGTGGAAGAATTGACTCACCCCTTTCTCTTCTGCAATTTCAAACAGTGTTTTGTAGAAATCAGAGTGACTGGAAAATGCTACCCCTTGAAATCGAAATATACAAGAGATCAGTTCCTCTAGAATTCTCAGAAGGAAAAAAAAAATCTTGAGTGTACCAGAGGATTTATATGTCTAAATTCTAGTTAACAGAATGACCTTGTCATTATTATAGGTACCAAATTCACCTGGTTTTTGTTGTAATTTGTTTGCCTTTTGTCTTAATAAATACTGAGTTTAGGCAGTTGGCAACCTGCCATTTTTTAAAAAAAGAAAGAATATGGTTTCCAGAGTAACACATGTGAAATATACGGTTCTTAAAAATTCTGAAAGCACAAAGCAACACTTGAATCATGAGGGGGAAAATAACCAATAGAAATTCATAAGGATCTTCCCCATTGAATTTACTAGACATTGACTAACATTTACTAGACATTCACTAACATTTACTAGACATTTACTAATATTTTAGGAATGTTTTTTTTCTATTTATTAAAAAGAGAGAGGGAACTGTGATACCTATCGAACTAGAATAACATTTTACAGTACCAAATTATACATTTCTTCCCATTCAGGACTTGGACTTGTTAAAACATGCTGGTTTGGGAAATTTATCTTAATAGTCTCATCATCATCCTTCTCCTCATCATCCCATTGATTGTCAATTTTCTAGAGTAGTCTCAATAATGTCTCCATTCGTCCTTGCCCTGAGATTTTAGAAGTCTCTCTTTATTCATCCTTCCCAATGGTGCTGCAGTGGAGGCTCTTCAGGATCAGGGAAATGAGATCCCTCACTGTTACTGGTTTTTGGCATATGATTACCCCTTGGGGAGCTTGCCAGGCTTTCCCATGCAGGAAATTCTCGGTAGCTTGCCAGGTCCTCTGAGAGGGAGAACTAGGCTATAAGAAGTCACACAGCCACAAAGCGGCTGCATGATTCTGGGAGCTTGGTTTTATAGTCTCTGGATGTTGGCCATTAATGGGATTAAACAGGGCCAGTTTCTGGGTGTGACCAACATTTTCTATTTTCCATTTTAATAGTCTAATCTTTTAAATAAATTTTTTTCTCCATTTGTGAAACATTGCAAAGTTCAAATGCTCAGATGAATGGTTTGGGGGCTGGGTTTTAAAAGGTTTGTCATTTTAATACTTAAATGTTATGTTGATTATGAACACTGTCTGCTCTGTCAGACATATATTCTACCTGTTGTTACATATCTTTAAAATTAATAAAATAGAGATTTCATACAAAAATGTGGTCACATGTTAACAACATTTTTCATTTTAAAAGATTTTTTAAAAAGTTCTTTTTAACTCTTTGGTTAGCCTTTATTTGACATATTGTATCAAAAATTCAAAATATTTGTATTATAGCTCCCTAATACTAAGCATTAGATTTCAAGATGTCTGACTCAGAGGACCTTCTTATAGATAAAATATTATCTGAGCTTATGGATAACAAGAAACTACAAAGGCAATAATTTGTGTTCACTAAGAAAAAAATTTCAAATTTGAAATTCTTGCTCAGTAAGAGTTTACTAAGCTTCCAGAGTAGACTCAGTAAGAGTCTACTAAGCTACCTTACTTCCAGACTTTATGGACAAATGGCCTAGAAGGAGCTACACTCAACATTACTGTAGGTTCAGTTGAAGAACTATGGAGCATAACACAAGAAAGTCAAACTCACGCATATTTGACAAAAATAAGAAATACAGCAGCAACTGGCTAAAGAAAGAGTTAAGAGAGAGAGAAATAGGTACAGATCAAATTAATATATTGTGCATTTGAATATAATGCTGTACGTCAATTAATTCAAGAATGCTGGTGAAATATTTTTTTATTTTATATACTTTAAAATTTAAAAGAGCCTGCATAGTTCCTTCTATTTTGTACAGATACATTAAGTTTTGTGTGCATCTCATTTGAAATCATAATTATAACAAGGAACCATCCAAATCAGGTGAATTTCCAAATTTCTCAAAATATATCTATTAGTAAGCCTTATTTTTTAGAAAAGTTTTAGATTATAGAAACACTGCAGAAATGGTATAGAAAGTTTCTGTATAATTAATATCCAGTAGCTTTTATCATTAACATCATATATTAGTACAGATCATTTGTCATAACTAATGGAGCAAGATTGCCACATTATTATTAATTAATTATTAAGTTCATACTTTGCTCAGATTTGCTTAATTTTTATACCTAATATCTTTTTTGTCTAAGGAATTCATCAAGTATATTGCGTTGCATTTTCATATCACCTTAGGCTCCTCTTAGCTGTGACAAAATCTCATACTTTTACTGATTTTGATGACCTTGAGAATTTGAGAACTATGTCCTTCAATTCTGAGTTGCTTGATTTTTTTTTTTTTTGGCTTATTACTAGACTGGAATTTGGTTCTCTTCAAAAGAAGACTATGCAAGTAAAGGTGGAATTCTCATTTAATCATATTAAGAGTAAATAGCTACTAACATGATTCTGATATTTGGTCAACCAGCCAGGGCCTTCCTTGCTTTTGAGACAATGTGGTATGTGTGGGGGTGAGGGAGGGAGGGAACAAATGATGGCAGGTGACACGGGATAACAAAGCCGGCCTCTCTGAGTGTTTTTACTCAGAAATCAGAAATGTACTATAAAATGGGGAGCCAAGTGTCTGACATGCGCATATGATGTTGGAAAGCACCAAGCATAAATTCAAATATAGAGTCATTCCAAAGTGTAATGTTAATAGCTTTTGCTATTTGTATATATGAACAAAAACCATGGCAACAAAATACTGCTTTCACCAAGCTGAAAATTCAGTTACTCATAATAATTTCTTTTCATTTTCCCGAGATTCTTTCAATTCATTCATTTAATGATATTTAAACGAAATTGGTTGTTCTCAATAAAGCATAGTCCTAATAATTATGTTGCGCTCTTAATATGATGGCTACTCCGTTTGGTAGTTGTGAACACTTTCAACGAAAAGTGTTTAACGGATATTTAATGTATGTTAGAATAAATTAGTTGAAATGTGAATACAAAGTCACTTAAAAAGACTCATTGAAGAGCTAAAAATTTGTTTCCTATATTGGTTTTATTCAGTTTTGAAAGGTAATTTTCTGTTTCCACTGAAATGCCATGGGAAATTGATATTAAATGAGCTGATTTTTAGATGCCAAAAGAACCTGCAGTTTTTGCTCAAGTGAAGTTAAAATTGTGGTATACAATATACATGCATACTCAAATTAAAAATAGTGGAATAATAGGGTAGGGACAATATTATTATTACTATTATTAACTATTATTATTATTATCCTTCATTCATTCTCCTCAATCTACTGTTGATTCTACCTGGCTGACTTTGTGCCTTATGGAAGCTCTTTTTGTCATGTCATGCCTTTGACAAATGAAACTCAAGTTAGATTGTTTTCCTTTTCCTGTGAAAGGACATGACCTACACATTCACTCTGAGGCATTAATGGTCTCTATGGAAAGGTGCTTTTTTCCTCCTGTACTTGTCTTTGGCAGAGCCTGGCAAGCACTCTGTGGCGTATTCAATATGCCAAATACAGTAACAATTATGGGTCTCATTCCCCTTACCCTGAAAGAGCCTCCAATGCAGCAACGCTGGGAAAAACCAGTAAACAGAGGTTGCTAAAATCTCAGGGCTAGGATAAGTGGAGACGTTACTAGTGCCTGCTCAAGAAAATCAATGATCAATGAGATGACAGTGATGACAGTGATACAGTGATTATTATTATCACTATTATTATGTTTGGGGCTTACACGTAGGGAACTAAGACCTTACTCCCAGCTCTGTGCTCAGGGCTCACTCCTGACAGAGTTCAAGGAACCATTTACAGTGCTGAGTATAAAACCATGAGTGATTTTGTGCAAGGCAAGTACTTGAGATAATGTGAAACCCTGCATTATCTCTGGCCAAAGCAGTAACAAAACTCACTAAATGGAAAAGTTGCAAACTATAAATAGGAACACACACAAAATACATATAAAATACATACCCCAGTGTACAACTGTGATTAGGGACCAAATTATGGCAACCTTAGCTTCCTAAAACAACTGTTTTAGGCACAAAAATGAAGTCTGCTGAGCCTTTGTAGAAAATTTCCCTGATCACACCCCCACGTTTAATGGTTTTCTGGTTTATTTGTGTCTGCTTAAAAATACAGTTTATGTAATACGAAGGAACTTAAAATTAGCAGTATGTATGCCTGTAAAAAATGTATTCATCTATGCCTTTAAAAAATGTATTTATCTAAGCCGGAGTAAGAATCTAGATGCAGAATGACTCAAAGATGGTCCCTTTATATTATGGTCCCTGTATTACTCACTTAGTCACGTCAGTCTGTTTGCTCAAAAGCCTGCTGGTGCAAAACTCAAATTCTTACACATCCATTGCTTTAATTACAAACCTTAATAAGCGAATTTGTAGCCATTTAGAAGTTGATATCCGCTTTGCATAATCCATGAAACTTTACCAAGCATCTGTTAGCCATAAAGAAGATAAACCCTGGGGTCCTTAAATATCCCAAACCACTACTAACTTTTAGAGCTCTCTGACTCGGAAATTCTCTGTTAAATGATATCACTTCATCTTTCTCTGCAAATCCTTTTCGGGATTTCCTTTGCCCTCTTCCTGCTGAGGATGGTGGGCGCTATCTGCAAGTCTGGAACTGTCATTTTCCCCTGACAGGCACCTTCCACGGGCGTTACCCAGCAACGCTCCTTGTGTTCTACTGCCACCTGGCGGTGCATATGTTTTCCTTGTTCAACCCTCTCCCCCTCAAATTATTTGATGCAATGGGTACCAACTACCATAATTATAGACAGGCTTGTATTTAAACTTAGAAATATACCAGTTTGGGTGCTGCAAAGATATTATGAAGCACAGGGAGTTTGCCTTGCGTGAAGCTGAACTCAGGTTTGATCTCTAGAATCCTATCTGGTTCCAAGACAGAGCCAGGAGAAAACCCTGGGCACTGATGGGTGTAGCCTCCAAATTGTATATGTATATGTATATGTATATGTATATGTATATGTATACACACATACATATATGTGTGTATACACACATATATATAACAGTTTGATAGGAAATTTACATTAACTAGAAGCTTAAAATCTCTTATAAATTTTTATGTTTCTCATTAGGAATTTGGAGTAGAAAACACTTTGTTGTATATAAATACTGAAAGTTTGAACAGCAAATATTGCCTGAGATTGAACAAATATTAGTATTCATGACAATCTAGAGTTTAGAATGTGGTTGGAGTATATAACTTATATGGTAAATATACCTTGAACACCTTACTTGTGCTGGATTATCACAAGGCATGAGTTTTTTACAATCATTCCTTATAATTCAAGTAAAGTGTTTTTCATATCAAACCTTTCTGTATACAATAACAATTTTCTGTAAATATTTGTAAATTTTATTCATTAATTATTTTTGACAATAGTATAATCTCTAATAAAATATCATATAATAAATAGACTAAATGCCTTTAAAGTTATAATCAAACAAAAGATGCCTCAGAAATTTTAATATCTTGTCATTAAATCATCTTATGTACTATTTTATTTTGAAGTTTAAAGGATACACAATGAAGTATCTTATTCTTAAGTATTTATAAGACATATCTATTCACCTATACATATGTCAGAGTCAAAATTTCTGAATGTGTTATTATCTTAAACCACTTTGAAATGGATGGTAACGGAAAAGACACCTGAATTCCATGTTATATCATAATCTAGAATCCTGAACTTGTTTACTTTTATTTCAGTTACAAAAAAATTATTAAATTTGGAGCGATAGCACAGCAGGTAGGGCATTCACCTTGCACGTGGCTGACCCAGGTTCGATTTCTATTCCTCTCTAGGAGAGCCTGGCAAGCTGCCAAGAGTAAATCTCGCCCACGGGGCAGAGCCTCGAAAGCTACCCGTCGCATATGCAATATGCCAAAAACAGTAACAACGAGTATCACAATAGAGATGTTACTGGTGTCCTCTCGAGCAAATCGATGAGCAAAGGGATGACAGTGACAGTGACAGTGATAGTTAACACTGACGTTTTGTCTATAGGAACATTGAGAGTAAATACTACAAGATCTCTTCGCAAGGAAGTTTGTGCGAGGATGGTAATTATGCCGTAGCAACCATTTCAGATCATTGTTAATCAAACCATCCTGCTTTACAACTTATACTTACACAGGGATAAAAGTCAGTCATCTCTCAGTGAAACTAAAAATTGGTCTCAAAATTTACTTATATTTGATATATACACTAAAACTGCACAGCACTGTAGCACTGTTGTCCCATTGTTCATCTATTTGGGTGAGCGAGCAGGCACCAGTAATGCCTCCATTTTGAAACTTGATTTTGGCATATTGGATATGCCACAGGTCTTCTAGGTGGGCAAGATACTCTCGGTAGCTTGACGGGCTCTCTGAGATTGACGAGGAATCAAACCTGGGTCAGGCGCATGTAAGGCATACTAAAACAGCCAACAAAATTTTTCAACAAACTAGCATGAACATGGAGCATCAAATATTAAACTTCTTCAGAATGGATAAATTTTTCCCTTTGGGAACCAGGTTTCAAACACTTAATGCTTTAAAGGAAACCTTTGTTAAGCAACTGAAGTGTCTTTTAACAACATGGCATTTTCCCATAGAAAACCCTTTACATTTAGATTGCATCTAGTTCAAACTGACTCAAAAATTAACAATTGAAGATTAAATCATTAAGAGACTTAAGATCTGGAGCTGCCTCGTGTGAAACGGATCCTCCACTCCTAAAGACTATGATCCGAGAGGTCTTCTAATGCATTTTGGCACCCAGAGTGGCTTCTTACAGAAATGCACCTAGACTGTGAGCTGTGCTACAACCCTGTGCCGCCGGGGAGGGATTTTCCCTCTCTACCCTGTTTTTCTGCATGGAAAATAGCAGCAGTGGCAACATCCACATGATGAGAGCCACCTCCTAAGACACCCAACCCAGAGGTAGGACTTTTCAGTGAGATAACTTGTAGGCAGTCCTGGGAGGGGCGGGGCCGTTACCAGCACGCCTTCCACCCAGATAAGATCCGGAGCTGGGGCGTGAGAAACAGACCCTCTGCTCCTAAAGACTATGATCCAAGAGGTCTTCTAACCCATTTTGGCACCCAGAGCGGCTAGTTACAGAAATGCATCTAGACTGTGAACTGAGCTAAAAAACCAGAAATCCAAAACCAAGCTCATAGAGTCTTCATTCTCAGCAATGAAAAGAAATTATTAAATGATGCCTTTTTAGCAGTCCGATTGTTGAGGGAAAATTGCAAATAATAATAGTGAGTTCTCTATTGAAATATTGAATGTATTCAAAATATAGAGAGAATAAAATAAAGATCATTAGCTATTTAGGTGGGGGTGGGCGGGAGGGGGGTATATTGGAGTTCTTGGTGGAGGAACATGTGCACTGGTGAAGCGGGGGTTTAATCATTATATGACTGAGACTTAAACCTGAAAAAAAAAAAGAGAGACTATCAGTTCAGATTTGGGAGCTTTAGCTGAATCTCAATGACTAGGAAGAAAGTTTGCAAAAAAGAAGAGGATATGTAGCACTACAAAGTAACTTTAAAAAATAATAAAAATATATACATTTATATATGTTTGTGTATTTGTGAGTGTGTGTATATGACCTTGGTGATGTTTCTGGATATGGTAGAAACATCAATATGGTGATATTTCTAGATATGGGCTATCCTTGGGGCAATATGTGTTTGATATGTTAGAGACTTTATTATATTTAAAATTTTCTATGTTGTGAAAGAATCTAAAAATAAAAAAATAGAAAAATGACCCATAAACTGTGCCAAGTTATTTAGAAAATATATTTCTGAGAGAGAACTTGTATTTTTTAAATTAAAGGTGAATACATTTTTTTCAATGGGCCACCTGAATGGATCTCAAAGAAGACATAGTCATGTCAAATATATATGAAAATTATTTCTCACTTGGGAATTGCAGGTTTAAGCAACAAAGTGATATCACTTCACAACCGTCACAATGACTAAAATCCCCCCGAATTAACAATGTCTGTACACTGCTAGCATGAATGTAGAAGAAGATTTATTCAGTATTGGTGGAAGTATAAAAGGGCTTAGCTACTTGGGAAAAATAGTTGGACAATTTAGAAGAAAAATCAATGTACTCTTATGATCTAATTCAGCAGTTAGAATTTAGGATTTATCCAACTTATCTGAAAGGTTATATCCCTGAAAACCTTTACACTTCAGGATTTTGGTTTAAATATAAGACACGTAAAGGTTTCCTCTCTGTCTAATCAAGTAAAAACTGTACAGACAAAAAAAATCAGATATTCTTGGATCCATAAGCAAGGAGAGGATGCAGTCTAAGCTGCAGTCCCTAAGATTGAAAATGAGACAGCAAATGTGGGAAGCCAAGTTTAAACTAAACAGAGGCTCAGAAGCAGAAACAACCACAAGAACCAGAGCTGGTGTCAGAAACTCTAGACTGTGAATGATGAATCGCTGAAGGCTCAGAATGAACCACTTGGATAGTTTAAAATGCCAGAAACACTCAGTGACGCAGGGTGGGACTCTCATGCATATGTGAGCATTACCTCCAGAAGTTCAATCAATTCTTACAGTACATATTGGAGAAAATCTCCTATGTGCTTTACACAGAAGAGGAAAAGGAAGCATTTTCGAAATAACACTGAGTTCTCCATTCTTCTTAATATGAACTGCAACCTGGAGAAGGAAGTTAATCAGGGCTGTTTATACTACAGGCTGGCTGTAGTGTTGTCAGAGACAGTTCACACGGACGGGAAATGCCCAGCTGTCACCCTCCACAGAGGGGTGTGCTAGGCTGCTCTAGTCTTCCTCATTCTCTTAGGGAGCACATCAGCCAGGAAAGACATGTGACATTCCTAGTCCCCACACACAGCCTGACTGAAAAAAAAACCCTGAAATTTAATTCATTGACTATAAAACACTTCCCTTTCCCTTATACCTTTCCACCACATTTTTTAAAATTTCTGTTTATAGCATTTCCTTCGGCTCTTAAGGGGCAATTACAAAAAAAAAAATACTCTAAGTGCTCAGAAAAAGCTTCCTGAAAGATTCTCAGAGCAGGTCTGTGCTCCAGCATATCTCGTCGGCATGCAGGTTATTTTGAACTGAGGTCAGATAAAGCCTTGATTCTAATGAGAAGCGCTTACCTCTTCCATAATGAAGAAACGATCTCATTCTCATAATTACTAACAGAAATGTACAAATGTAGAGTGGGCACATTATCCAGATTTTTTTTCTTTCTGGGTCACACCCGGTGATGCACAGGGGTTACTCCTGGCTCTGCACTCAAGAATCACTCCTGGTGGTGCTCAGGGGACCATATGGGATGCTGGGAATTGAAACCAGGTTCACCAAATACAAGGCAAATGCCTTACCCACTATTCTCCAGCCTCCAATTCAGATATTTTTTAAGGTGACCTTTCTACCTGAGAAACCAATCTCTATATGCAGAGTAAGTTCAAGCAGCCAGCTCAGTCATGTGCAATTCTCCTCCTCTCTCCTTGATATTCTCATCCCTAACCCATTCCAAGCTCGGATATAAGCACTTTTCTCCCTGACTTTAAATGGAATCTTTATAATCTAGGCAGACTTCTTATATATAAATATTAAATTTATATTTTCCTTCAGCTAATGCTAAGCTCTCTGATTAGCTATGAAAAACCCAGAGATTTTTAAGAAATCTGTGATTTCTGAAAAATCACGGATTTAAGAAGCTCAGAAAACAACAGTTAGAATGTGCATGTGGGAGCTGGAGCAATAGCACAGCGGGTAGGGCGTTTTCCTTGCATGCGGCCGACCCGGGTTCGATTCCCAGCATCCCATATGGTCCCCTGAGAACCGCCAGGAGAAATTCCTGAGTGCATGAGCCAGGAGTAACCCCTGTGCATTGCCGGGTGTGACCCAAAAAGAAAAAAAAAAGAATGTGCATGTGTGTGTGTGTGCAGACTATATAAATATATATTTCCAAATAGTAAAGAAATCAAGAATAAGTAAAATTATAGTCTTCATGTAAATGCTTATAGCAGACTTACTCAAGATTGTTAAAAAAACAGAAGCAATCAAAGCATTCAACCAATCTGCATAAAATACTGAAATGCAAATGAACAATAGGTTCTTATCCAGTGATAAAATAAAGTAGAAGTAAGAAAGAATCTTTAAAATCTGAGGCAAAATGAAAGAAAACGGTTTGATAAGAATAAATGACAGAAAATTTTATGACTTTTTGGAAAAGTGAAAAGACATAGCTACTTGAAAAGAATCGGTGGTTGCCATATGTTTGGAAGCAGAAATTGTCACGTGGGTGAAAAATTCAAAGCTATGTTCAAGATAGTGGAGGAAGATGGGAGGGTAAGAATGGGGACAAGAGAATGGGGACAAGAGAATGGGGACAAGAAATGGATCACTGGTAGAGGGAAGGGGAGTCTGTGGGTGTTTTGAGGGATTTTTACGCATGAAAAACTATCATTAACAGTAATATAAAGTATGGTACCTAAAATAATTTTATAAAATGGTGAAGCTATTCTATATGATATATGGTGGCAAATACTTGATGCTAGGCATCTTTATGAACATTTATTTTTATTTTTGAGGGGTCGTCCAAGCAGTACTCAGGGCCCCAAGAGTCATATGCTTTGATAATCAGCCCAGCAAAGCAACACTACTTAGATCAGTGGGGCTGAAGACCAATCAGGCCTGCCCCATGCAACACTTGGGGGTTCATACTTTGTTGGGGATCAAATTTAAGGCCTCATGCATGTCAGGCAAGTGCTTCAGTCCTTGACGCTTTCACCCTGGTCCCAACTATGAATCCTTTCAAGCTCTAGAAAGTTTCAACACAAGCAAAATTTCCCTTTAGAAAGTTCTTCCAGATCACTTCGAAGATGAGAATCGCACAGCAGAGAATGGAATTTACAGCAAGTCTCACTTAATGATGGGTAAAAGAAAAGGGTGCCGGCATACATTTTGGAAATTAGTCGAGTCTATACTGAAATGGCAAGAAAATCAATCCAATGTATAAACATATAAACCAATTTATAAATGCAGGTTTATAAAAAATATCTGCATTTATCTCAGAAAAAGTAACTAATATTTTTACTTAAATCACAATCACAAAATCCCGTTAATCGTGGATTCTCTAGTGGGCTCAGTAGCCTCTTCATTCGTCCTTTCCCTAGGATCTTAGAAGTCTCTCTCGACTCAATGATGCAGCACTGGAGGCTCTTTCAGGGTCAGGGGAATGGGATCCAGCTTGTTACTGGCTTTAGCATATGAATACACCATGGGAAGCTTGCAAGGCTGTCCCATGTGGGCAGGAAACTCTCAGAAGCTTGCCATTTAGTTTCTCCCAGAGGGAGAAGTAGGCTACAAGACACTGAGAGGCCGCTTCGCGGCTGCGCTTCTGGGAGTTCGCTTTTAAGTCTCTGGATGTTGGCTGTTGATGGGATTACATACACCTGGGTTCCTCTGCCGGTACCTTCATGTGTGAGGCCTGTCCGAACATGTGGAGAGGGGCCTCGAGCATGGCTGTGGCTAGGTTCCGGTGGTCTTCGGCTGTGGGGAGCTCTGCTCAGGGCGGGGAGGGAAGCTGGAGACCACCCTCTCCAAGGGCCCCGGTGAAGACAGCCAGGTGTGCAGGCAAGAGACTCTCTTTTACTTGAATATCAGTAAATAATTGATTACCCAAACATCTCACTCAATTTCATGACTCACCCTGGATGGTCGCACTGCCCCCTTTGAAGTCTTTGAAACAGATCGTCTTAAGCAGATAATCTAGGTTTTCCCAAAGACTGCATACTATGAGCTCTGGGACACATTTTCCTAAATGAAATTTAAAAAAAAAGTCTTTAAAAACAAGTAGGATCTTTATCTTATGCTGCCAGTGCTCAACTTGCAAATCCTCTTGACTCAAAAAATGCACTTATTCTAGCTGATGGGTTCAACCAGATGTGAGAGCAGAATGCAGAGGGGATGCAAGTTGTGAACCCTACAGAGATATGCTGGAACCCAGTTCCTATTCATTAAAACCAATGGCAAAACATAAAGCGAATTGGAGGTGACAAAGGTTGCAAAGACATTCATTGTTTGTTTTCCCTGGTGTGCACTGATAGTCAAGAGTCTTTTCTATCTGCCATTCATCTCCCAACACAGCTTGAGTTAGAAATTTTATCAATAGATGTTTTCACTCTCCCTGTTCAATCCTGTCTAATAGACTGTTAAATACAGTTTTTGGGTTCACAGCTTGTCATAATCATTTGCTGTACCTGTGGCAAGGAATATGTAATAAGATACTCAATGTTTTTTGCACACAAAGATGATGAACGCTGTGTTTCACAGAAAAATCAGGCACATTACATTCAAACACCCCACTGGCATGCCATGGTATTCAACACTAGGTTTGAATTTTATTTTTAAAATGTTAATGGGAAAGGTTTTTAAGTCATGCATTACAAAGGCATGTACATTATATGAAATGGTGGACTATAAATTAGCAACATGCACATACAACTTATTTTTTATTCTGAGAATAAATTTTAAAATATATATTTATTAATATAAAATTGTTTTAAAAGTTTTCAATATGTATAGAGACAAATTAAATAGAATCCACAAAAAGTCACTATGTCTTGTAATTGAGATGAGCTATGTTAACAGGCAAAGAATTGAAAACTGATGGGATTTATTTTCACTTTCCTAAATGCACATAATAATCTTATTGTGGCATGCTTTAGTATTAAATTTTGATTTTATTAAATACTAAACTATGCATTGCAATTTAAAATCACATTACATGGTCATTATTTAAATATTTTTATTTATGATACTGTAAATAATCATAATATTTTGGTTGTGTGAGTTTTAAAAACCTATGCAATGCTTGTTCTCCCTATCTTTTCATAACAGCAGATTTCTATAATATTTCATCAATAAAACTTTACAGGTAAAAGTCTGTCAGAGTTTTTTAGTAGAAAAGGCTTTAATCGTTACTTAAGAGATATGCAAAATATAAATTATAGTTAAGGATGCTAAAATGTATACATTATTTATATGCATGATACATTATGCTCTGGTACATTTACAACCACATATTCAGTTTGACTGAACATGAACATGACCTTTTTTATCTTAAACAAGTCTGTTATTGTCACCATTCATGGCTAGAATCCCTTTATCCTCCCAACTAAAAGATTCTCTTAACCTTTATATCCAATTCCCAATTTCCCATAGCTTGAGAGACTTATTCCAACCCTTTTACCACAAGTATTTCAGTAGATAATTTTTATGACAATTTGTGCCAAAAATTTAAAAATTCCAAATGGAACTAAGTATAACAATCCTCTTTGCATTTCATTGGACATATCAGATCATGTGGCAATGCTTAATTTAAATATGAGCGGACATGTAAGATTTCCAACACTAGTAATTGAGACAAATATTGTAGAGTGCTTATTAATGTACCGGTGTTGTGTTGTTACCTTTAGTCTAGACTCCAGCTTCAGCTGACTTCAAAAAGGAAAGCTGGAGTTATTGACAAGGTAAAGATTAGGTCAGCAAATTACCCAGGGCTGACTCATTCCTGTAAATAAAGTTTTTACTATTCCTGTAAATAAAGTTTTATTGGAATCAGCCATGCCCAATTTTTATGAATTGTTTATGGCTGCTTTTATACCACAACCAAAGAATCATGTAGTTGCAAGTCCCTGAGGCTTGCAATTTCTGAAAAAAGCATTTCAGTAGGTTTATTCCGGCCTTGCAACAGAAAAGTTTGCTGAACACTGGTGTAGTATTCAATGACAAATTATAAGATTTCATTTTTGTTTCTTATTTGTTTTCTCTCAGAAGTAATTGATTCTTATATAGCATTAGCTGTGTGAAGATTCAGAAAAATTCTTTGTGGGGTCTAAACTCTTAATGGGTGTGAAAATCATTAATCCATTTTAATCAATAGAATTTACTAAGAAAGTTGTGTAACAGTAAAAGCTATGTGTGCTAGTTTTCTTTTCTAAATATTATATTTTATATATAACCAGTATATTTTTAACTTTTCATTTATTAACATATTTTCCTTTTTTCTACTGTGCTTAACTAAAACACTGCATGGAATAGACAATTCTCGATGTTTCGAAGTCTACAGTTTAATGGCATCAAGCAATGTCACATTGCTGACAACCTTTGGCAGTGCGCATGGCTAGAATCCCTCAATCCACAAGTGAAATTCTGTTATCCATCAATTCCAACTCCCAGTTTCCCCAATAACATAGCCCCTTTGGTAACAGCTATTCCACCCTGTCTCTGTCAAACTGTCTAAGTATGTTCACATAAGTAGAATCTTGCATTTATCCTTCTGTTGTTGGCGGCTTCCTCTAGCATAATAGCCTCAAAATTTCCTCCAAGCTGTGCCAAAATTTCCTAAATTTTCCAATCTAAACACCAGCCTAACTAGCATAAGCAATATACTACATTCAATCATCCTTTCATCACTGGGCAGACAGTTGGGCAATTGAGAAAACGTTGCAATGACCTTGGCCATTAAAATATCTGTTCAATTTTGCAGTCTTGCTGCTTTTAGGTACCCAGAAGTGAAACTCGCACATTGAATAGAAATTCCTTCTGCAGTTGTTAAGGACTCAACATGCTATCATCCTGACCTAAAGGAGCATTTCATATTCAAATTCTCAATGCCTAAGGACCCCATCTCTCCATATATTTGCTGATTCCTTTCTCTGTTTCAATTATTGCTTTGCTTTGTTTAACAATACTGGTGAACATAAGGCAGTGTCATCATAATTTATTTTTGAACATTCTTAGTTAATATTGATGTTGAATATCTTATCTGGTGGGTATTGGTAATTCCTCTATAAAAACATGATATTCAAGTACTCTGTTATCATGGAGCTGCTTGAATTTTTATTGTTGAGGTGTAGAAGATAAATACATCTATGAACCAATTAGGAGTGGATTCTTGAAATTATTTACTCCCATTTAATGAGTTGCATTTTTACTTTGTTCTGAAATCAGGAAATATAAGACCCTTCTCCAAAATGTATTATTTTTCAATATTATTTTACTGCTTGAGGTTTCTTTATATTCAAAATGAAATTCAATTGTGCATTTTTTTCTGAAAAAAATTCAGAGATTTTATTATTATTGCACTGAAACTGAAGTTTGTTCTGAATAGTGCCGATATTTTCACTATACTAAATCCTGCAATTAAAAGGATATCTTCAAATATGTTTCTGTTCTATTTAACCTTCTTTATTTTTGTTTTTTATTAAGTTTATTCTTGATAATTTTAAATGTTAATGCTATCATAATTATTTTTCAGAAATCGTTTTATTAGTATATGTAAATATAACTGGTCACTTGTTTTTGTGTTGGCCACAGCCATGCTCCACATGTTCAGATGAGCCTCACAAACTGAGGAACTGGCAGAGGAACCCAGGTGTATGGGAACCGGGGCTGATATCTCCAAGGCTGCTCGCATCTGGACTGGGCCTCCTCCACCCAGATTCCCCATTTTCCAGTAATTATGCGGTCACACCCACAAACTGCCCCAGGCAGCTGTGTAATCCTATCAAAGGTCAAGATCCAGAGACTCTAAAACAGAGCTCCCAGAAGCAGGAAACCACATTTATGGCTGCACAACTTCTTATTGTCTAATTCTCCCTCTTGGAGAACCCAGCAAGCTACCAAGAGAGTGCTGGCTGTACAGCAGTACCTGGCAAGGTCCCCGTGACGTATTCAATATGCCAAAAACAATAACAATGGTGGGTCTCATTCCCCTGACCCTGAAAGAGCTTCCAATGTGGCACAGTTGGGAAGAAGTAAAAAGAGGTTGCTAAAATCTCAGGGCTAGGATGAATGGAGATGTTACTGGCGGCTGCTCAAGGAAACTGATGAACAACGGATGACACAGTAAATATTATAAATATTATACCTTACAACTTTGCTAAATACATTTACCAAATTCATAGTTTTTCACTTGGTTCATCTTTTTGGTATGTGTAGTTATTTAGAATATAAATATAAACATATGTGTATATATGAATATATATAAAAATGCCAACTGCAAACGAAAATAGCTATTAAATGTGGAATTAATTTTCTTGTCTAACAGTTATAGTTTAGTTAAAATATTGTTTTGAAGAGAAGTAGTAAAAGAGATTCTTGTATTGTTTTTAATGGTAGAGAAAAAAGTTATCAAGTGTTTTCATTAAACATAAATTGGCATAGTTTATTATGTATTGCATTTATTATATTGAGGTAGTTTCTTTTTTTTGGGGGGGGGGAGGGTCACACCCGGCGATGCACTGGGGTTACTCCTGGCTCTGTACTCAGGAATTATTCCTGGCGGTGCTCAGGGGACCATATGGGATGCTGGGATTTGAATCCGGGTCGGCCGCGTGCAAGGCAAATGCCCTACCCGCTGTGCTATCACTCCAGCCCCTATTGAGGTAGTTTCTTAATCATAGAGTCTTAAGTGTAAAATGAAAACTTATTGAATATTAGCATATGCTTTTTATTCCTCTATCATGTTCTTTGTTAATCGCTCTCTTCCATGAATTTGGTATTATATTGATTTGATTGTTATAAATTGAATAATTCCTGAATTCCAGGAATATAACCCAATTGATAATGATCATAAGTATCTAAAATTTCTACAAGAAAATAATATTTAAAAATCAGAGAGATAGTACAATGGGTAAGGCACTCGTCTTGCATGTGACTTACCCTTATCTGGTCCCCAAAACCATATATATATATGGCTCCTTAATATTGACCAGGAATGAATTCTGAGCACAGACTCAAAAGCCAGTAGTAAATCCTAAGTACTGTCAAGTGTGGCCCCCTAAGAAAATAAAAAAAAATTAAAAATTGTTAAAATGCCCAATATTTATAAATTTAAAAATCTATGCTTTTATAAATTAATCTTTAGCTTTCACAATCACTTTTTACCTAAATATGTTCTGAAATGCATTTTTTCAATTATTGGTTTATAATACAATGAAATTTAAATGGCTTAGTTTCATACTATTATATGTGTACATAATCTCACTATACTCACCATCAAAAATTTCTGCCATTACACCATCTGCAACAGAAAATACTTGCTCATTTATATCATTTATACCTTTTTCTCAGGTAATAACCATAATTTTCAATGAGTTTAGAAGTCAATTTTGTTGGTCTTCTAGTTTGTGTGGGCTGGAGTGATAGCACAGTGGTAGGGTGTTTGCCTTGCATGTGGCCGACCCAGTTTGATTCCTCTGCCCCTCTCAGAGAGCCCAGCTAGTATCTCGCCCAAATGGCAGAGCCTGGCAAGCTACCCGTGGCTTATTCAACATGCCAAAAATCAGAAACAAACAAGTCTCATAATGGAGACGTTACTGGTGCCCGCTTGAGCAAATTGATGAGCAACAGGATGACAGTGACAGTGACAGTTGTAGTTTGTGTGCTGGAATCAACATATTACATACATGAGGGAAACAATATATAATTTCTCTTTAATTTCCTTCCAATTTCACCTAGATAATCACAAGTTCCATCCACTTTATCCCAAATAGCACAGTTTCACAGCCTTAAGTGTTAGAGTAGTATTTCATGTGAGTATATATAAATATTTTTAATTCATGTTTTTATGTCATTTAAAAAGATGACAGAAAATGGTAATGCTGGATCACATGACATGTCAATTTTTTAATTTTTTAAGAATAAAGTCCCTCAAGGCTATTTGATTATTAAAAGCAGTTCTTACCAGAAATATAGTAAAATGGTTTTATCTTTACCATTAGTTATTTTCTGAGTAATTGATGGTTAAGTAAATTAAATTTTTATAATATTTATGCTTTATTATTAATAATATATAATGAGCTAAATTTCAATGTTATAGAATTTTAATCAATATCTCGTTATAATTTTTTTACTCTCGTATCATTAACCATGGAAGTTATAACTGACTCTTGCATCTTTTTGGTATCACTCTATTATTTTCCAGGAGTTAATGCTTTCCTAATTATGATAGGAAAATTATGATTAGCTGATGTTATATAGTTTACTCTATATGATAAATTTATCTTATAACATTTCTTTCCCAAACACAGAACCAATCATTTCCCCAAGGAAAAGTCTAGCACTCTTTAATTAGATGCATTGTATTAGAGACAGCAATCTTGGCATCAATAAAATTATTGCATCATTTTATACTGGCATTTCCAAACTTTGCTAAACTCTTAAAGTAAATACCACAAAAATAAGTAAAATGATTATTTTGTTATTATCAGCTACTCTGATAGTATATACTTAAGCAGAATTTGAATGTATACTTGACTCTCACAAAATTCACATTTCTAAGCAGCTATCTAACAATTCTTTTCATTTTAGAGTTCTATCGATTAATCCATTAGTTTAAAAACTAATATATATTTATACACGTGACACATATATGTACATATCACATATACATGTTTGTGTGTGAGACATATGGTGACACAAATTATGTGTTTGTATTTCTAATATTTATATTCAGTTCATTTTGCATTGATGTCAATTTTGTATTTGTGATTGATTTTGTATTGACATCATTCTAATGGCTCAGCTATAAGCTACTCTCCTTAGCTCTAATGACAAGTCCTATTACAGGAAAAAAATCAAAGATATTTTGGTATGCCTAAAACCTACAGTATTTTACAAAACAAATCTTATTCTTTAAGACTGCTCTATTAAAACTATACCAGTATTCATTTTTAAATGATTTCTCCATTTATAAAGTAAAAGAAACATGAGTTTGCTTTCAGTTGGTAAAAATCAAAAATAAACTTATCTGAAGCAATTTCTGAGACTGTTTTCAGTATTCCCACCCCTGCACTTCCTCCCTGGTGCCTATTACTCTTCAAATAAGCTGGCTGATGGCCATGGGACCAGTGGTGGCAACATTGGTACACTGTTTCCGTTTTTTACACAGTAATTACTTCTACTTAGACTCTGTGGCTGTGGACAGTGAGTACCTGTCACTTCTGTCATCCAGTTTACCCTTAATTGGAAAAAATGATGGATCGATGGAAAGACAGGAACGGAAAGATGGCCTGTAAGATAGAGCAAGCAAATAAAAACAGCAGTGCACGGATTAAAATATATGTTAAGCTTTGCAAACACGGCAAGGGGCCAGACAGCTTGAAAGATGCTTATGTTGAGTTTACGGATGTATGACTTGCTCTCTCCAATATTCATGAACACAGAGAGTAATTGCCTAAGGCATGATACAGTGGCAAAGCATAAAAACTGACAATAATTGGCTAACACAATGAACAACATAATTACAGACTTCGGGACATTTTATCCATTGAATTCAAGATACATTTACTGCTCTTAAATGTATCTGTGCATAAATAAATACATTTATGTGAGACAAAGGTCACCTCCCTACAAGATTTTTAAATCTTTTTATGCCTTAACTAATGCTTTTTCTTCCCCCTTTCATTTTGTTTACAGCACGCAAATTACAGTTTTACTTAATTCAACAGATCCTTGACTAATTGGCTGTCAGTTTCCATTGTGAGTGCTATATTCAATAAGATACACTTATAAATCTTTAGGAGTTGCGTTTTATTGGAAGGAAAGTGAACACATACAAAACCCATAATATTTTGCATTTAGCCAAGATTATTGGTCTTTTGGCAGCATGGTTTTCAGATGATAGAAACACCTGATGTCATTCTATTTAACTCCATGTATTTCTCACAGAACAGGAAAAATAATGTTATGTTATCCAGCCAGCCAATAAATTTATTTACAGATCTGTGAAGACTACATTTTAAATTTAAAAAGAGAAAATACATTAAAAAGAAGATGGACGCAATATATATAAATTTTTCTTCCAAGTAGAATGTTTTTTTTCCTCTTCCACTCCCAACCAATGGTTTTTTTTTTAGTAAACTATGGGCATTCAAGAATTTTCATTCCCACAAAGTATTAAAGTAACCTTCATTCTTGCATCTCCTCACAAGTTCTGTAAAACATTTTCTTTGGGAGGCCCCCTGGTTGCGAAATCTAAGAATTCTGTTGCTAGAAGCCTTGATCATTCTGAAACTCTCTGAGGTCTAGTTTATCACACACAAGGGCTTCCTCCTTCCTCTGATCTGTGGGATTGTAATGACAAGTGTATCTTAAAATATCAGTACTCCTCTGCTTGGGTATTCTCTCTCTCTCTCTCTCTCTCTCTCTCTCTCTCTCTGTGTCACACACCACACACACACACACACACACACACCAATAACAGCTAAATGAGGTTTGATCTCCAGCACTCCTTATAATCCCCCTACACTGCTAGGGGTGATCCCTGAGGGCAGACCGGGAGTAAAGACTGAGACAGCCAAATATAACCCTTCCCGCACCCTCAGACAAAAAAAAAAAAAAACACATTTGCTAATTGTATTTGTGACGAATATTTTATTTGTTTGCTTTTATCGTTTGTTTGGTTTCTGAGTCACACCCAGCGATACTCAGGAGGTTCTTCCTGGCTCTGCAGTCAGGAATTACTCCTGGAAGTGCTCAGGGGACCATAGGGGATGTCGAGGATTGAACCTGGGCTGGCCCAGTCTCAGGGAAACAATCTACCCTCTGTATTAGCGCTTCGGCCATGTGATGAATATTTTAGTTGTCGTATCTAGTGTTCTTGAGTGTGACGATTATCCTGTTATTTGGTTGGAGGTCACTGGCAGTGGGTCTGGAGCTGGGATGGGGAGTCTCTTTATGCCTGGGGATTGGTCCCGGGGTGCTGAGGGAACCAGGAGGTTACTGGGACCGAACCCAGTCTCCCGCATCTGAAACATGATCTTAGCCCATTGAGCTCTATCTCCTGCCCAGAAAATGAAACAAACTTGACCTGTGTTTGTTCACATTCTTATACTGAGAGTGAGAAACATTCTTAGTGACCTTTGTGCAGAATCGGTTTTAAATTTTTCAACATTGTTTTCTGAACATATTTTTCTGGCTGCTATTTTGAGTTGACAAGTGTGGGGGTGTTGGTTGCTCTGTTATATTTATGTCAAACTCTAGAGGGTTCTTACCTCAACATATTTTATTTTTTTAAATTTTTTTTAAAATTTATTTTATTGAATCACCAAGTGGAAAGTTACAAAGTTCTCAGGCTTATATCTCAGTTACACAATGCTCAAACACCCATCCCTTCACCAGTGCCCATATTCCACCACCAATAAAAACAAAAACAAAAGCAAAAACAAAACAAACAAACAAACAAACAAAATAACAGTATACATCCCACCCCTCACCCCCCCAACCCACCCCGTACGTGAGTGATAATTTCACTTCCTTTTCTCTTTACCTTGATTACATTCCAGATTTCAACACATAACTCACTATTGCTGTTAGAGTTTCAAAAACAGACTCTCTATTTTTGTTGGAATTTATCCCCTAAGAATACAGGTCTATTAACAGGGAAATATTTGATAATGAGTTTTCCACTGATGAGAATGAAGAGATAAAATGTGGCGCGGCCGCTACTGGCCGCTAGTGGTTTACAATTTCTGTATTATAGCAATTAAGTCCGCGAAGATTTAAGTTTGAAAATGAATCATTTCCCTTCCTTGAACAGCATGTAGCCAAAGTTAGTTCACAGGCTCCATACAACGGACCCACAAAATGTCGGACACCACGCCTTCTCCCGGAGGGGAGAGTGACCAAGAAGGAAGGTTATTTCCTCTGTCAGCCGGCGTGGGGCAAAAGCTTAGTTCACAGTCTCCATACATGGGTGCAAGCACTTGCTGGAACCCCAATTCCTAAAGCTGTCTCTGTTTCCCGCTCATTCCACATCCTCTGCAGAGGCACGGGCACCCGGGCCGAAAACCCGGCCGGCCGGAGCCGAGCACCGGCCCTGTCTCACCTCAACATATTTTAAAAGTAGATTTTAATGTCCCATTAAGGCACTCTGGACTGGAGCAATAGCACAGCGGTTGGGCTTTCGCCTCTCACGCGGCTGACCCGTGTTCAATTCCTCCGCCCCACTCGGAGAGCTCAGCAAGCTACCGAGAGTATCGAGCCCGAGTGGCAGAGCCTGGCAAGCTACCCGTGCTTATTGGATATGCCAAAAACAGTAACAATAAGTTTCTCAATGAGAGACGTTACTGGTGCCCGCTGGAACAAATTAAGGCACTCTAGCTCACCAACACCACTTTGGCCTCTGATGGGGGACTGACAGGTCCCTACAAATTCTCAAAGACAGTGACGCCTACATGCAGCTCACAGGGAGTGTATTGTCACTCCCCTTTCCAGGGGACACAATGGCAGCAGGGAGCATGCAGAGTTAAGGTTCTTTTAGAGTTACCCTTGTCTAACCCCTACCCTACAGTCTGAGTCCTGAAAGCTGGTGCTCATGAAGCACATTGGAGAAACAATCACACAGCTATTCAGATTTTTTTTCTTTTACTTCTTGGCATATTGGTATGTCTCCTACCCCACCTTCCATCTTCATCATCCTGGGCAGTTTCTTCCCTGTCTTCTTTGTGCATAAGCTTCTCGTCACAACCAACAATGATTTCCCAGCTGTGGAAAATAAATGCAGAAAATACTTCAAGTACCAATAAGTACTGAAAAATTTTCACTTTGGTATTAAGGTTCACTAATACCAAATTTTTAGATTTTCAATCTAAAACTTGATTTTGGCTTGGAATAACAGTGAATTCTTAATGCAATTTTTTGGGTGGAAATGACAGTTTTCGGTATTAATATATAGGTTCATATAAAATCATGTGATATATGTTTATTCCCTTTGTCCTAGTTTTGTTTTATGGCCTTCAATGAAGCTACACTGCTCTATTCATAAAGGTAATATATTTTTCCTTTAAGTTTATCCAAGATATATATCTGATAGCTTAAATATCGTTTTCAATGAATTTTTAAAAATCCTTCTAATAAGAAATATTTTTAACTTCCATATTCCTACTGTATTAAGAATTTAGTCATCTAACTTTTGGGTCAATATAAAAGCTGTAGCATTAAAATGAATATGTTATCGGGCTGGAGCGATAGCACTGCGAGTAGGGTGTTTGTCTTCCATGTGACCAATCTGGGTTCAATTCCCAGCATCCCATATGGTCCCCGAGCACTGAAGGAGTAATTCCTGAGTGCAATGCCAGGAGTAATCCCTGAGCATTGCTGGGTGTGACACAAAAAGAAAAAAGAAGAAATAAATAAAATAAATAAATAAAATGAATATATTATTTATTTTTAAATATAAAGACTAGAGCTATATTATTGATTACAATAGTAAATTTAAAATTCTGCATAATAATGTGAATCTCATGCTTCTCTGAATTAACTGTTGTTCTTCTTTGGTAAAGATTTTACTAATTCTAAAATATTGTCCATAGTATTAAATTTTATCTCAATTATAATTTTTATTTGTATTAGGCAATTTATTACAAATTAAAAAGTACCAATAACATTTTCTGCATATTCGGAAAATATTTATGTATGTAATAGGATAAATTTCTCATATTTATGTTTTTAAGAAAACTTTGATAGTTCAGTAAGTTCTACATTATAATTACATATGGTACTCTTGACACACTGGGTTAGCAGAATATAATATGGTATGTAGTATAGAATAATACAATAAAGTACTACATACTGTAGCACTCACTCGGTACTATGGTAAGGTATACATATATACCCATATGCATATATAAATATACATATATGTATGTACATATCTATACCTATATATATAAACATATCACTTATATTTTTTCCTAATTCAGAATTAACCATAATCTTTCCAAGTTGCTGTTTTAACTTTCTAAAGTGATCCAGTGAATTTTTATATTTTATGAGATGGCTGAAATGAGTAAAGTGTCAGTAGAATATCTATCTTAAATTTTATAAAATAACTATAGAAATATCCTTAATCTCTTTTCTTTTTATTTTTCAGTTTTTTTTTTATTTAGGCATAAATGGCAAAAGGAGTCTGTTTATACGACATGAAAGCGGATGCCTTTTTTTGGGGGGATCAATATTTTATTTATTTATTTACTTTTTATTGAATCACCATGTGGAAAGTTACAAAGTTCTCAGGCTTATGTCTCAGTCATACAATGCTCAAACACCCGTCCCTTCACCAGTGACCATATTCCACCACCAAAATAGATAAAACAAAACAAAAACAGTATACCTCTCCCCCCAGTCTCCAACAATCCCCCCATAGACTGACAAATTTCACTTCCTTTTCTCTTTACCTTGATTGCATTCCTTATTTCAACACAAAACTCACTATTGTTGGAGTTTCAACACAGAACTGACTATTCTTGTTGGAGTTTATACCCGAAGAATAGAGCCCTATTGGCCCTATTGACAAGGAAACATTTGATAATTAGTTTTCCACTGATGAGAATGAAGAGATATAAAGTCGCATGGCCACAGTAGCGGCCGCGCTGTTTAGGATTTCTGTAGTTTAGTAATGAAGTCCAGGGAGATTTAAGTTGGAAATAGCATCATTTCCCTTCCTGGAGCAGCATAGGGCAAAAGCTTAGTTCACAGTCCGGACACATGGCTGCAAGCACTCGCTGGGACCCCACGTCGTATAGCTGGCTCTGGATCCTGGTTGTTCAGCAGCCAAGCGCTGTGCAAAGGAATGGCCACCCAGGTCGAATCTTGGCGGCTCCGGCCCCGGCCTGAAACTGCCCGAGTGTCCAGAAAGCAGATGTCTTGATATGCATTTTTTTTAAATAATCACTAGAGCCAAGATGATTACCATACCTTCTACATCATTTGTGCTGTGTAGTTGAGGATTGATAAATCCACCTAAGATTTATCTTTTAGTTAATTATAAGTACATTAGAGAGTGTTGTATACTTTAGTTACAGTGCAGCATGTTAAATTTCTGAAAACGGTTTATCTTCTAACCTAGACCCTGTGGTTAGACTCATCTCCCATTTCCCACCCTCATTGTGCCCTGGAGCCAGCATTTTATGCTTAGAATTAGTTTGCTTATTTTTTAACTGTGATACTTTAGTAATCCTTTTTGTGTATGACTTATTTTATTACATATAAATGTCCTACATATCCATCCATGTTGTGGCAAGTTCAGGATTTTTTCCTTTACTAAGACTGAGTAATGCATATGCAGATGGTTGCATAATTCTATATAATATCATATATCATATTACGATTGTCATATTTTTATATTTACATGCACTCACATCTTTTCCTAATTTTAACTCAGCGATATGCGGTTGTTTCCATGTGTAAGTTGGTAATTGTGATGAATGTGCAGTGATCACAATGATCTCTACAAATTACCTTTTGTCTCTGTTAAATACCCGGAAATGAGGTCATTGTATTAAGGAATTTATAGTTTTAATTTGGAGACCTCCAGGGGCCACTTCTGACAATTCTCTGTGAACTGGTTGTTATGCTGAATGCTAGGGCCTGGGCATGCAGGGGTACAGGAGGCTTTCCTGCCCCCTTAGCAGCAGCCCCGTGGGTGGTGCTGAAGGTGTCCAGCTGGTGGGTGTGTGGGGGGGGAGAGGGTATCACCTGTGAAGCCCAGTGTTGTTAATGTTTTAGGGAACTCACATTACTTTCCATCATGGTTGCCTTAATTTGCACTCCAACTAACAATGTTTAGGATCCTCTTCACTTCACAGCATTCATGCATGTATTGTTTCTTGTTTGCTTGTTTTTTTGGTTTTTTTTTTTCAATAAAAAATAATAGCTATTGGCAATTTTTGCTTTTACGTAAAAATTTATTTTTTCCCTAGTACTGAGAGACCGCACTATTTTTTTTCACATAATTATTAGTCCTTTGAGAGTCACTCTATCACTGTATCACTGTCATCCCGAGTTGTTCATCAATTTACTCGAACGGGGGCCAATAACGTCTCCATTTGTCCCAGCCCTGAGATTTTAGCAGCCTCTCCTTACTTGTTTTACCCAACCATCGGAGGCTCTTTTCAGGGTCAGGGGAATGAGACCTGTTATTGTTACCATATTTGGTATATCGAATACGCCATGGGGAGCTTGCCAGGCTCTTCCGTGGGGACAGGATACTCGCAGTAGCTTGCCGGGCTCTCCGAGAGGCATGTATATGTCTATATACATATTTGAGGATCATCTTTGAAAAAGTGTTAATTAGGGGTTTGAGCCTACATTTACTTTTAATTTTAGTTTGCTGGGGAGTTTCATCTAAGTGAGGCCTAAGCAGCATGGGGACTCTCCTGTAGATTCTTGGCCAAGTGGGCTGGCACTGCAATGAGAGACTGGGTCATAAAATTCATCGTATTTCCTATTTCTGTGAAGAATACCATAAAATATTTACAGCGACTCTGAATAATGGTTTAGGTAATAAGACTATTTTAACAAATTTTTTCTAAGTCCTTGGGTAGTAAATAACTTTTCATTTATTTATATCTGCTTTTTCTCAAATATCTTTTTGTTTGAATATCCAGGTCTTTCACTTCTTATATCTGTCCCACATTTAATTCTTTATGATGACAGAGTAGGCTATATTATTTTCCTGATTTCTCTTTCTGCTTATTATGTTTATTATGTAACAGATTTGTGGATATAAATTTTGAAAGGGATCTGGATATCCTTGCCTTATGTGTGATCTATGAGGGAAGGTTTTCAGGTTTGTTTTTTGTTTTTTGTTTTGTTTTTTCTTTTTGCCATTGAATGCACTATTGTCTGTGGGTTTGTAGTAAATAGCCATTCCTCTTGAGGCTTATACTAGCTATATGTACTTTGCAAAGATTTTTTTTTTAAATAAATAGATGTTGATCTTTGTCAAAAGCTTTACATGCCTAGATAGGATTGTATGATTCTTGCCTCTCTTTTTATTTTTACAGTTAATGACCTAATTGATTTGCATGTTTGTAACCATCCTCACATCCCTGGAATTATGTTCATTCAAACATGATATGTATTTCTATTGATGTTTCTAGATTTAGTTAAGATTTTCTTAAGAAATTGTGCATTGACGTCCATCAGGAGATCAATGTCTAAGTTTTATTGTTAATGATATCTCTGATTTTTATATTAGACTTCATAGAATATTTTAAATAACTTTGTTTTGCTTATTTTTTAATGAAATCTGAAATTGCATGGTTTAGTATTCAAATAGTATTTAAGTAAATGAAATTAGGAACTAAACTTCGAGTAACATATGTTTTCTATTTATAATGTTATCAGAAAAAATAACATATATTTCCAATTTATAGAGGACCTTAGTGTTGCAAAGGAACATTTTTTTCCAAAAATGAACCTCAAAGATGGGGTAAAAAACCTAGGAATTTCTTTTAAAAAAATGAAGATTTGATTATATTGTTTAGAATGTTTTTGTCTTAGTTAAAAGACATCTGATTGTTCCTAAAAAAAAAAAGTAAGAATGTTTTTGTTTCAAAGAACATTTAGAAGAGCCATTGAATGCATGATGTAATAAGGTTACTGGAGTCATTATTTTTTTCTGTATTATGACGCCAGTGTCCTTGGATTGGTTTAATTTTAACTTTGCTTGTCCAAATGGTCACAAGGTGAGCGACAATAACAACCAATGCTAGACACTTATACTTATTCTGAGGCACTTTGCTGAAGAATAAAAAGGAATTGCAAAAGCCAACATTGCTTTTCCATTCTTATAAATTTATGTCTTATAAACCTATGTCTATTACTGACAAGTGAAAGAAAAATATTGTGATTGATCTAAGATAAACAAGTACATAACCTTCTAAGTTATGTAAACTTAATAGATTAGGGGGATATTTGCGAAAATGACTTTCAGTTCGTAATAGGAAAAACCTAAGAGTCAATACAAACTATGGATGGGCCGGCATCTCTTAGAAACCAATATTGCACGCTCTCAAGTATCCACGTATATCTTTCATTCCACACATTACAAATATGTGTGTGTGTTTTAAATAACAATGCCCGCTCAAAATATGTCTTAGTTTCTTCCCAAAATGAAAAAAATCCAAAGTCAACTTGCATTTTTAACCTGCAATATAAGATCTTAGGGTAGTGTAGTCTTTTTCTGCCTGTCTAGATGATTCTGATGTGAAGTTCCTGAGGATCCAGAGTTACCCAAACACACTCAAAGAAAAAGCAGTGAAAGCTGAAGAACTGGGGCTTGAGCAAAAGTTCTCTGGGCTGGGAATTGTCTTGCATGTGGCTACCTCTATTTTTTTCCCCAGTATCCCATGATTCCACCAGAATTGATCGCTGAGTACAACTGGATGTGGCTTCCAAACAAGCAAACAAAAAGTTTGATAATCTTGGGAAAATTTCTGGGTTGTAGAGCAGTTTAGCACCATAGTTTCTGCAGGTGAAAATTCTATTATTAGGTCTAGCTTCAAACAGTTTAACCTGGCAGGGGATCAATTTGTTACATAGTTTTTTAAAACCTCTTGTCTTTAACACTAGGCTTCAGTCAACTAGATGACCAAAACTTACAACCATGAATTGTTTGGGGCTATGAATCTAGTAGTTTTTGGTTTACCATAAAAAGTTCTGTATTGTTTTATAAAATGAGACTTTCATGACTTCATGGTTCAGACACCCGAGATGTAACCAATTGTCTCTACAGAAACATCCTTGATTTAAGTAATGCTATCTGATAAAGAAGTATTTCCCTTATCAGTCAAAAAGTTTTATAGAATGTGCTTGGGAGTTTTTAGGACTGCATTAATGGTTCCAATCTAATTTTCTCCAAGATTTGTGAATTTTTATATTGTTCTTAAAAACATTTTATTTGTATAAATCTCTTGGCCTCTCATTATTAATCTTTTGATTATTTCACAATTTTTAAAAAGTGATAATTACTTCTCTTGATAGTAACATAATATCTCCATCATATTTCAAATGAATCAGGCAAAAATTTCTCATATTTTAAAATTTTTGTTGCAGACATGGAAAATATTAAATCTAATCCAATCTCATAAATTTTCTCTAATACTTATATTAGAGACAATAAGGTGATTCAGCCATCACCTTAAGTTAACTTCTTTCAATAGAAAATGCTTTTAGTCAATACTAAGTCAATAGAAAATGCTTTTAGTCAATAGTAAGCATTTTCTATACAATTCTAGTATAGCAGATTCAGGTAGCAGAAAAATAAAACTGTCTTGCCTTATATTAAGGTTTCTCAAACAATTTCATGTTTTACAATGCTATTTTCGGTTTTCCATTTTAGTCAGAAATATTTTATTCATGGCGGACAATGAGTCAAAGACCCTAACTCAAGAACACTGAACATGTTTGCTATAAGTTGACACAGAGGAAGTCTAGAAGGGGAAGTTTTCTGAGTTTGTCAATTCAATAATTCAGCTCAATATTACCATCTCTCAGCTCTCTCTGGCACTCTTGCAATACTAGCCCATGTTCACTGTAAAATCACTGCCAAGCACAAACAGAATTACGTGTGCCCTCTTTCATGTCAATGGCAGAACAATAAGTAGTTCCAGAAATAGTAACTGTCACTGTCACTGTCATCACGTTGCTCACAGATTTGCTCAAGCGGGCACCAGTAACATCTTTGTTGTGAGACTTGTTGTTACTGGTTTTGCCGTATAGAATATGCCATGGGTAGCTTGCCAGGCTCTGCTGTGTGAGCAAGATACTCTCGGTAGCTTGCCGAGCTCTCTGAGTGGGATGGAGGAATTGAACCCAGGTCGGGCATGTGCAAGGCAAAAGCCCTACCCACTGTACTATTGATTCAGGCCAATTAATAATTTAAAGGAAGAAATTGTCAAAATGCAAATATATTCATGATTATCTCTGGTCTGAATTTCAAATATCTATTCCGAAATATTACTGACAGAAAGACTTACTGGCTTGGAGAATTAGTGAAGGGCATAATACTAGAGTTCATTGTGTCTTTATTAAGACTACAGGACAACCTACGATTCTATATTCCCTATGATGTAGAAGGTGTATTTGACTTGATTGGAGGCTCCTAATCACATCCTAAGTTACCTTAGGTAAAAGAAATGAATCTTTAGCTGTGATAAATAACTTATCTATTATAAGGTTGTTATTACTAGATTTATCAACAAAATCATTCACAAGGGCTCATAAGTTGTTGAACTGTTGGGGAGAAAAATATCAGAACCACCTGATTTGTAGTAAATGAGGCCAAAAATCAGAGTCTACAGTAAGATTCTCAGAATTTTAAGAGAATTAGGAGATTCAACTCTCTTAAGAATGTTCTATTTCTTCATTATAATTTTATATTAGTAATTACATATTTATAAAACAATGTATTATCATATATACTATTACTGTATATAGCCCACGTCCACCTGCCCGCATACCAAATTCCACAGGATGGATATATTTTTCCCAGCATTCTCCCTTCCAAAATCTGACACGCCATTTCATCGGTAAAGAAGCGTACAGCACTCCATCTAGACAAGGTCAGACCCAAACACTTGAAGAATCTGCCGCCAGTACTCATCAATACACTGGCTTGGCTCTTCACATGTTACCTATCCGAATACATGATTCTGTCCCAATGGAAAACCAGCAGGACCGTTCCTGTTGTACAAGAAGAGACTATCAGCAATTATCGCCCGATCTGGCTGCTGTCCATTGTCTACAAGTTATTCACTTGAGTCACACTGAATAGGATTGGCAGAACACTAGATGAAGGACAACCAAGCGAGCAAGTGGGTTTCGAAAAGGATTCAGTAAGATCGACCATATCCACATGGTGACCAAACTCACTGAGGTTCTGCAGGAGTTCAAGATGATGCTCTTGTCTAATGTTCATTGATTTAAAGAAGGTCTTTGATTCTGTTGAGACTGAAGTGGTCATCGAGGCCCTAGCCAAACAGGGCATTCAAAATCAGTACATCAGGATACTCCAAGAGCTGTATTACCGATTCATCACCTGGATCTCACCATTCTACAAGGAAGTGATCATTGATGTATAGAGAGTGGTTCTGCAGGGTGATACCATTTCACCGAAACTCTTCAGTGACGCCCTTGAGAACATCATGCGATGACTGGAATGGGAAGGAATGGGAGTGAAGATAGATGATCAGCAACTACACCACCTCTGCTTCACTGATGACATCATACTCATAACACCAAATATCAGCCAAGCGGCAGGAATGCAGGCAGACATTGACCATGAGTGTGGAAAGGTCAGACTGCAGCTGAATCTCACTAAGACAATGTTCATGAGAAATGGACTAGTTCCTGATGTTCCATTTGTTCTCAATGGAACGAACATCTCCGAATGCAGCAGTTATGTGTACCTGGGTCGAGAACTCAGCATGACAAATGATCTGGCACCTAAACTGCACAGGAGGAAAAGAGCAGCATAGAACACTTTCAAGAATGTTGCAGACATAGTTATGAGGATGAACAACCTTCAGCTCCCAGCACATCTTTTTGACTCCACTGTTCTTCCTGAACTAACATATGCCTCAGAGACCTGGGCCCTATGAAAACAGGATGAGAATGTTATTAGGTTCTCCCAAAGAGGAATTGAAAGAGCTATGCTTGAAGTATCATGTTTTACTCAAGTGACATAAGGAATCCAGAATTCCAACCTCCGTCAATGGTCAAGAATCAGGGACGCTTATGAACTTTTGTGCTTCCATTTCACTCATACAGTGATCATTTACCGATCCCTCCACCAGTAACCATTCACCTCCATCATTGATCCCAGTATCCCTCTCACATCACAGTGATTCTCTATTAAAAAAATTTAAAAAATTACTCATAAAAAATCGCTATAAGGGTCTATAAATCTTAAAAGAGAGAGAGAGAGAGAGAGAGAGAGAGAGAGAGAGAGAGAGAGAGAGAGAGAGAGAGAGAGAGAATCAGGGACACTTTCTTGTTTGCCAAGGCATCAAAATCAGATGGGCCAAACACGTAATTCGATTTTGAGATGACCGCTGGACTAGAGTTTGTACCTAGTGGATTCCATGGGACGTCAAAAGAGCGTGTGGCCATCCAACTACAAGATGGCCCGACTTCTTTGTTCAAGACCCTGAATGAACGGATTAGGGCTCTTTATGTTCCTGGAGTGAGCAGGCGCCATTGGGTTACACAGCATGCGACAGGGACGAATGGAGACATTACTGGCGCCCGCTCAAACAAATCGACAAACAATGGGATTACAAGTAATACAAATGATCATTTATACTTAGATATAGTGATGATAAAATTTAACTCAACAAAAATATTTTAGAAATATACTAGATCAGAGTTATAAAAATGTAAATCTATAATTCAGCTAGAAATTAGGGAAAACACAAAGGTGGTAAGGTTTATATACTGCCAAGTTAGGAAGAAAATTAAGCAAAGATAAAGTTCCTCACTGATACAAAGATCAATGATGACAAAGGTGAACTGTAATCAGCAAAGTGATGTCAATTAAATAAGATTATTGAGAATGCCTTTTAGGCAATTCAGTTTGAGTTTAGAAAAAAAAATGTTGACTAACTTATGGACCTCTGTTAAACTGGAGTGACTAAAATCTTTATATTAAGTGCAGATTTCTTACTAGGGATTAAGGACAATAAAATAAAAGGCTATGTAAATATGGTTATCAAAGCATAAAACAATAAGAAAATAAGATACGCTCTAGCTGTGGACTAATAACAATATCCCCTGTGTATATGTAATTATATATTTATGCAATTTAAAGCTAGAGATCTTTTAATCTAAAATAAGAAACAGAGAGATAAAAATGAATTTTAAACTAATTTCCTTGTTAACGACATTTTTACGAATTTTTGTTTGAGTAGAAGAATAGAAAAACCCATTTTAGCAAAACTCACTCTCGTTAAGCCCTAATATTTCAAAAGATTATACTGACAATATTTATCACCGCAATGTCAAATCATATCAAATGGCAGAGGAAAAGTAAACTATCTATAAAAATTAATAGTAAACAATAAGTTACTGAGTTGTTTACCCTGTCTTTCAGAAAATCTAATATATTTTTCAGGAATCCAATATTTTTAAACTATAATTTTATACCATAACCTATCTGTATCAGTATGGTATATTTTTTAATTCAAGATAAAATTAAAAAAAACATTTATAGTTGTATTCAAAAGACCCATTATGTTTCTTAGGAATTAAGTATTGTAATTAAGATTACAATACATTTATTGAACATACTGAATTTATCTGATGTCAACAAACCATGTCTGATTAATTTCTTACAGACCCAATTTAATATTATGCGTATGCCTGAGGTAGATGCAAAAGAAAATATTAAAAGGGTGTCATCAATAAAATTTATAATTATAGTAGCATCAGAAAACTAAAAAATTCTGGGATTAATAGGACATTATGACAAACATGTAAATTGTTAAGAAAAAATACCCCTAGGTTTTCAGAGAGATAGATAGTATAGCAGGTAGGGCATTTGCCTTGCATGTGGTGGAACCAGGTTTGATTTCTGGTATCCCATATCGTGCCCAAAGCATTGCTAGGAGTAATTCCTGAGTGCAAAGCCATGAGTAACTTTTTAAAGAGTAAAGAATAAAGTAACTCCTGAGTATTGCCAGGTGTACTCCTTTCCACCCACAAAAGAAAATTAGCTCCATATTTGCAGTTTTCTGTCTAAGTGGCAACACAATCTTCAAAACAGAAATTGAACATGAACAAATAGAAGAATTTTGTTACACTTTTATTTAGTATCTAATCAAAACCGTTGTGGTTTTAGGTACTTAACTAAATATAAAGAGCATGCATTTGCCTGTGTATATATTATTTAGTTTCAAATTGACAGCTGCAATCTGGAGTCTGAAACTGACCTTCATGAAACAAAGTAGAAAGACAAACATATCTATCGAATTATGTCAGAGAATAAACATGGAATCTCAGATAATTATGCAATTTGTCACAAATCATTGAAACTAGAGTCCCATGCTAAGTAGTTAGTCAGAAGGAGAGGAACAGATACATACTGATCACTCCTGTATAGACCATTAAGAAACCCAGTAGGGTAAATACAAATGGCCCATACTAATAGATCTAGAGAGTCAGTCTACAGAACTGACTTTACCAAGGGAGGTTTACCTCCGCAGTGTATGTGTGTGTGTGTGTGTGTGTGTGTGTGTGTGTGTGTGTGTGTGTGTGTATGTGGCGCGTGGAGGGACGCAAATAATGGAAACATAACTTATGATCATGGATTGGAAGCATTAACACTGTTAAACTGAAAGAATAGACTTCTCCGTGCCCGCAGCCCCAGCATGACTGAGGAAGAGGAGGGAGCTGCTTTGGACACCAGCAGCCCGCCAGCAACCTGCAGTATGTGACTTGAGCGTTTCCGCCAGGTCCCCCGTGCGGGGGCCCGGAGTTTCTCTTTTTTTTAATCTCTCTCTCTCTCCTTCAACTTCTCCTGAGCACAGCACAGCCTCCACCCCACTTCTCTGAGCACAAAATGGAGAGACGCACCCAAATGCGCGGCGCGGCTGGCGGGAGATCGAGGGCGGGGAAGTACCGGTCTCCGCCCACATCGGACACTTAAAGAGAGTGCAGCCACGTGGGCTTTCCCACTTCTCCGCGCCCACAGCCCCAGTATGACGCAGGAGGACAAGGGAGCTTTCCCACTTCCGCCCATGCGGGGGGGCCGGTATTTCTCTAGGTTTTCCCATCTTATGAGCACCATAAAAGGGTAAAAGTTTGTAGTGGTAGAATTTCAGACAGAATTTTCCCTGGACTTTAGACAGAAACCCAAAACCGCGCGGCCGCGCCCGAGGCCGCGAGACCTAATGTCATCTTAGTATCAGCAATGTGTAATGGTTCCTTCTTAATGGGTCGGACTTTTGTGGGAGATCCTAACAAGAATAGTAAGTATTTTGTTGAAATATTGAAGGCAATCAAAGTGGTAGCCATCTCTCTAGACTGAACTAAGCTATATCTCCAAGCCGGCTGAGAAGAAATATCCTTCTTTCTCGGGAAGAAACGCAGCGTGGTGTCAAACATAGTGTGATGTCCATTAAGCAAACAGACCTGGTGGTGTGGGAATGGGATATAAGGGGAAAAATTATGTACATGGACCAGCGGGACGCTGGCGGTATCTCGAGCCGGAGCTGATATCAGCGCAAGACCTTTGGTTCCAGAAACTGCTTGCAGACACTCTACTAGACTATCAACTAAGCCAGAGCCCCACGCCTGCTGATGACGGGAAATAACCATCCTCTTCGGCTTTTTTTCCCTTTGTCAGACAGCGTGGCGATTACTAAACAGGCGTGAACTCAGTGGCGCAGGGCAAGGGGGAAAAAGAAAAGTTATGTAACAAACAGCGGGACTTAATATCTCTATATTCTTAGCAATGGAGAACTCCTTGGCAAAAAAAACTGTCTTTTTCTTTTTGGGGGGAAACCCCAGCAACGGTAGTGAGTTGTGTGTTGAAACATGGAATGTAATCGAGATAAGCGTAAACAAAGTTAAACTTATCACGTACAAGGGTGGGGACTGGGGAGGTGGGAGGGGGCGGCAGATATACTGGGGGGGTTGGTAATGGAAGATGGGCACTGGTGAAGGAAAGGGTGTTTGAGTATTGTATAACTGACATAATCCTGAGAACTTTGTAACCCTCCACTTGGTGATTCAATAAAAAAAATTAAAAAAATAAAATAAACTGAAAGAATAAAAACACCCAATACAATAAAATTAATAGGCTCATAATTTTTTATTAAAATTCTGCTCACATATGTTTAGAGAAACAGAATAAAGTTATATAAATAACATAGACTCACAACAGAACCTGAAGAATCCAGCAACTTTGAGGAAAAAAACAAAGGAGGAGCTATTATCATCCCTGAGTTAAAACTGTAGTACGCAACACAGTATGATATGGATATAGAAACAAACTCACAGGTACTAGGGGTTAAGATGCCTTGCACTTGGCTAACTTTATTTTGATCTCCACAACTGCATGGTCCCCAAGCACCACCAGGAGTGATCTCTGAGCACAGAGTTGAGAGAAAGTCCTTCATAACACATGGTATGACCTCAAAACCAAAAATAAACCAGACCAATAAAGCAAATTTATAAACAAATACAAGAACTTCAAGAGCAGGGAAATAAATCCAATTCAACTAATACTTGATGAGTTAAAGTTTGACAAGGAGTCCAGCATGCTCTTTGAAAGATAATTCTGTCAATAAAAAATATTGGAAATGCTGTACATTTATACACAAAGGAATGGTATTGGATCCTTATATGCACCCAAAGAATTAATTCACAGTGGGTTCTGAGATTAAATGAAGGCTACGACATACAAAACTCTGAAAAAATTGCACAAGGAAAAATTTCCTTGGGATTGGTCTTAAAAATAATATTTGAGTGTTAAAGGCATAAGCACAAAAATAAATCTATAAGTAGGACCAACCACATGAAATTTCCAAAAGAGAAACTGTACAGCATGTAAAATGATGAACAAAACAAAAAAGGAGACAGAATGTCAAATTTCTTTCAATCAAATATATTTGCTAACAGCTGAAAACACAAATTACACAAGGAACAGATGAAAATAATTGATTTTAAAGTATCAAAGAATATGATGAGATATTCTTTGCAGAAAAGATATCCAAATGATCAGAGATACATAAAAATGACCTCATCTTCACTAATAATAAAGGGAATAAAAATCAAAACATGTGATATCACCTCATACCGCTTAAAATGACATTATTTAAAAGACAAGAGAAAACAAGATACAAATGTGGAAAAAGGAAAACTATCCATTATTATTAGGAATGTAAATTGGCAAAATCACAATAGAAACACTAAGGGGATTTCTGAAACAAAATCTATTCATTAAACTATACAGATGAAATCAACCCAAGAAATACTGAGAAAGTACAGGAGGCAAGATTATTTTCTTGCATCCCCAGTATCACATAAAAATATGGTTTCTTGAGCACTACCAAGGGTCAATCCTGAGAAAAAAAACAGAAATTGCTCCTGGCATTGCCTAAAATAGACCAATTCTCCCTCTCTAAGAAATTATTCCAAGAAATAGCTGTTTTCTATGCTAAATACAACATGTTTATGATAAATAAGACAGAAAACTGGAGAGTCCTTAAGTGGAGGAATGGATAAAGGAAACGTGATATATGTACTGCACATATGTGCGTATAAGCAATACACATATCATTCCATCCTTAAATAGAATTTATTCACCTCCTTTCAAATATTAGAATTTAGAGCTTGCTACTTAAAATACACATTCAACATTTTATTGTATTTTAAATGAAGGTTCAAAATGCTGGTTTACAGACTTATTTTTTCCTAAGTAGACATGTTATATAAAGCCTTGGTATGTATTTTCATAATTATATGAAATATATCCAATAAATTCTAGCTATTATACTAAGAGAAATACACAACTATTGATAATTGTTTAATTTATTTTTCTGGTGCATTTTATAGCAGACTTTGTAATATAATAATACTTCAAAAGAAACAAAAATCTTATTTTCTCTTTCTCTCTCTCTCACTTTCACTCTCTGTCTCTGTCTTATTCATTTATTTTGAGTTGCAAGCAACAGAAACCTCTGGTGATCCTTTATTCTAGCAAGACTAAAGTGAGAGTCTCCAAAGTGACTAAATCCCAAAAAGATATCAAAGTTCAGAAATAGAAATGCATTCTTTGAATTTCACTGAGAGTCAGAGGGTCAAATTTGCCACAAGGTAACTGCTCTGTGTGGTCAGTTCTCTATTCAACAGACTTCAAGGTTAATAAGTATTTCTTATTTAATGCTAACTGCCTGCTACTCTATAAGTAAAATGTAAGTCCTGCATTGTTCTGTGTTTATATTTGGAACTTTTGCAGTCTTAAACCAACGACTCTGATAGATATTCAGTTATTATCAAGTTGTGCCACAAATTTTACTTGCATGGTCAGCAGTTAATGGTTTTGAATGATTCAAACAAGCTTAAGAAGGTTAAGAAAACAAATACCCCCATACATCATCTGTATGCATGCGTTGGGAAAAACACACACTTGCTTAAAATTATCTTCATAAAATATTTAATAAAACCAATGGAAAAAAACAAGGTAATACTTTGACCTATGGTAAGATATAAAGGTTGTTCTAATTAGCTTAGTTTTCATTTGGTTCCTTGACTATAGAATTAAGAAAATAAAGACTCATTTCTTTAGTTATGATATTAAAAATAAACAATCTGAATTTTATATGGATCAATTATCAACAAATGTATGGATTGTAGATTATTATGAGTGTAGAAATAATCTATTCATCATCTAAAATAAAGTACTCTTATCAGTTGTAAACTGTATATTTTAAAGAAACAATGAAGTTAATATTCCACTTGATTTTTATCACATTTACAATGATTAAAGTGGCTTTTGTTAAATATATTCAATAATTAGATGGTGATTCCATATTTTTAAAATAAAAAATGTACTTTGGGAAAATAGGTCACACTGTATCTTTTTTTAATGCACAGTAATTGATAAGAGCTATCGATGGTCTCTGGCTCAATATAGTGTAGCAGGTGTCATTGACAAGAGACTAACAAGACATGCCTGGGCAACAATTAGTCATAATTAAGTTATGAAAAGTGGGACTACCATTAATTTTGAAATAAAATTTAGTCTCCAGCTAAATATTACCCACACTTACTAGCATATAAAGCTAGATTTCTAAAAGCCATTTTGCCTTTTGTCTTCTCTATCTTAAAGAGGCAGGATGGCTTAAACACATAAGATTAAAAGATTAAAAGAAAACTACACAATAGTATAAATACAATCATTTAAGAACCAGAAGTATTTTAATTGTTATGTTGAAATAATTTGTATAGACATTATTAAAAATAAACCACCCTTTGAACATATGTACACACATAATACATATGTATCTGTAATATTATATACATGTATATCAAATGGTCTTAAATCCTCAGTAAGTAGTAACTAGATGCCAAAAAAGTATTTCAGAACATGAAAGGTGTATTTTTCAGTTCATTCTATGAGGACATCAGTACATGATCACTGTCATTCTGTTGCTCATCGATTTGTTCGAGCGGGCACCAGTAACATCTCTCATTAAGAGACTTATTGTTACTGTTTTTGGCATATCAATACGCACGGGTAGCTTGCCAGGCTCTGCCGAGCGGGCTCCATACTCTCAGTAGCTTGCCAGGCTCTCCGAAAGGGGCGGAGGAATTGAACTCCGGTCGACTGCGTGAAAGGCGAAAGCCCATCCGCTGTGCTATCGCTCTGAAACAAAACATAACAATCATAAATGCAGTACATATATAACTTGCAAGCAAATGTTTCTTTAAAAGAATGAATAAAATACAGATTAAACATTAAAAATAAATTACATGTTAATTATTAAAATTATACATAAATCTATATGACTAAGAAATTGGAACTAACACTAATAAATGTATCAATATAGTTCTTTCTACAGGTTACATGTTAATGGGATAGTATGGGGATTAAAAGAAAATAACAGAATCTCATCTAAAATCAACTTCTATTTCCAATAAAAAATATTAAACTAAGATCTAAAAAATTAAGGTATTGGGCTGAACAGATGGTATAGTAAGTAAAATTTGATCCCCCGTAACCCTGACCACTGAAAACAAAGTCAAGAGTAAGCCCTGAGTGCAGCCAAGTTTGACTCAAACTCCATCCCTGCAAAAGAAATGAATGAATGAATCCACAGAAACACCACACTAACAGGCCCATGGTTCCAAGTGAGGTTACAACAGGGAAAAAAATCAATGTTTATCTTCATTAAATTTTCTAATAATGTTCTTAAATATATCAGTTGATTTGATAATATGCTTCATAGTCAAGATATTTCCTGTTATGTTTTCATTGAATTCATAACGGGGTGTTTTAGTCTGATAAACTCTTTAATGTAATGGGTCAAGAGAGTGTAAGGGAATTTCTTAATGAGTGCCCGCTCAAGTAAATCAACAAACAAGGGCTGACAGTGATACAGTGATACCATGGGTCCATGTTCAAACAAGTTTTATTGAGGGCCTGGGAGGTAGGGTAGCTTCATGAGTCAGATCCAGGTTCAATTCCTGATACCACATTGACCTCTGAGTATGAATAGGTGTACCCCTGAAGGCACCCAGAACCTCAGGAATGAACAGGTTTCCAGGGTACCACAGGGTTGGAGCAGCACCGACCCTTTCCTTGCATTGCAGGCCCATTTATCCAGGTATCACTTGTGGAGATTCCTGACCTCCGGAGCACTGCTTGGGAGCGCCTGGCCCCAAAATGAGTTTTAATGAAAGCAGAGAAACCACTAATGAAAGACTTCATTCTAAAATCCTAACAAATCTCAAGCTCTGCTGTTTGGTGTAGACAAAAATGAATTGAGATTTGGTATTGCTTGCCATGGAAAAAACATCATCACTAAGATTTTGATTGTCAAGGTACAGTGGGACTTATAAAAAAATAATGTTTCAGTAGACTGGCAAATTGCATGTTTATTGAAACTTGTTGCATATAACCATGGTGCATTGTTTAAGCATTTATAAAATGCATTTACTTAATTATAAAGACCATTACCACTCCCTAAAACTAAATTTGATTGCTAGTTTGAAGTTTAATTTGCAGTGGGGATTTGGCAAGATTTTCCATGTGCATGTTAGTTGTGTTAAATTGAAGTTCAATCACAAAATAAAGTGGAATTTTGCTTGATATAATGGACTATAGATAAAATTTTTATAACATGAATCATTTGATTTCTTTTTAGAAGTGTAATAACAAAATATGTACCAAAGTAAACTAAATTCTCAAAGGTCTGCTACTGATATACTTCAGGACAATAGATTTAATAAATGTAATGCTTTCTCTGATCTTTATTTTGAATGCCTTTTCCATGCTCTCTTCCTTTTTTTTACTTCCATTCCTTTATTTTCTTACTTTCTTGATTACATGTGTCAACAGTCTGATATGCAGCTTTTTTGAGCATCAAATATGGCTACAAAAACTTTTATTTTCTAACTAATATTATAGCATTTGGATTTGACACTCTGCTCTTCTTACCTTGGTAGAATTTTATTGATTGTTTTCAAACTTTTGAAATAAATTCTAACATTTTGTCAAAATTCTGATACTTTCCTGGAACTGTTTCAAATCAAAAATCTGAATTCTACCTCACTGATATTTCTGTGTAATTTCTTATAACTTGCTATATATGAAAGCTTATAAGATAGTATAAGTAATTCAAAATAAAAAGAGAGGTAAACAAAAATCAAATGTCTATAAACAATTCTGAGATAATTTGAATTTGTACAAAATTATGGTAATTCTGTATTACCATACATTCGAATAATCATTAGTTTCTAGCTTAATAATGTAAGATAGCAATTTTTTGTGTTTTATTTAAAATATATTTGTGATTTAAAACTGGAGACTAAACCTAATTCTGTTTTCTTGCTATAAAATTAGTAATTAGTCTTTTATCATTTTCAGAATTAAAATTTGTCATCTTATTTTTAAGTAAAAGTCTCCTTGGAATTAGTTTGATTAGTATGTTACTTTATTATGCTTATTGAAACCTATATGTACCTTGAAGTTTGAAATCTGTTTTGATAACATTTACTAAAATAGCAATTGGTCAAAGTCGTAGACATTTATTCTTCAAGAAAATATGGTTGGCAGAGCACTCTTTAAATAGTATTTTACCTCAGGTTTTATTAAATATGTCTAACTTAATTCTTAAAATCTATCACTGTATCACTGTCAGTCTGTTGTTTGTAGATTTACTCGAGCGCGCACCAGTAGCGTCTCTATTACACTCAGCCCTGAGATTTTAGCAGTTTCTCCTTACTCATCTTTCAAAATGATTGGAGGCTCTTTCAGGATGAGGGAAATGAGACTTGTTGTTACTGGTTTTGGCATATCGAATACACCATGGGGAGCTTGTCAGGCTCTGCCATGCAGGCGGGATACTCTTGGTAGCTTGCTGGGCTCTTCAAGAGGTATGTATATATCTCTTGCTGTATTTTGGATGTGGATACACCACGGGGAGCTTGCCAGGCTCTCCCAAGTAGGCAATAAACTCTCGATAGCTTGTTGAGTTCTCCAAGAGGGAGAACTAGACTATTAGATGTCCTAAAATCCAAACTCCTTTAAAATAGAAAATATGTAAAGATAATACACTAATGACACAATTTATTCAAACCCGGCTTAATGTTTGCCTTTTATTTTTCAATATTTTTAAGAGATACTTGCCTCAAATATTTCTTAACACTGCTTTGCACTAGTATGACACTGAGTCTCAAGTGTGCTATTTGAATTGGAGAATTAATTATAGATGGGCATCATCATGGAGTGAACAACAAACTTTTGAGCTTTAGTTTTTAATGTTTTTCATCTATTCAATTATGCATTCATTTATTATTTTGGATTTTGTGGAACATCCAGCAGTGCTCCAGGGTTTTACCTGGCTCTGTACTCAGGACATACTCCTGGTGGTGCTTAGGGGAACATATGGAGTGTTGAAAATAGAACCTCTGTTTGGTCAAGTGCAAGGCAAGCACCTACAGTCTATATTATCGCTCCTGTCCATGAGCTTGCTTTATTTATTTATTTATTTATTTATTTATTTATTTATTTATTTATTTATTTATTTATAGTTGTTGGTTGTTCGGTCACTAGAGTGTTGTTATGTCTTCGGCTGTTGTTACTTTACCGTTGAGGATACTGGCTGAGTTTTTAATTTCATCTACGAAAATTTTTATTAGTGGCTCTTCAGTTTCTAGCTTTCTTACTTTCTCTCATTTCTTCTTGTATTTTATTAGCTGCTGATTCCACTGTTTCCTTCCATTTACTGGATGTCTGTTCCACAGTTTCCTTGAGCTCATTGAACATCCTCAACATTCCATCCCTGAATTCTTTATCAGAGAGATTGTAGCTGTGGGAATTCCCTGTTGAGGATTCTGGGCTCTTTTCTTCATCCACTCCTTGTGCTGGGGGTCAGCGCTGTTTCCCCATGCTGCTGTAGTAGGATGGAGGTGGATCCCTCCAGTTCCCTATCGGGGTCTCCCTAGGAGGGAGGATTCTGTATGAGCTCGGTCACTGTTGGTCTCCCCTTGTTCCCGTCAAGAATACTAACCTCCTCTCTGGTGCTCCTGCGTGACTTTTGTGCAGCTTCAGGGGACGTGTTCTTTTACACTAGGCTTGCTCAGATTCTGTGTTCATTGTTATTTCGGCAGGTTTAAGGAGTATTTTGACTAGAGTAGACTAGTGGACTATTGGCCTGATGTGTTTGGAACAGACAGGCTGTCCTCGTAAGAATAAGGTAATGGAGGTTGAGCTATGAGTCCAAAGCACTATGTAAAGGGAAAGTAACTGCTCCCCGCAGGCCACACTCCACCCCTGCCAGCACTGTACTTGTGGGGGAGGGGCCACGTTGGCGCTGGTCTAGAATTAGAGTTCAACTTCTGGAGCACTTCTAAAACAGCAGGGGTCCCCTAAGGCCTGGGGGGATCCTGTGGGCACCTTGACAGAGGAGATTTTTCAGTTGCGCCTTGCTCAGCATGACGGCCCTAGTTTTTCAGCCACATCCAGAGATGTTTAAGAGTTATTACTGGCTCTTATAAGGAATTACCCCAGGTGCTGGGGAACCAATATGGGATACTCTGGACACAAAGTAGGTCTGGTTCATGCAAGACAAGTGCCTTCCTACTTGCTGTACTATCTCTTCAGCCACCAACTTTTGTATTTTAAAACTTAGATGTAGTAAGAGTTTAAAATTAGTAGGTGTTTTAGAGTGATGAAATAGAACTTTTTTTTTTTTCTTTTTGGGTCACACCCGGCGATGCACAGGGGTTACTCCTGGCTCTACACTCAGGAATTACACCTGGCAGTGCTCAGGGGACCATGTGAGATGCTAGGAATCAAACCCAGGTTGGCCGCATGCAAGGCAAACACCCTACCCGCTGTGCCACCGCCCCAGCCCCTAGAACACCTTTTAACAATAAAAAGCAACAATAGAAAAAGGAATGATTTATTAATTTCTTTTTCCTATGTATAACTATACATACATACATATATATACATATATACTTTTTTTGCCAACTGCCAGAAAGTTTTTAAAAAGCATTTGCACAATTTGTTTAAAAGGATCTTATAGATGAGTAAATTCAGATGCTGACAGACAGAAGACTTTGTAAGGAATGAATTGTCACTGAAATAAGCAATAAGATTGCTTCTGTTTTATAAATGCATAATCATTGAGATTGCTACATTGAAGACAATGTATCACTTCACTTGTCACTTCTCTTCCCCGTTGATCTTCGATTTGCTCGAGTGGGCGCCAGTAACAATGGAACTAATAAAATGTGTAATAGAAATGATCAACGTAAAAAAGTTTGAAAGCAGGAAAGAAATGCAATTTAGGACATGGATCAGCCAAATCAGTAACGTGACCATTCATACACAAAATTAACTCAAGAAAATTTTTGCACTGCATTTGCTATAGATCAGCAAGAGACATGAAAGATTGTGATGAGGAACCATAAAACATGTTGTCAATTAGAAGAACTTGTACATAATCCACGCTAAACCAAAAGTTGATATTTTATCAAAAAGTCAATATTAAAAAAAATAAGTTATTTCCATTGTCTTCTTAGAATCTATAATTTCATCTGGCACATAAAACTTACAATTAGGTTGATTGAAAATATTCCCAGGAGAGGACTTTTTGGTCTTAACACCAGGTTTTCTCAGTGCATGGCAGATAGAGAACATCAGCTCATTTTCCTTCATGGATTAAATACTAAATTTAATATCCGGACTGATATAGCTACCCAGCCATCAGTGAATCCAAGTACTTCGTCAATGTGAATTGGGGTAAATTGGTATATACACAGCTGTTTTTACCTTTTAAATTCCTCCTCCATGCAAAGTGTACACTAGGTTTATTATAGTACATCAGCCTGAATTATGTGATGGAAAATCATCATCATCATCATCATCATCATCATCATCATCATGATCATCCCATTGATCGTCGAATTTCTCAAATAGTCTGAGTAACGTCTCCATTCGTCCTAGCACTGAGATTTTAGAAGCCTCTCTTTACTCATCCTTCCTAATGATGCCGCATTGGAGGCTCTTTCAGGGTCAAGAGAATGAGACCCAGCTTGTTACTGGTTTTGGCATATTAATACACCATGGGGACCTTGCGAGTCTCTCATGTGGACAGGAAACTCCTGGTAGTTTGCCAGGTTCTCTCAGAGGAGAAGTAAGCTATAAGATATTGCCTGGATGAGGAAGGAAAAGGAAGTAAAGTGATGGAAAATGAAGAAAAACATAGTAAAAATCCGGATTCCTCGATAACAGGTAAACCAGTCCATTGTGAGACAGAAAGAAAAAAAAAAACACGTGCATTAAATAAATGTCACCACAGAGTTCATAGACACAATTTCAACCTTAACTAATACAGTCATATTCAGAGATGAACTATTTTTTTAATGCTGAAGCAGCAGTGTTTAGGATAGGTTAGAAGAAAGGAATGCTTAAATTGGTCTATAATAAAACAGTGTGACAATACAAACACACTTTAACATTGTCCCAGACATTGCTATTTCCATAGAGAAAGGAAGTTAAATACTTTGTCAAGATGAAGCCAACAGGATTTGCTGACATGATGAGAGAGAAAGAAAATTAATGAAGAGTTCAAGATCTTGAAATTGTTCTTTGGGTGAATGATGATACCATTAAACAAAACAGGAAGCATGAAGATGGATCAAGACTACTGGGAGGACGATGATGAGTTTAGTTTTTGTTGAATTAGATTGAATTGCTGATGAAACATTTTAACTTGGTTGCCCCGCGTAAGGAGAAGATTGAGTCTGTTCAGCAAGTGAAACAGATTCTTTATGAGCATAATGTTGTTCCTCTAAAATTTTCCTAAACCATTAGAGAAAGTTATGCATGTGAAATAAAGTCATAATACAGTATTTAGGGTTTCCATTTGTAATGGATGATGGTATTCTGTTTTGTTTTGTTTTTGTTTTTCATTTACCACATATGGTAAATATCTTTGGCTTGTGGAATGACACTTTTATGCTTTTTGTAGATTTTCTATTTTTAACTACTATAAAGAAAGTATCGCAGTAATGCCTGGCATTCTTTCATATACACGTCGTCCTCTTCTATTTACCTGCTAGAGTACATAGAATAGATTATAGGTGACAGAAAATGCCACTCTGTCCCTCCACAATTCTGACTTTTGACATAATTTTAACGTACTCCAAGCCTAGAATATATATTCAAATCCATATCAATTGACTTCAAAGATCATGAAAAGGTTTAGATTTAAGTTCATTTACATTTAAATAATAAAAATTGAATTCCCAGGTGCTATAGAACTTTTTGAAATAATGTTTCTTTAATAAAATTTAAAATAACATCCCTATATATGCACATATTTTACAATCTGATGTAAACCTCACCATGGCTTTTTTGTTTATGTTTATGGATTGAAAAATTTTCTTGCTAAAAGTAAATTATTGAGCCTCTCTAGTCATTATTTAACCATCCATCTTTTCTTTTTCATTATTACTGTTTAATCTCAGTGGCTCTAATTGTTGTGATTTTTTGCCCCAGGTGCAAATAAATAGGTGTGAAATCAGCCAAGTCTTTGGGTGATTGATCTCTGGATTTCCTGATAGCTCACAACATATCTAGCAATTATGCCATTCAGACATGGAGATTGCATTATCTCAAATTGCCTGGAATGATAACAATTCATCAAACGTGCTGCAAGAAGTTGATATTCACCTTAAAGTGATGGCTTTTCTCTCAGTTAAGTAACTTTATCTAATAGAATGAGACCAGTGGGTCTTCAGACTGTCTTTTCCTACTCCTCTCATTTTTAATCCCTTTGAGCATTAAGCAGTTGAAGGAAGATAGACTATCCTGTGTGCCTGCATTAGCTCACTCCCTGTCAATGAGATGGAGGTTCAGATTGTTTAATTTGATACAAAAGCACAAACAAGTTAAGTGGTAGGATTTAAGAGTCTCTCATCCAAAGTTAAACCTGTACTGCACAACTGAGTTTACCAAGACGTGTCTAATTATGAGATATTTTATAAAATTAAAAATGCCACAAATGCTTTGTTACAATTTCTTGAGCACCTGATAAATATTTGATGACAAAATAACATATTTTTCTAGATTTAGATAAAGAAGGAAACCAATATAACAATTTGACTTGGCTTTTCTTTTAACATGCCTGAGATAAATTCGTGAAAATATTACTCAAAATATTACTGAATTCTGGAAGATATTAGATGTTTACAAACAAATTTCAAAATTTCAAGAACTATTTATTTATCTTATTACACTAATTCTTGGATTGGAGCAATAGCACAGCAGGTAAGGCTTTTGCCTTGCATGCAGCCAACCCAAGTTCCAATTATCTGTCACTCTTGGAGAGTCCAGCAAGCTACTAGAGTATCCCGCCTGCACAGTAGAGCTTGGCAAGCTATCTATGGCATATTTGATATGCCAAAAACTGTAACAACAAGTCTCACAATGGAGAAGTTACCGGTGCCCGCTCGAGCAAATCAATGAGCAATGGAATGACAGTGCTACAGTGCAGTGCTACACAAATACTTATTTAGAAATATGACTATAATAAAGCTTAGAAAAAATCAAAAGAATCTGAATTGTCTGCTGCATTGAAGAATTAGACTGAATATTGAACATTTAATGCTTCAGTAAATTTTAATATGGCTAACAGTTCAGTTTTTGAAAAGACTGAATAAATTGAACAAATGATTTGGCATTGTAATATCCTTTAGTTGGGTGGAGTAACTGAGAGCACAAAGGGTTCAACTCCTAGTGCCGTATAGTCACTGGAGCACTACTCGGGATGTCTCTAAAGCTCAAAACCAGAAATAGTTCCTTAATGCCACCAAATGTGACCCCAAAACACTCACATAAAGAATTGCACTGTAGCACTGTCCTCCCATATGTGTGACTTGGTACACACACATAAAGAAGACTAATAACAAATGTTCTTTTCTTGAATTTTAAATGGAATATCCAATGACTTTTTCAATGTTAGATATTTTTGAAATTATTAAGCACTAATTCTAATATAAAACATTCATGTTATAAGAGAAATATGAGATACACATATTATCATCTTTTTAAAATATAAATATATTAATATTCTCTACATTTATTTTCTGGTCAAATAAGATAATAATTAAAATATATTCAAACATGGAAGCTTGTGCGAGCCCAGGCACACAGATGCTCTAGAGGTTAGAAAAGGCAAGAAAACCAATTATATACCTTGAAAATTCCTATAAATCAAACCAAATGGGCAAGCTTCTTTCTGACTGCCATATTGAAAATTCTCAGTGTATTGCTGGATACAGTCTGACTTAGCAGCTGATTCCTCTCCTAGTCTTCTCTTTACTGGTGACTAAGAAGCACCAACATATTGATATTTATCAGAGACTCTATAATAACAGCAATGCCCTCTTCATGCCCTTTTTACTGGTGGTGGGGGGATAGGAAGGGAGGAGAGATGAGACTCAGAAATGCTCAGAATTTGACCTGACTCAGCACTCAGGGTTTAGTCCTGGCTCTGGTCTCAAGGATCACTCCTGGTGGTGCCTGGGGGATCATATATGGTTCTGGGTAAAACCAGAGTAACCTCATGCAAGTCCAGTGCCTTAACCACTACTCTATCTCTAGCCCTTATTCATTTCTTACAGGCCATTACAAAAGAAAGAAGAGACAGACTATGAATATTACAAAAGATCCTACATTGAAGACCACTTCCGGTTTGATGTTTTAAAATTCCTCAGTGGGGACCAGAGAGATAGAACATGAGGAACATGTTCTTAAAGCTTGCATGAAGTCATCCATGGATTATTCCCCAGTGCTTCATACAGTCCCACAGGCACTTCCAGGGATAATTCCTGAGCACAAAGACAGGAGTAAAGCCAGAGCATGACTAGGTGTGGCCTAAGGTTCCTGCTTCTCCAATCCTAGAATGATATAATTCGTTTATATATAACATAAAATTACTCTAGGCCCTATCCCTCTGGATGGCTGCTTCTTTGTTGATCTGGGTGATGAGCTCTAGTGTCCAGTGGACACTTTTGAGATTACACTCGAGACTATTTCTTTGCTGTGCTCCGGTGCAGTCTCTAAGCAATGCTATTAAATTTCTGACCTTCAAAACAGTAAGATAACAGATTTGTGCTTTTTATAATCCCATTTTGTGTTTTTTTGGTATAACAACAAATGGAAAAAACTACGAAGAAAAGTAAAAATAAAATGTAGTCAGTCTTTTAAATGTCATGATAAGGAAATTCTAAGAAGAAGAATTTAAAAATGAAAGAATTTAAGAACTACAAAAACTTGCTCTGTAAAAAATCAAAGTAGACGTTGAACAAATGGCCAAAGGCAACAGATATTTAGAACTGGTTTTCAGAAGGAAATTTATATAAGGAAGCTAAATGAGTTGTAGGATTAAGTCAGGGGAAAGGCTGAGACAAGAGTGGCCAGAATTGGTCACTTTGGGGGGTGTGGTGTTGGAATATCAAACCTTATCACTAATAATATTGTAAACCACAGTGCCTAAAACTAAAATTTTGAAAAGCAAACAAAAACATAAGTCAACAAGTGTTGACCTGAATCAGAAAACATGATCACTATTTTTTGTAAATAAAATTTTAATTTTAAAGTTCATTTTCAAAAAAAAATGGCAACCAAAAGTCTTTACATGACTGTCAGAAAATTTACCACTTAAGATTTTGTACTACTCTACCTTATTTTCAGTTTCTATTTGTTTATTAGATCAAGAATACAACTGTTTTAAACATCAAGAATGTAGGTATTAAAAACTTGATTTTTTTGGTCTTTAATGTTCCTTTATAAACCCATATGCAGGTAGGTATTTCTTCTTTATAGTATGAACATGCATAAATCCATGCACTTGGTGATCTTTGCTCTCTTTTATAGAGATTATAAATGTTATAGAGATTATAAATGTTTATCTTGAGGTATTAAATAAGGATATATGATTGATGCCATGATTTATTATGGACTGATTTTTGCAACTCCAAAGTAAATGATCATATTTCTCTTTCTCCTGACCATAAAACTGAAAGCAATATTATTCACATTGCATAGTGGAACGTTGAAAGATGGAAAACAACCAAGACCTGGAAATGTCATGTTCTGAAAAGCCATGTTATGGAGAACCGTCAGTTTCTTCACATCAAGTAGCATCATATAAAAATTAGAGTTTGGGGGCTGGAGCGATAGCACAGCGGGTAGGGTGTTTGCCTTGCACGTGGCCAACCTGGGTTCAATTCCCAGCATCCCATATGGTCCCCTGAGCACCGCCAGGGGTAATTCCTGAGTGCAGAGCCAGGAATGACCCCTGTGCATAAACGGGTGTGACCCAAAAAGCAAAAAAATGAAAAAATAAAAATTAGAGTTTGCTTTTGTAAGGCAAATGTGAATCATTAATTTTAGGTGAACACTGGGCTAAGGTAGATTGTCCATATTTCCAATAAAACACATTTCTCTTGATATGTCTCTGAGACATATAAGGTAGTTAGCATTTTTTAGTTCACTAAGCAAACAAGATTGCATTGACCAATAAGAATGAATAACATCCTATCCACTGAGGATATGAATGGAAGGAAAAAAGCAGAGGGAATGAGAATATGGTTTGAATCCACTTTCAGCTCACAGACATCAGGGCTTTTGATTCTTGAGCCTTTGGACATGAAATATCATATGGCCCTACCCATGTTCACCCACCCACCCTCAGTTGACTGGGGTTTGGATTCAGATAGGATTTAAACTACTGATAGTTCTAGCTCCATGACTTTCAGGCTAAAACCGAATTTTATCACTGGCTTTCCAAGATTTTCAGATTTCATATTATTAAAATTACTGTCCAGTTCCATGTCAGCTTATTTTTATAATAAACCACCTCTCACTCATTTGTGGTTTGTGTATACATATGTGTGTATGTGTCTATGTATGTGTATTTGTGTATTTCTATAGAGAACTCTGACTAAAAATATAAGGTGTCTTAAAACATACTCTACTATACTTGAGGATATTTCTAATATTGAAAAGTTACAAAAAGGACATACATGTTTCAAAGGATATTAAAACCAGGTGCAATATACTAGAGTGAAAATTGAATTTGTACTCTAAGAAAAACCAAGATTTTTCCAGCAAAAATTTGATGATAGGACAGAGGCAGAAAGTATAGATGCTTTGTATTTTATTTTAATCAGTGTTATATTATGATTTTAAGTAACTTATGAAAATTTATTAGTTTAATGTTAATTTTTATAAGTATTCACTTTTCCAGTATAATTTACTTTTTTATATATTTATACCAAAGTTATATAAAATTATAAAAACATTGTGACTAGTATTTCCTAACAGGCCCCATAGATGATATGTTTTTAATATTTTATATAGGCAGATATGACTTTAAAGAATTGTGACTTCCATAAACATACTCTAATTGGCAAACACTACTGTAACATTATTGTTTTAAAAATAATGCCCTCTTAATATCAATTTTAATTCCATGGTTACAAAGATCCTGTTAATGGTCTTTTTATTCACTATGTATTTGTCCTTGGTGTCAGGTTTTAGCCCTGCCTTCCATATCTGATCCTTACATTGCATTGACTAGTTCCTTTTTACTTTCATTTCCCTCTAGGAGGTCAACAAAAAATAAGTATTGTGATCCTGACAACTAACCTCACACTAAGACAAAACAAATAGCATAGTCAAATAACCAGCAATTGCCATCTTCCATTTCTTCTACCTCCTTTCTAAACCCAAGCTCTCTTCTTTGTAACAGGAAAAAAAGAAATATTTGGAAATTTCCCAATTGCTGCCCTGTAAGACAAGAGCTACCGTCTGCGATAGATACGGGTGTCTCACGCAGAACAAAATGCTATTAGAGGTCATATCACAGCAGTCAATAACAAAGATGGAAATATACTTAATTAAAAATGATATTACTGCACAATAATCTCTATGACATGAGCGTATAGAATCGACAGAAAAACAATGAAAGATGTCTGTGCTTCTGTGGATCTTTCTGAAGAGGGCTCATATCCAGATCTCTGATGAAGGTTCTAGAAGGCCATAATTAGGTGGAGAAAGGTTCCCCTGGGTGTCACTCTATGACACTAGTGTTTTGACTCTGGCAGTTTGACTGAGGGGTGAGTTGTTGCCAGCAGGTGGGAGGTCTAATGCTCATTCAGCCTGGAAGTACGGGGATCCCGCAAAGGCAGCCTGCTGAGGTCTATGCAATGTGCAACTAGCTGTGACTGGGAGGCCTGTAATTGTGCTAGGTGAGGGAGACAACAGTCAATTCACAGAGTAAATTTTAAATGAGTTTTCAATAGCGTGTTAAGGCACTTGTGGTGAGATGCATGCACCCTTTCTAATTTTGTCTGTGTTTCTAAGCTTGGCTTCTAATCTTTCTCTATTATACATGCACTTTTATCTTTGCTTCTCTTCAGGGCATTTTAAGGTGTCATGTTATCTGCAATCAAAATAGAGCTAGAACACACACACACACACACACACACACACACACATACACAAATAGGACCGGTCATCAGTTGCCTTGTATGACCCCCAGACAGGGTGAGATCCTGACATCACATAGGGTCTCTGTGAGCACTTCCCAAAGTGATGGCTAAGGACAGAAACTGGAGTAACCCTGAGCACCACTGCCCCAAACCAACCCAAAGAGAAAAATACCTGAAAGAAAAACACTAAAAGTATTTCATTTCCTTTTTTACAGACAAAATTAAAAATTGAATGAGTTTCCCCCCTCCAACGTCAGACCTGCTGGAAAGGAAGCATTTGATAATTTGTTTTCCATTGCTGAGAATGAAGAGATATGAGGTCATGTGGCTACAATAGCGGCCACGAGGTTTTGGATTTCTGTATTTTAGTATTTTAGTAACTAAGTCTAGTGAAATTTCTGCCAGAATGTAATCAAAGTAAAGTGAAATTTATCAGCTACACAGGTGGGGGGGGGCTGGAGAGGTGGGGGTGGGGGGGGAGGTTTACTGTGGTTCTTGGTGGTGGAATATGTGCACTGGTGAAAGGATGGGTGTTCAAGCATTATGTAACTGAGACTTAAGCCTGAAAGCTTTGTAACTTTCCACATGGTGATTCAATTAACAAACAATAAAATTGAATGAAAGGTGATTTCTTTACTCAGCTCATTCCAAGAAGTCAAAAGTTTTCAGATCTCAAGATCCATAGCCACAAGACGACACTATAGAGTAAACAACATGAACACAATTCAAGTAAACTGTCAATAATATCGAAAATCTTCTTGCTACTTTGCCAGCAATGAAAAAGAGAGACCAAGAAGATGCTATGAAAATGAGGTTGCTTATGGGAAACTGCCCCATTAATGTAGGTGTAAAGATCTGGGCAGATTCTCTCAGCACTCCCTACAAACCTGTTCATACTCACTGATTTGAAATGGAGAATTTAGAAACAAAGGTACTATTATATATTTCTTCAATATAGTCATACCTTATAGCAGTTATTCCTTAATAGTTTATTTCCGTAAAATGTTTTTATTCTAATTTTTCTTAATTATCTACTTTGCTGTGTTTATAATCATGTGATGTTAGTAAGACTTTGTGATTTAGGTAACACTTAAAGAGAAATTTTACTAATTGAAAATGTAGAAAAACTCAATATAGAAAATTTCATTTTACAGTTTTACATCTTACATACAGTATTATTTTGAAGTGGGTTCACTATACGCCTACTGTGTATTTTTGTTTGTTCACAAAATGAAATTATTTGAATTCTGGAGTCAGATAAGAAATGAAAAAATGGGTAAAGTGTGATTCTAATCCTAATAAGAAGAAAATTATTGAGAAAATTAGAAATTCGCTTTTTTGAAATTATGAGAAAATTATGTGACCTATTATTGTAATTTAGGTAATTACAGATATTAAGAAGTCAGTTACATGGAAGGAAGAGCCTGGCAAATTACCCATAATGTACTTGATATGCCAAAAACAGTAACAACACTGGTCCTCATTCTCCTGATCCTGAAAGAACCCCCAATATGCATTTGGGCTACACTAGCACGTGACAAGGACAAATGGAGATGTTACTGGTGCCCGCTTGAGCAAATCGATGAAAAACAGGATGACAATGATATGAGAACATTGTTTTCTAAGAAGAACACAACTATCTTGGATATATAGAATGACATAACTTTTCCAAAAAAAAAAAAATAACCCAAAATATCAGCATTTGCTTTCTTTCTTTCTTGGGGAAAATACAATGAGATGTCATTAGCATTAGCAAGAAGATTGATCTGGAAATGTTTAACAAATCATTACAGACTGTATTAAACACTGAAGCTAACAGATAAGTGAGGATTGCAATGATTTGAACTCAACAAAAAGGAAACTAATCTACTTTTCAAAATGAGTTGAAAAGCAATCTGAATGCATGCTCACACCAAAGAAAATACTTAGGTGACAAAGAATATCAAATATGTTGCATGACATTAGTCTTTAGGGAAATGAAAATTGAACCTAAAAAGAAAGGTTATTGCAGGGGCCGGAGCGATAGCACAGTGGGTAGGGTGTTTGCCTTACATGTGGCCGACCCGGGTTCAATCCCCAGCATCCCATATGGTCCCCCAGGCACTGCCAGGAGTAATTCCTGAATGCAAAACCAGGAGTAACCACTGAGCATCGCTGGGTGTGACCCAAAAAGCAAAAAAAAGAAAAAAAAGAAAAAGGTTATTGCATACGTATTAAATAATGACAATAAAAAGATAAACACATCAATTTCTGGTAAAATGTAAATTTTCACTTTTGAAAGCAGTTTGACATTTCTTAGAAAGGTAAGCATATGACCTAAATCTCAAGTTCTAGATATTTTACAAACAAGTGAACTGAAAGCGATCTCCTATCAAAGTGTATAATGGAATGTGACAACAGTTCTATTCACAGCTGCCTAAAACTAAGAGCAATTAAGTTGTGCTTTCATATGGCCAATATGATAATGCTTAAAAGACACTCTATAAGTCACACAATGAAATATTATGCAGCAATTAAAATAATAATAAAAAACTATTGACTTTCACTTACATGGAAGTTTCAAGAATATACTTTTTTGGTGTGAAATAAGCAAGATATTAAAAGCTATCTATTTTATGATTCCATTGATATGAAATGTTGACTAAAGAAAAACTTTAAACATGTAAAAGGTACTGGTAGTTTTGATGGGAGGAATTTTAATAAAACATGTAGATGTGATAAAAGCATGTAGATAAAACATGAAGAGAAAAGCATGTAGATAAAGTGTAGGATAACATAGCCTCAGGTAATTTAGGTTTATTGGGTTACTCCCATTACAGTGCTCCTATTCCTCTTTGTTTATTTGTAGCTTCTTTCTTAGTGTTCTGTTGACTTGCAAATAATATTTTTCTCTTCTCCTTGAGTCCTTTGCAAAGTTTATTCAGAGCAAGTCCTTTTTGTATGGACACAGGAAGACTTAACAAATGTTCTGCTTTTGTAACCTGGGAGTCATTTGACTCTACATGATATTTTCCTCCAGGGCATCTGTTCTCTTGACCTAAGCCTCAGCTGCCCTTACTTCCTAGCATCCCCAAAGCAGGGTCCCCGATGTGGGACAAGAAGGACCCAGGGCAAGCAGTGAATTGTGTGCTACCCTGGCATCGAGATGGGCCTGGCCAAAGTGCCTAATGCTTAACTATAAGTTAAGAGCTTGATCATGGATAAATGTTGTCATGATCCAAACAGTGATAACTAGATTTGGACCCTGCTAGGGTGAGGAATGATTAATCTGGCCTGAGTGCTGTGGTCTGAGCCTGTGGCAAGATGTTGCCAGGAGAGCTGCCTTGCAAGCCTCAATGTATCCCTTGCTATGTCCATACAAAAATAACTAGTATTAAGATGTTAGTAAGTTCCTGGACTAAGGAAAAGAAAAAAAACCTTAATAGTGAGGAAGGGCTTTGGAATGCCCTGCCCTCAGGAAGGGCTTTCTTATGTTGATTTTGCTACCTGGTGGGTGTAGCCTAGAGGGCAAGGTGGGAGAGACAAGTAGGAAGAGAGATGAGAGAAGCTAGAAAGAAGCAGCAGTTGATCCAGAGAGAGGCTGGAGCTGGGAGTGCGGGAGATGAGAAAGATGGAAGATTGAACAAATGGTAACTAATCAGCAACCAGCTTGGTCCTTGTTCTTCCTTCGCCTGTCCTTGACCACCGGCCGACCCGATCCAGTCCACACACTGCGGTTCCAGGGCACCGAACGCGGGCGGTGAGACAGAGCCGCCCGGAGAGCCCACGAGTTCACTCGCCCCTCGCGAGCTTTAGTTTTTTACAATAAAGCACATAGATAAAACATGTAGATGTGATAAAAGAATCTACATGTTACAATAAGCACAGTTAGACTTTTTGTCAAAATATAAGTGACCCTCAGAAACTTCTAGAATAGAACACAGGTCGTGACAATAAAAACTGGATCATATAATCTCATTGGATGGAAAATGTATAATATGTACCTTTAAAATAGTGTTTTAACTGTGTTGTTTTTTTTCTTAAAGATTAAAACTGAAAGAAATAACTGAAATACTATACTTGTTGCTGATAATATTTTCCCTACTAGATTATGGTTTTATCATTCTACAAATAATATCTATGTGCACCTATATATTATGTACATGTACTTGTTCAATCTCTATGCATACACATATATGTATACTAAGTTTGAATAAGTAATAAATACATTGTTTATTATAGAATCCAAGCTGTTTTTCTTCAGAGAACAAATTAGAATGATCCTGATGATGTAGAATAATCAGATAAATAAGCATAAACACAGGAGGTACAATTCTGAAGTAAACATAGATATCTCTATATGTAGTTTAATAAGCATGAATGCAATTAAAAATAAAGTTTTGTCAACTGTAAGGTCCTCTATGGTGAAACTTCGTTGAAATTACCCTATCTAGCTCTCAGACATTCATCTTAAAATTTCTAGACATTCTAAAGAACTAGAGTTCTGTAGAAAATTGGTGTCTGGAAAAGAATCAAGGTTCTGACAAGAAATATGAAAAGAAATCATAATGCATTCAAGATATCTAAGTAGACACAATGGTCACCCACCATGCAGCACAGAAGCAGGGGACAATGGAACTCAATGGTGAGACATGGTCTCCTATATTGGAACCAGAAAGGGGGCGGGGGGAGTATTAATGGTGAAAATTGCTAAAAATCAAAATCATCTTCTTTTCGAAAGTTTTCTCTTTTTAATTAGACAAATGTGCAAATTATAATTTCTTAGTTTCAAACATTCACTGTAGTTTTTAAAGCATATACCATTTACGTATGGCCTATGGAACTAAATTATTTTTTCAATCCTTCTATAAATCTAAAATTTTACCCAATACTTATTTTTTATATAATATCATTTTTCCTTTATTTTCCTTTTGGTGGTGGTGATTTTATACCCAGCAATGCTCAGGAATTATTCCTGGCTCTGTGCTCATGGATTATTCCTGGCAGTGCTCAGGGAGCCATATGGGATACCAGGGATCAATCTTGGACTGACTGTGTGCAAGGGAAAAATCCTACCCATGGTACTATCGTTCAACCCCCCCCAATATAATTGTTGATCCTTTATTCTTATTTTATTCTTTATCATGTTTTGTTATGATTTTTATTATTCTTCTATAAAATATACCTTAAAGTATAAAATTACTTATAGTCAAAATATCCAATTACATAATTCATACAATGTTAAATATGTATGTGTCCATTTTTGCTCTTAAATAAATGTTGAATATTTTATTTTATGATATATTTCCTATTTATTCTCTGCATTACAATATATTGACATTCAAAACTAATGGGTTGAGGTTCTTCCTATTCCTGGAGCGAGCAGATACCATTGGGCTCACTAGCACACAATAGGGACAAATGGAGACGTTACTCGTGCCCACTCGAGGAAATCGAAGATTAATGGGATGACAAGTGATGACAATTAATTACAATATATATAATGCTACCTTGTAATTGCTGATATTTATTTATAAAAAGCAAGATCAAAGGGGAAAAAGCAAATAAATTTTCAAACAAATATATAATATCAAGCATTTCATCTAACTACAGCTATCAATGAAGAAACAGGGTATTAGCAGAAAAATCTTAAAGTTATTAAGTGCCTGAAGTTCTAGAAGCTAAAAATAGAGCTCTTATACTAAGTGCACCTTTTTAATATCTATAAATAAAGATTTCTTGACAAGACTAATTAAACAGTGGAGAGGTATGAGTATTTGAGTCTATATCTATGTACATTATGTGTCAACAAAAATAAGACCTAAATATAGGCCAGTATAATGATAACTGTCAATATAATAACTGTCATCTCGTTGTTCTTTTATTTGCATGAGTGGGCTCCAGTAACGTCTCCATTCATCCTAGCCCTGAGATTTTAGCAGTCTGCCTTTACTTGTCCTTCCCAATGGTGCCGCATTGGAGGCTCTTTCAGGGTCAGGGGAATGAGACCCATCATTGTTACTGTTTTGGCACATGAATACACAACGGCTAATTTGCCAGGCTCTGCTGTGAGGGCAGGGTACTCTCAGTAGATTGCTGGATTCTCTGAGAGGGAGAACTAGACAATAAGATGTTGCAATGCTGCGTGCTTCCGGGAGATTTCTTATGTAGTCTCTGGATCTTGGAAGTTAATGGGATAACATGACACAGGGGCAGTTTGTGGGGGTGACTGCCTAGATACTGAAAAAAAAGGGGAGTCTAGTTGGAGGAGGCCCAGTGCTGATCTGAGCAGGGTTGGAGATCTCAGCCCCGGGTCCCACACACCTGGGTTCCTCTGCCGGTTCCTTCATGCATGACGCTCATCCAAGTGTGTGGAGAGGGGCCTTGAGCATGGCTATGTTCAGAGGTCTTCAGCCAGAGTGATAGGTAGTGAATAGGGCATTTTCCTTGCACATAGCAGACCTGAGTTTGACCCCTGACCTCCACACATGGTCCCCCGAGCACCACCAGGAGTAACACGTGAGGACAATGTCAGGAGTAAGCCATGAGCATAGTTGTGTGTGGATCACACAAAGCAAACAATAAAAAAATGCATAATAAAAGGTAGGTTAAAATAGTATAGGGTCAGAGAGATTGCACAAGAGCTAAGACGTTGCTATGGTGAACGCAATTCTGGTTAAACTTTGGGCATCACATTTGATTGCATGAGCACTGTCAGCTATTATTTTGGAGCACAGACTCAGCAATAACCTGAAAAAGACATGGTTTGCCCTCCTCCAAAACAGAGATCAATAAGAAATACCAAAAAGGAAATTATTGCAGAAATAGTGAGCTGGAAAATGTACCACTAAGAAATATTTGTGTCCTGTTTCCTGGATTCTATAAATGTTACCTTAAATTATTATAATCATTATTTTTAAGAGTGATTGTTAAAGAGTATAATGCTAGTAAATTTAATTATAGGGAGAGGGTCAAATACAGAGTGATCTTTCTCATATGTGGGATATAAAAAAAATAATAGCCATAATAGGGGAATAACAAATATCCAAAGGCAATAGAACCAAAGGCCAGGAGAATTGGTTTACCTTAAGAAGCTTGCCATCTGTGGAAGGGGTATTTCAGAGAAGAGTACAAGAGGACATTTGTGGAGGGAAGTGGTCACTTAGAAGGAGAAAGAAGCTGAAATAGGCATATAGTATCGCCTTGTGGAGTCAGGCTATGGGGAGAGACATTGGTGGAGGAAAGTGGTAGCTCCTGTTGGAACATTGTATGACAGATGCTCAATCATGGATAACTTTGTAACTTTGAAACTCATTGTAATTCAGTTAAAAGAAAACATAGCTGAAAAAGTGATCATTGTGAATTTGATTATTGATTTAGCTTATTGAGATGGGAGTTTATTAAGATGGGCTCATTATGCCATAATACAATAACATATACCAATATACCAATATATTCCATTAGAAAGATGCAAAGAACAGCACATAGAGACAGTGTAAAAATGGGATGAATTATTTGAAATGCTGACTTTAATATCTGGCATTATGTGGTCACAAACAAATACATCTGTGGTCATCTGATACCAATAGAGGAAAGATACAGACTTTCTGCAAAGATCGTGCTCCCGATAAATGACTTTCTCATCACAATATTGATTTTGAGCTTCTGCCCAACAGAACTCTAATAGTATCAATGTCTGTCGCTTCAAGTGATCACATTTGTGGGGCTTTATTACAGAAACCACAGGAACTAATAAAATGACACAATTTTAATGCGTTAAAATGTCCTCAAGTAATTAATTACTATTAACATTAATATGCCTCATCAAAAATTATTTTTATTTCTAGGTACAATTTCTGATGAGCTGATAATATAATATTAAAACTAAGAAAAATAAAATATAAAATATTTAAATATTCAAAACAAACCATTTGATTGCAAATATGATAATTTTAATAGATTCACTAAAAATGAAAAGAATCTACTAGTGTAGATCTATGTAGGTCACTATACACATGTAACATGTGATAATATTACTATTCAAATAAGTATAGTTAATAGAGAATGTGAAATAGAAAATACAATTAAAATAGAATAAGAGATAGATTGAACTGCAAATAAATATTGCAGAAGAACAATTAGAAGAACATTAGCAGGTAATTTTGTGATAACCTTAGGAAAAAATTGCCTAAGTTATTAAAAAAAAAGGTCAGAAACTAGATAATATTGTCTTTAACAATCTATGGTGTCTAAGTAATAAACTATATACAGTGCATTTGTGTATGATATTAATATGCATTAAACCCAGTAAAAAAAATATAGCAGTGGTCTTATACCCAGAAAGCATACATGGTATGGGTATGACATTTATAGAGTAATGACTGGAAAATTTCATAAAAAAAGAAAAGTCAAAATTAAACTAAATTCTGTTAAAAGGAGTATACATTTTTTAAACAAAACTGGAACAGTGAAGAAGTCAAAGAAAAATTAGAAATTAGAATAACAATTATAAATTGGAACAATATCAAAAGTGAAAAGGCAAACTCTAAGACCTACGAGATTCACAAAATCAGTACTAAGAGAGAAAAATTAGAGCAATACAGGCCCACAATTAGATATAATAAAAGTCCCAGGTAAAAATATATAAGTGAAAATCTGCAGGAATTAGAAAAAAGAGTAATAAACAGAACCAAAGTCAGCAGATGGTAAAAAATATTCCTGGATATATATATATATATATATACATACATATATATCTGAAAATTATGAAAACTAATTAAAAAAATGTTTTCATCCCCATGCTCTTAGCAGCATTATTTCACAATATCCAGTCATGTAATCAGACTATGTGTCCACGAGGACAGTGTTTGATAAAGAGTCTGTGGTAAATATAACTCAATGGAACAGAATTCTGGTGTTGAAAACAAATGAAATCATAGCATTTGGCACCAAATAAATAAAAATTAATGGGAACATACTAAGTGAAATATGAATTTGAAAGATTATCACTGCTTGATTTCACATACCTGTGGAATATGAATGACTTAAGCAAATGATCTGACAAATCAGCATTAACTCCTTGACTCTGTGAAAACTATTCATTCCCAGAAGGGAATGATGGTGGAACAAAAAGGTAGCCACATCAGTGGTGAAGTGGCTCTAAGAACTGGTGTGAACACAGGGAATTCTCTACACCTGAGGAAGTATTACACTAAACTGCTGATATTCTATGATATTGTCAACTACTAAAAGTCAACTACTGAAAATTATTTTATGCAGAAAAGGAACAAAAAAGAGTAGTTTTAGCATTTAACACTTAATGCATATTATACCAAAAGTACCTTTGTTGAAAGCTGTGCCTTAACAAAGGCATGAGGCCCTAGGTTCAATACCAGCGTTTAAAAGAAGCCTTGGGGTTCAGTATATGGGGTTGACAGGGATTAGTTCACTTGTCTTGCAAGTGACTTAACTGTATCTCTGACACAGCGTATGTTTCATAGGGGTCGCCAATAATGATCTCTGAGCACAGAGCCCGGAGTAAACTCAAGGTTTAGATGTGACCTAAACTTCCCCCCTCCGTCAACAAAGTTTCATTTTTCATTAAAATTGCATTTTTGAAAGTGTGGTTTGTTATAAAATAATTTTAGATGACAATTTTGAAAAACAGTAGTTGGGATAAGATGTATGGGGTGTAAATATTAAGAACAAATCTACATTTTTTTTCTAGTAAGGAAAATGTCTATTATCTATCTTCATTTCTCTGCACTCCATTGTTGCTTAAAATGACTCAACTTATATGAAAATAATATATTGTTAGAAAACAAACACTGCATAAAATTCAGGAAGTATATTTCCTCAAATTGTTCACATATGAGGTATAAATCAATACAAATTTATCATTGAAGTGATTCAAATATGACAGTGCATTTCAAAAAATATTCAAAAATACAAATGTAATGGATAACAGTGTAGATAATGCTAGAAAAGTCTTAGATACTGCGCATATACTTTGAACATTTTTGTAATATATTTTACTATATTTGAATAAATAAACAGCAAAAATATACATTTATTTTTATAATTATAATAAAAATGATCTATAAATGTGTGAAAAAATGAAAGAATTAGTTATCTAATGGGACTAGATAGTCTTTATGTATTTTTAATATAATTATAAATTGATTACAAAGCACATAGGCACACAAAAAGAAATGAATTGCCAAGGTATATAAGCAAAAGTGTTTATTCCTGGAAACTGTAATGTGACTAAATAGTCTTTATATATTTTTAATATAATTACGAATTTATTAAAAAGCACAAAGGTGCACAAAAGGAAAGGATTAGAATTGTATATAAGTAAAAAGTTTATTTTCAAGAACCTAAAATGTATCACTAAATTTAAAACAAAGAAACACACAAATGTTTAAAAATAAGTGACAAGAGAAAATAATAAAATGTACCATCTGTAATCACAAAACTAGAGATAAAAGAGAATTGGGATTTTGGTTTTCTTCCTATGATTTAATTAAAACTTTTCATTTAAATTTAAAATTGTGCCTCTTGCATGCAAGTCATGTGCTCTAATTGATTTAGCTCCTGGGCACTCAATAAAGTTATTTTTCAAAAATTTTGTAACTTATACTTTAATAAAATGAACTAAATATTAGCAATATTAAGTCAAATAAAAGCTCCAACTAGAAAATAGTCATTAGATCTATGAAAGTTCTAATAATATAAATTTAACAGTTGTTACAAAGATAACTCAAAAATTTAGACAAATATTAGGGATAAACTTCAAAAGAAAGTATCTATGAAAAACACAAAATTAAACAGTAGAAAAGGTGAAATATATATATGCACATACAGGGTAGAAATATAACTACTTTAATTGTTTTACTTTAAAGATATGAGTAGATATATATATGATTGAGAAAATAAAAATATCATTCTAAATATCATGTACCTTTATCTATAAATCAATTATATTCAGAGGTTAAATAGTACTGGAAAGTGAAAAATGTTCTTGCTATATGAATATGAATGCTGATCTTAAAAAAATATTTTTCATTGAAAACAACAAAAATGCCCATTCTTTCATCCTCTAAAATGAAGAAAATTAGCACATGTATATTCATATTTTAAGATTTATAAAATCTGTATAGTGGACTAGAGCGATAGCACAGCGGGTAGGGTGTTTGCCTTGCAGGTTGCCATCTCGGATAGCCTGGCAAGATACCGAGAGTATGCCACCCGCACCGCAGAGCCTGGCAAGCTACCAGTGACATATTCGATATGCCAAAAACAGTAATAATAAGTCTCTTATGGAGACATTACTAGTGCCCACTCGAGCAAATCAATGAACAACAGGATGATTATTGTGCTAAAATCTATAAAAACAATGCATCATCATTATTATCATCCCATTGACCATGGAATTTCTCGAGTAGTCTCAGCAATGTCTCCATTCATCCTAGTCCTGAAATTTTAGAAGCCTCTCTTTACTCGTCCTTCCCAATGATGGTGCATTGGAGGCTCTTTCAGGGTCAGGGGAATGAGACCCAGCATTGTTACTGATTTGGGCATATGAATACACCATGGGGAGTTTTGGAGGCTCTCCCATGTGGGCAGGAAATACTCGGTAGTTAGACAGGTTCTCCCAGAGGAAGAATTAGGCTATAAGATGTCAGGCAGAGAGTCTCTTGCCCGTGCACCTGGCTATCTTTCCCGGGGCCCCTTGGAGGGGGTGGGGTCCAGCTTCCCTCCCCGCCCCAAGCAGCACTCCCGTGGCCGAAGACCTCCAGAGCCTAGTCACAGCAATGCTCAAGGCCTATCTCCCCATGTTTGGACGAGTCTCATGCATGAAGGTACCAAAAGAGGCACCCAGGTCTGTGGGACCCGGGGCTGAGACCTCCAAACCTGCTCAGATGGGGACTGGGCCTCTTCCATATAGATTTCCCATTTTTCCAAAAACAATGCAATTCAAACAATATATCACAGATATGTGTAGTATCACAAAGTAACTAGCATAATTAATGACTTATGTATTCCTCTGTGTATGTTTAAGAAATTATCTGTATCATACCATTAATTTTATCTAATTGAATAAAGTTCGAAGAGCTGTAAAAGAAGACTAATGGTGTTATTTTACCCAGAAATTAGTTTTTAATATTTAATATAAAAAACAAGAAACTTAGAAAAATTATTTTCAGATTCTTTTTTCATAATAAGGTTTTATCCAAATTTCCTACAATAAGAATTCATTTCTTGTTACTTTAAACATTGATCCATGTACAATAGAGTACTTTTTAAAAAGTGGATAAATTCTATTTAATCCAGCTTAATTTCTTAGTAATCACTACAGTAGTCTAAGAAGTAAAGTACTTAGACTTAGTCTATAAATATATCACCAAATACTAAATTTTTAAATACTAAGTAAAACTATTATTTCTTTCTATTACAGTTATAAACTATATATTTTTTTACTTCTTATGGAAACTCAAGCAAAAATTCTTGTCATATATTTTATATTGCTTTGATGTCTTTCTCATTTTCTTTTTTCCTTTGGTCATTCATGTTTGGCCACCGATAATATAGATTATATATATGTATATATATAATCCTTCCTATGCACAATTTATTCCTTAAGTTTACTTTACTCCTCAAATATTACATATTTAGCTTAAATGTTTCTTCCTAGTTCCATCTTTTCTTAGTTTTAATAGCCTTTAAAAGCTAATGTCTGTTGAAATGATATGCTGAAATATGAAGTTGATTGAAATATGAAGGTGTCATTTAAACAATATTAGTAATTATTTTTAAATAATATATTGGTCATTGGGTAAAAGAATGAAATCATAGCTTTTTATTTTTCCTAAATGCCTCGCAACAAATAAAATTTAAGGTTTTTAATTTTTAATGTCTGTAAAATGTATATACTCATAAATTCTATAAAAGTAAATAATACATAGAAAAGATATAAAATAATCCATAAATGGTGAGTAAAAAAATTTTGACGCATGTCTATTTTAGGGTTTCAATCTTACTTTTAATTTCTTACATCCACAAAATGACAATAATTTCTAAAGCAAAAAATAAACCATTAATTTTGAATTTTTGGAAAAAGAGCCGTGAGTGTAAAGTGGCTGAGAACCGCTTCCGCAGGCTGATTCACTGCGATAGATGGATGAAAGACCGGGGAACAGAGAAACAGGGGAACTGGGCCCAGGCTGGTCAGTGGTCAGTTTAGTCCGATCTCTCCCCTCATGACAAACTCAGAGTCATCTCCAAAGTCTCAGTTCTCATCCTTTTCCTAGTTGTCGACTTTCTAGTCCCTTCTTGTTCCTTAGAGCATAGCTGTGTAGAAATCATGGAAGGGTGAGGATACACAAAAGTGGAGTTGAACATCATCATAGCAACGAACAGTCATCGAGCCACTCCTCTAGGAGATTAACTCAAGGACAAAATCTCATTTGAGGAGGTTACTCCAGACTACAAGGAGATCTGCTCAAGAGCGAGCTTCCATCCAGGGGGTATTGATTTCTCCTTTCCTCAGCTAGTGATCCATTTAAGCAGTCATAGTGAATTTACTTCTTATAATATTTCTAGCAATGTCATTTTGTATGAACACAGTAAGAGATATAGTAAGCTTAATGGTTGGCTCTTCTTGGGGACATCTCACTATATATTCCAGACCACAGTCCCCTCAGGCTAGGTTCTTGTATCACTGTCATCCCGTTGTTCATCAAGTCGCTCGAGTGGGCACCAGTAACATCTCCATTTGAGACTTGTTGTTACTATTTCTGGCATATTGAATATGCCACGGGGAGCTTGCCAGGTTCTGCTGTGTGGGCGGGATACTCTCGGTAGCTTGCCGGGCTCTCTGAGAGGGGAGGAAAAGGAGGAAGAATCAAATCCTGGTCGGCCGTTTGCAGGGCAAACGTCCTATTCACTGTGCTATTGCTCCAGCCCAGGCCAGGTTAATCTTTCCTAACTTCAGCAGGGTCCTTATTCAGTTGCTTCTTTTTGGGTCATGACAGAGTTTGTCCATGACTGTGCTTTAAACTTATAATTCAGTATTATGGCGCTTGGCCTGGCACATTTAAGTGCCCGGGTTACTAACGGCTTGCCATGGGTCCATCCATTCCCTCGTCGGGCTCCTGCTTTGGAATGCTAGGAACTATGGGCAACTGAGGCATGCGTCAAGTAAATATGGATTTCCAGGAGTAAATATTATTTAGGAATCAATTAACTCCCATGTTACAAAAGCATAGCATCAACTGTCTTCCAGTGTCTATATAAAATAAGGGCATTGCTAAATAAACGATGACATAAAGGAAAGAGAAAAGCAATATAGGATTATCTGTGCTTGATGGAATTGGGATTGCTGTAGGAGCACTGTTGTGGGAGTACCTCAATAAACCTTAAGCTCCCTGTGTGAGGAGCAAGAAAAAACTGTTATCCAACAATTACTATGACTATTCACTGCTTTATTTATTTATTTATTTATTTATTTATTTATTGCTTTTTGGGTCACACCCGGTGATGCACAGGGGTGAATCCTGGCTCTGCACTCAGGAAATACTCTTGGCGGTGCTCAGGGGACCATATGGGATGCTGGGAATCGAACCCAGGTCGGCCTCGTGCAAGGCAAACGCCCTACCCGCTGTGCTATTGCTCCAGCCCCTATATTTATTTTTTAACTTAATTTTTTACTAAAAAAACTTTATTATATCCCAGAGGATAATTAACACTTAGAAATTTTTTCCATAAGTTTTATTACACAAAACCATCAGAATGCTTTAGTTCCCTAATATCACAAGTCTAGTAATACTTTATGATGAGTTTTTACTATTCCGTAGAAATCTATTACTATTTTTCCCAACCTTGGTTAAAAAATCAAATTTCCCAGTTGCCTCAATTCAAATAAATTCAAGTATAACACAGGAAATAAACACCAGTCACTAATATAAATCTCAAATTAATAGTACCTATCAGTCTGTTATATACACTTCAGGTACAAAGGGCAGCCACATAATTCACCTTATATGTTGCAGCCTTCTGTAGTCAGTAGACTAGATTCATTTGGTTTACATTTTTATTTTATATTCTCATTATACAATTTAACTTCTCTAAACTGCTTTGCACACCTGGATGGAGCCAGGTGTATTTTGGTTTTGAGAAAATGAAGTTTCACAATCTCATAACAATAGGGTCTGTTCAAAAATAAATTCTAATCACATTCAGGCTAAGAACTTTAGGTTCTCTCCCTAATTCTGCTATTTCTATTCTTAGACAAATAATATATGTTTTTTATGACTGTTCATCTACTATATGAGGGAGTTGGTAGCAATTTTTTTTCTACTGTGCATTCACTCTACTATAAAAAAACAAAACAAAACCTCAAAACATGGATGGAATCTATGCTAGAAAACAGGACAAATTTGGAGAAGACATTAACATTAGTATATATAATGCATATGTAATATATAATGTGCATTTTATATTGATAAATAAAGTGATTTCTAGATTAGAAATGAGTAATGTCCCTTGCTTTGTTTGGGGGCCGCACCCAGCAATGCTCAGAGGCAATCCTGGCTAAATTCAAAGGAATGACTTGAATGAAAACAAAATTGTTTTCCACACATATTGTCCAGGGAGCAGAAATGTATGGGAGGAATTAACCCTGCTTAATCTTGAGCATTTACCTCCGATTTAATTCCCTCTGATTTTTTTTTTTCCTACCTAGGAGAAGACGTACTTTGTGCTACAAAAAGGCAAGTGAAAACTAGTGTAAATATTTGACCACTCTAAAGGAGAATTAAATCAAAGACAGTTCTGCATCATGGGAGATGAGGCAAACATTGTCACCAGTGCCTTTGAAGGACACAAGTGTAGATGATTTCATTCAGTATTTCACTGCTTTAGAAGCCAGATTAATGTTGGAGAGTAAGTAGATGGACGCCAGTGGCAGCCGCTTGCCCGTCTCCGATGTACTTCTCCAGTAAATCAGACCAGTCACTAACTCATCATGTTACAATTACCCTCAAACTCATTTTCTATTCTGATGACTAAAAATAATCAGAAACTATGAAAACAGAGTAGATGTTATTTTTAGAGTGCAATAGTCTAAAAGTGACTCAGTTGTTGATTTTTTTTGCTTCACACAAAGTACCTCAGTGATAAAATTAAAACAGATCTGGAAGACAGAAAATAGCATGCACCATGTTTATATTAGTAAAACACATGAAAATGGGCGTTAAATTTCAAAACTGTTGAGACACCTATCAATTACCTGTTGAGCTCCTTCTATCTGACACGTTTTCACAATGCTGCAGGAAATGTGATTTTTTTTTAAGGAAATGTGATTTTTAAAGCAACCCCTGTGACATCCAAGTGTGCTACATGGCCCACTGACGGCTAGACCCAAATATTTCTAACTTTGGATGGGATTCAGAGATTAGAAGTTTCAGCAACATATGACGGCCACTCGTGTAATTTTGCCTTTAGAGCTTTTACAACACAAGAGGTGCGATTAGTTTTGACTAGTTTGAGCAAAGGTATGCTGTGTGGACCTTCCGATAAAAATTAGTAAAATAATTCTGACAACCATTTTCTGTTTAAAAGACTACTTTGGCTTCTGGTGAGTTCTAACAGAGATGAAATATCTGATCTTGGAATAACACAGACTATGTAATTCAAACTTCCTTTGTTAATTTGATGTTATATAATCTAACAAATAACGCATTTTCCCCATTTAAAGGTAAAGTCCTTTTAAGTGCATTGGTATAAACCAGTGCAAATCTGAGTCCTGTGTATATGCATATATATTCATATATATTAATTGCATATTAATTATATTTTAATTGATATATAATTAATTATATGTTAATTATATAATTAATTATATTAATTATAAGTATACATACATATATAGTGCAGATATATAAAACTTTATCTGACATTATTCTACACCTAGCCAAACTCAATATGCACCCACTACCAAATATATACCAAATTTATATAAAAAATATACCAAGTATATAGCCACTACTAAAATGCATTTGTACCTCTGCAACTATTATAAGAACCTTCTCATCTCTAGTCTCTTTCCTTATCTTCCCCTTTCCACTTCCCATCCTCAATTTTGTATCTTCAGTTCTGTTATCGGAGTCTAAGTGTTTATTTTAGTTGGCCGTTGTTTATTTCCAGGCTTTATTTCTTTGCATGCCACAAATAAGTGGGATTTCCTTATATTTGTCTTTCATTTTCAGGTTTATTTTCACTTAAAATAAAGCATCTAGTTTTATCTATGTTGAAGCAAAAAGCAATATTTCACCTTATGTAGCTGAGTAGTATCCTTTTCTCTCTCTCTCCTCTCTCTCTCTCTTAGAGAGAGAGAGGAGAGAGAGAGCACTGTAGCACTGTAGCACTGTCGTCCAATTGTTCATAGATTTCCTTGAGCGGGCACCAGTAACGTCTCCGTTGTGAGACTTGTTGTTACTGTTTTTGGTATATCGAATACACCATGGGTAAATTGCCAGGCTCTGTTGTGTGGGCGGATACTCTTGGTAGTTTGCCGGCCTCTCTGAGAGGAACGGAGGAATCGAACCCAGGTTGGCCACGTGCAAGGCAAATGCCCCACTCACTGTGTATCACTCCAGTCCACCACAATAGATACATATATATATACATATGTATACATATATATACATATATGTGTGTATGTATGTGTATATATATATATTTTTTAAAACGTTCATTATTTGTTTGGGGACCATGCTTATTTGTGCATTTGTGCGCAGGGATAATTCAAAGCTCTGTGTTCAGTGATTACTCCTAGAGGTGCTCAGGGGACCACACGTGGTGCCAGGGTTCATTCTGGGCCAGCCAAGTATAAGGCAAGATTCCTACCCTCTCTACTGTTTCGACACTCTCTACACCACTTTATTTTATCTGCTGATCAATCTAAATATTTGAGCACTTAAGTTGTTTCCTAATTTCTTGGTTCCTGTAAGTTGCATTTCAAGGAACATACTGATAAACAATTCCTTATGTTCCTCTGTTTTCTATTTCTTAATTTTATTTTTGTAAAAGAGTCTGTTAAGCTTTTTTCCCCCTATTCCAGTTTCGGTTTTATTTGTTTGTTTTTGTTTTTGTTTTTTTGTATTTTACAGTTAACTTTTGTGAATTTCGTTGTTAGCTTTTTGAGTCTTATCTGCAATGAACGCTAACATTTTTTTAGATCTATGGTTATGAAATTGTTTTCTCCCATTCAGTAGGGTGTTTTTTTTCATTAGACATAGTTCCTTTCATATTACAGAAGGAATTTTTGCTACATAGTTCCATTTGTTTATTTTTATTCACTTTCATTGTCAATAGCATCTGAATCAGAAATAGCTCAAAAGTCACTGTTGTGGAGAGTCCTATTTATTGCCTTAATGGTATTTTATAGATTTAGGTCTAACATCAAGGTCTTTAATTCACTATGAATTAACGTTTGTGTATGGTATATGGAAGTGATGCCATTTTTTTTTATTTCTGCTTGTAGCATGTTTTCTTAATACTATTTTTTTAAAGATTTTCTTCATCCATTTTATGCTCTTAGCTTTTTTTGTAGTAAATGAATTGCTATATCTGAGAGAATCAAATCTTATATTGATCTGATAGTTTTCTTTTATTCCAATATAATGTTTTTTATTACTATAACGTTAAAATATTGTTTAACGTCTGGATATGCGATGCCTCATATCTTATTTCTTTTTCAAGATTACTATAGCTATTTCAGAGGCTTTATGTTACCTTACAAATCTTAGTAATATGTGTTCTACACTCTTGAAGAATGCCTATGGTATTCTGATAAGGATTAAATCGAATAGACATAGTGCTTCATGTAATGTGGTCATTTTAACAGCACTAATTCTTCAAATCTATCAACATGTAATACTTTTCAGTTTCCTAGTGTCTTTTCAAAATTTCTCTTAAAACTTACTTGTAGAATTTAGTTTATGCCTTTTACCTTCCTTGTTAAGTTGGTTCTTAGACGTTTGATTTTCTAACACAATTGTAAATGTAATTAATATCACTGTATCACTGTCATCCCGTTGCTCATTAATTTTTTTGAGCGGGCACCAGTAACGTCTCCATGGTGAGACTTGTTGTTACTGTTTTTGGCTTATTGAATATGCCCAGGGTAGCTTGCCAGGCTCTACTGTGCGGGCGAGATACTCTCGGTAGTTTACCTGGCTCTTTGAGAAGGGCAGAGGAATCGAACCGGTTCAGTCGTGTGCAAGACAAATACCCTACTGCTGTGCTATCGTTCCAGCCCATGATTAATAAATAATACATAAATTTATATATTAAATATATGTATTTATATATTTATATACGAATCTTTTATATAATCATTTGCATATAAATGTGCTTTGTTTTATGCTGTCTCTTAAATGTATACGTCTGTTCAGAAAAAAATTGTTTTTCTCTTTTCACTGCGCATATTCACAATATTCCGAAGCTGTAAACACTGGCCAGAGTGAAGTACAGTGGATAGGGCATTTGCCTTTCATGCACCAATCAGGGTTCAATCTCCAGCACCACAAATGGTTCCCCAAGCCAGGCTAGGAGTAATACTTTGGCAAAGATTCAGAAGTAATCCCTGAGCACTTCTGGTGGTGCCCCCACCCACAAAGAAAGAGAAAAGAAAAGAAAAGAAAAGAAAGGAAAGGAAAGGAAAGGAAAGGAAAGGAAAGGAAAAGAAAAGAAAGGAAAGGAAAGGAAAGGAAAGGAAAGGAAAGGAAAGGAAAAGAAAAGAAAAGAAAAGAAAAGAAAAGAAAAGAAAAGAAAAGAAAAGAAAAGAAAAGAAAAGAAAAGAAAACCACAACTTTTCAAGAACTGACAAATGGATCAAGAATCTAATAGATACAAAATACATCCCAAACGAGATCAACAAGTTGTAGAGATTCTTTCGGACCCATCAAAATCTGAGTCATGCAGGTCACCTGGAGAGAGGAGGGTAGTAAATGCAGGGTCTGCCCAAACAGAGCCCTGGCACTCAAAACCTCCACATTCCACAAGTGCTGCCATGTTTCCAGCCAAACTCTCCTGCTTGGGATGACTCTCATCCAGAAATTAATCTGTGGAGAAACTCAGATATGCAGTTATTTTGGCTGAAATCTCCAGGTATTCATGGAGTCAGGAATGGGCTACCTCCCACCCATCTCCATCTCCCTGTACTTCTGGAAATCTTGGAAGTCATGCAAGTGCCCAAAGCAGTCATACAGTTAAAAAATTAACTCCAAGTGTATCACTCAGTAAAAAATGTTGGACTTCCTAGAGGACACAATATATATGTGGCCACACAACATTTCAGACTCTTCAACAATGATATAGCAGGACTAGCACACCAGATTGAATGGCATGTAATGTAGAAGACAACCAAAATAAATTAACAAAACATAAACACAGATGGCTTACTCTGTACCAACATTAATTCTAAAGTACATATACAGAACAGAATAGTATGTGAATATTATTAGACATGCAAAAGATATTATTAGACATAACATAAGAAAAGACACTATCATTCAAATTTGCTGCTCGGTGGATTTGACTTCACACTGAGTGAAGTCAGCCAGAAAGAAAGGAACAGATATGGAGTGACCTCTCTCACGTGTGGTATGTAAAGAAATATAGTAAAGTATATACATATGTGTACATATATGTGCGTATATATATATATATATACAGCCTAAAATAACAGAAACTGTGAACTTATACAGAACTGAGCTTACTATGATGAGGTCACTGGATAGGTAAGAGGATTCTGAGACAATGCTGGAAGGAAATGGACCTGTTGGAGGGTGTGATGTTGGAATGTCATATGCAGCACAACATTTCATTAACAGTACTATAAATCATGGTGAGTAAAATAAAATTGTGAAAAGTAAAAATAAAAATCTTTGGGGTGAAATATATGCAGAATTGTGTCTGTCTATACGATTATATATAGTGGTAGTTTAACTTCTCTTCCCATTTGAATTCCTTACTTTTTTCTTGCTTAATTGCTGTGGCTTGGAGTTTCAGAGCCATATTGAATAATAATGTTGATAGCAGATGTCTTTCCACTGGTCCTATTCTTAAAGGAAAGACTTTGAATTTTTCACTCTTGAGTGTGATCACTGTAGGATAATATTGGCTTGTCCTTTCTGCCTTACCACAAGGACTTAGGTTTATTGGGTTACTTTTATTACAGTGCTCCCATTCCTCTGTGTTTATTTGTAACCTCTTTTTCTGTGCTCTGCTGACTTGTAATATTTTTTTCTCTTCTCTTTAAGTCCTCTGCATAGTTAATTCAGAGAAATCTCCTTTTTGTATGGACACAAGAATACAGTTAATGCTATGCTTTTGTACCTTGGGAGATAATTGACTCTGAATAATATTTACCTCCTGGATCTCTGTTCTCTCGTCTTAAGCCTCAGTTGCCCTTACTTCCTAGCACCAGAAAAGCAGGGTCTTGATGAGGGACTGGGTGGACCCAGGGCAAGCTGTGCTATACTGGCATAAAAGGGACTAGCCAAAGGGCCATAATTCTTAACTATAAGTTAAAAGCATGGTCATGAACAAATTATGTCATGATACAAAAAGTAATGACTAGAGTTGACCCTGCTAGGATTAGAAAAGATTAATCTGACCTGAACACTGTAGTCTGAGTCTGTGGAAGATGTTCCTAGAAGAGCTGCCCTACAAACTCAATGTATCTCTTACTGTGTCCATACAAAATAACTAATAATAAGAAGTAGAATTAAGATATTAATTCATTCTTCAATGAAATAGATCAAGCAATCCTAAAATTCATATGGAACAACAAACGCCCACGGATAGGTAAAACAATTCTTGGGAAAAAGATGATGGGAGGCATCACCCTCCCCAACCTCAAACTCTACTACAAAGCAGTGACAATTAAAACAGCATGGTACTGGAACAAAGGCAGAGCCGTAGACCAATGGAACAGGGTGGAATATCCCTACACACAACCCCAAATGTATGATCATCTAATCTTTGGTAAGGGAGCAGAGATGTGAAGTGGAACAAGGAAAATCTCTTCAACAAATTGTGCTGGAACAACTGGACAACCACATGCAAAAAAATGGGCTTAGACCTTGACCTAACACCATGCACAAAAGTCAGATCAAAATGGATTAAAGAGCTCAACATTTGACCACAAACCATAAGTCACATTGAAGATAAGGTCGGCAAAACCCTCCATGATATTGAAGATAAAGGTATCTTCAAAGGTGACACAGAACTAAGCAATCTAGTAAAAACAGAGATCAACAAATGGGACTACATTAAACTAAAAAGCTTCTGCACCGCAAAAGATACAGTGACCAGAATCCAAAGACTATCCACAGAATGGGAAAGGATATTTACACAATACCCATCAGATAAGGGGTTGATATCAATGGTATATAAAGCATTGGTTGAACTCTACAAGAAGAAAACATCCAACCCCATCAAAAAATGGGGCAAAGAAATGAACAGAAACTTTACCAAGGAAGAAATACGAATGGCCAAAAGGCACATGAAAAAGTGCTCTACATCACTAATCATCAGAGAGATGCAGATCAAAACAACCACGAGATACCACCTCACACCACAGAGACTAGCACATATCCAAAAGAACAAAAGCAACCGCTGTTGGAGAGGATGTGGGGAGAAAGGGACCCTTCTACACTGCTGGTGGGAATGCCGACTGGTTCAGCCCTTCTGGAAAACAATATGGACTTATGGACGACTCTCAAAAAATTAGAGGTTGAGCTCCCATTTGACCCAGCAATACCACTGCTGGAAATATATCCCAGAGAGGCAAAAAAGTATAATCGAAACAACATCTGCACATGTATGTTCATCGCAGCACTATTTACAATAGCCAGAATCTGGAAAAAACCCGAATGCCCCAAAACGGATGACTGGTTGGGGAAACTTTGGTACATCTATACAATGGAATACTATGCAGCTGTCAGAAAAAAGGAGGTCATGAATTTTGTATTTAAGTGGATGGGCATGAAAAGTTTCATGCTGAGTGAAATGAGTCAGAAAGAGAGAGACAGATATAGAAAGATTGCACTCATCTAGGGTATATAGAATAACAGAGTGGGAGACTAACACCCAATAATTGTAGAAATAAGTACTAGGAGGTTGACTCCATGGCTTGGAGGCTGGCCTCACATTCTGGGGAAAGGGCAACTCAGAGAAGGGATCACCAACTATAATGTAGTCGAAGGCCATGTGGGGGAAGGGAGTTGCGGGCTGAATGAGGGCTAGAGACTGAGCACAGTGACCACTCAACACCTTTATTGCAAATCACAACAGCTAATTAGAGAGAGATAACAGAAGGGAATGCCCTGCCACAGTGGCAGGGCGGGGTGGGGGGAAATGGGATCGGGGAGGGTGGGAGGGATGCTGGATTTACTGGTGGTGGAGAATGGGCACTGGTGAAGGGATGGGTTCCCGAACTTTGTATGAGGGAAGCATAAGCACAAAAGTGTATAAATCTGTAAATGTGCCCTCATGGTGATTCACGAATTAAAAACAAATAAATTAATTTAAAAAAATAAAAATAAATAAATAAATAAAGTGGAAAAGAAGCAAAAACCTGGGAAAAAAGATATCAATTCATCATCATCTTCATCATCATCCTGTTGATCATCAAATTTCTAAAGCAGTCTCAGAAACATCTCCATTTGTCCTAGCCCTGAGATTTTAGAAGCCTCTCTTTACTCGTCCTTACCAAAGATGCTGCATTGGAGGCTCTCTCAGGGTCAGAAGAATGAGACCCAGCTTGTTACTGGTTTTGGTATGTTAATACACCATGGGGACCTTTCGAGGCTCTCCCATGTGGGCAGGAAACTCCCTGTAGTTTGCTAGGTTCTCCCAAAGGGAGAAGTAGGCTATAAGAAGTAGGGTATAAGTAGGCTATAAGCTTCCGAGAGCTTACTTTAAAGTCTCTGGATTCTGTCTGTGGATGGAATTACATGGTGCTGGGGGTAGTCCCTGGGTGTGACTGCCTAGCTACTGGGAAATGGACAATCTGGGCAGAGGAGGGCCAGTCCTGATCCGAGTAGGCTTGGTGGTCTCAGCCCCAGGTCCCACACACCTGGGTTCCTCTGCAGGTACTTCATGCGTGAGGCTCATTCAAACATGTGGAGATATTAATTGAAAAGTTAATTAAGTTATTGGACTAAGGAGAAGAGGGACATCCCTCGGTGGTGTTTCCGCCCTTGAGCCTGATGGGAGGTCCTCAGGAAGGGCTTCCTACGTTGACTTTGCTAATGGGGTGTAGCATCTACCCCAGTTCTGGGAAGCTGGGGGGAGACTGGAGAGTTGGAGAGAGATGTGAGAGAGAAACCAGGGCAGCAAGATGAAACACCAAGAGACTAGCAAGGGATACAGAGAAAGAAGAATGTAGGGGAAGAATGAGGAGCAGGCACGTGGCGAGAGAGACCAGGGGTGACATGGAGTGCGGAGAGATGAGCTGGAGAGACAGGATACAGGAATGAGGGGCAGGGAGACTGGAACAGGCGAGTGGGGAGAATAGAATAAATAGCAACCGATCACCAATCAGCCGGCTTGACCCTGAATTTCCTCCGTCAGCACCCCATGGTCTGGACCGCCCTGGCTGGGGGAGCGGCCTGAGACAACGGAACCCAGGTGGCTAGAGGGAGAGCCACTGGGGCCTTCCCAAGCCACCCGAAGATTATACAGCTCACCATATATCTCTTAACTGAGAACTTTCACATAATGGGAAGTAGCACATACCAGATAAAAGATGATACAAAGTAAAGTCTGTTTATATGCAATTATTTTTGAAATATTGATTGCACCTAATTGCTTAAAACATTTCTTTCTTTTTTACTTTTATTTGGTGGAGGAGTGACGGAGGGCACACTGCTCGTGCTCAGAGCTAATTCCTGGTTCTACACAGAGGAATCACTCCTGGCGGAGTTTATTTAGAGCACCATGCAGATTGCTGGGCTCAAGTGATAGCACAGCAGGTAGAGTGTTTGCCTTGCACACGGCTGACCCGGGTTTGTTTCCTCCATCCATCAGAGAGCCTAGAAATATACCAAGAGTATCCCAACTGTACGGCAGAGTCTGGCAAACTTCCTGTGGCATATTCGATATGCCAAAACCAGTAACAAGTCTCACAATGGAGATGTTATTGGTGCCCGCTAGAGTAAATCAATGAACAATGGGATGACAGTGCAACAGCGTGCTGGAAATTGAACTCAGGTCATTCCATACAAGGCAAGTGCTCTACCCACTGTACTATCGCTTCAGCACTCCCAATAACCTTTCTTAGAGACAAAATAAAAGACAGTGGTAGAAGTAAATATGCCCACTTGAAATCGGTTTTAAAATTAATAGAATTTTCTGTCTAAAAATAAAAATAGCCCGAGCTATAAATTAATTCATGTGCAGCAACTAATGCATTGACTAAATGGGAAGAGGTTTACAAAAATATATAACTGGAGAACTAAAGACAAGTAAGTCTGGTAAAGGGACCATAGATTACCATATCAGTAAAGAACCACATTATGAAGGTGTTTATGTCAAATATTAATACCCCACATAAAACATTCAAGATATAAAATGTATAAAGCAACAGCTAAATCCTATGGACACCAAAATGTGTATGAATCTTATAGTCAAAATTGAAATGAATAAGTAAATTAAAAATATGAAAGAAAGTATATGAATATAAGCTTAGATATTTTCATTTTATCAGAAACATGAATTTAAATACTAAAATATATATTGCTACTTCTTTTAGATGTGGTAATGACACTCTTGACAATACCCAGGAACCACCATGGCTATGGCAATGCCCAGTAACCATGCAGTGATAAGTATCAAATTCAGAGCCTCATGCATGTCAGGTAGGATTTCTATATGGTGCTATTCATTGTATGTTTACATAATAATTACTAGTGAGTGCTAGTATTTATTTCTTCAGCGCAGTGCTATAGTGCTAATATTTACCAATACTTTACATTTGGAGAACTAATTTGATGGGCCCATGGCAACACAGTGAATAAAAATTAACTTTTCTCTTATATTATATATGTTATAATATTATATTATTATATAGTATATATATTATATTATATATTATTAGAATGTCTATCCCACATTCTAAATTTTTTCTATATTTTGTGACCACACTATATCACATGAAAGTTTTATACATTTGATCATGGCATATCCACTTACCTAAAACGTACAGACATAATAGAACTTTTTTTAATTCTTTGTATCCATCTATATATTTATCATAATACTTTGATACACAGTTCACCAAACACTTATTGTATTATAATATTACAAATGGCTAAGTGTATTAAATATTTGCTAACTAAAAAGCAAAGAAATGATCTTTCCTCAAAGAGGTGTCACTTTATTTTTAAAATGTTAAATGAATTTGTATCACTTAAAAATATAAGTGATATTTTTATCAATTTTAGCTCTTATTTGCATAGTGAAGTAAAATAAATTGAAATGTAAATCTCATTTCTTTTGTACCCTAGCCAACTTCACCTATAATAAAGTTTCAAGCTGTGGTCACTATGTCTCTAAACCTAACAGAAATAGGAAGAGTCCATTGAAAGACAATCCTGAATAATGCTTTATCCAGGAGAGAGGATATAAAAAGACTAGCTGAATTGCCTGGAGAAAATGAGGAGAAGCATGATAAAATAGAAGCATATTAAGAATAGAATAAAGCAGATACACAGAAATTCTCTTTACCCTTTCTTGTAAGTCAAGGACAGTGAATAATACTAGAGTGCTTCAAAGATGAAAATAGAGGACTTCTCACTTAAAGTAAATTGTCAAGGAAATGTTTCTGTGTTTCTGTCTTCTCTATTTCCAGTTAAAAAATGAAGGCAACATTTCTATGCCTACATTTTCCAATATTTATACATAGGATGTTAACCATTAAAAGGAGTATGGAAGTTATAATTAAAATGACAAGAATTAATAGTCCCAATTAAAATTAAATGGAAATTAAAGCACAGTTTGGTAATTTAAGCATTTATGAAAATTATTTAGAGAACTGTTTCCAAGGTTCTTTTGTCAAGGGCTCTTCAAAGCACACCGTACTTAACTCCATCTTATGTTATATATTTCATAATGCATTCACTTGTGCCTGCAAATTAACAAATGTATCCTCTATGTATACGCAATATATAGTATGTGCACACAATATATTTTACGTAAAAATACTTAATGTGTACCAATTATCATTATTTTAGCATATATATACATATACATATCATCAGGCTCTAATCAATCCATATACAGAAATTATTTAGATTGACTCTCACGAATTGCTAAATTTGAGTAATTTTAATATAGAATAATAGTATCAAATATGCTAATATTACAAACTCAAATGTTGTTTTCTGAAATAAGTGGAACAACTAATAGATATGATGTGATGCTTAGTTGTTTTTAATTTCTTTAATTTTTTAATTTTTTGTCTTTTTCTTAATTTAGCTTGAATTAAGTTTAAATTGTTTTTATCATTGAATATTAAAGCAGCAATGAGATTTTCCAAATTAATTTCTTTAGAAAATATATTTACACAAAAATTGAGGTAT